>NC_132808.1:1241666-1552083 GCF_048594095.1 Paramormyrops kingsleyae | reverse complement strand
GAAACAGGATGGCGTTAACAACGTCACCTGCTTCAGAAACATCCAAGTGGAACGGGAGAGAGTAATCTGGGAGGGCTAGGTCTGCGGCCTGGGCTAGTTTCTGCTTTAAGATGATAAAAGCCTCCTCTGACGCCTGGTCCCAATTAAGGGATGCACTGAGGCGACGTAGGCCGTGCTCCCGGACCAAAGCCCTCAGAGGCTGTGTGAGCCCCGTGTAATCTGGAATGTACGTGCGACTGTAGCCTGTGAGACCTAAAAAGGACCACATGTCTTTTACCGTAGTGGGTTTTGGATGATGCAGGATAGCTGAACGATGAACCGGGGAGAGACCTGTCCCTGCGCTTGACAACACTCGACCTAGAAAGGACACAACTGTCCGCGCAATCTGCAATTTATCTTTACTGACCTTAAACCCTTTCTCCGACAGTCTGAGCAGCACGGACTGGGTGGCTTGTATGGCCGCCTCCGATGTTGGGGCAGCAATCAGGAGATCGTCAACGTATTGGATGAGGGTGACACCCTCCGGGAGAGAACATCCCTGCAAAGCCTGCTTTAAGGCCTGATTAAAGATTCCTGGAGAAAGGGCGAACCCTTGAGGCAGGCGAGTGTACCTTAGCTGACAACCCTTGTACGTGAAAGAGAATATGTCTCTGCACTCTTCTGCTAGAGGCAGACAGAAAAAAGCATTTGCCAAGTCAATACAAGTGAACCACTTCTGTTGTGGGGTCAAATTAGTCAGGGCAACATATGGGTTTGGGACTGGTCACGCCCATGATCCCTAGCTATCTGCTCATGTTGCAAGAGGGCTGTGTCCTGTGCTGCGACCTGTATGCAATAAGTACTGCAGGAGGGTGAAAAGGAGATCTGTGGGATCTGGGTCTGCACCCAGTCCTTTGATTCTCTGGCCCGTTTAACCATCGGGCCCAACTCTTTGGCCTGGTGTTTTAGGATGGAGGGCCAGAGAGACATGTGGGACAGCCTGCTGTCCCATCATGAACCAGGTCACTTGTTCTGGGGTTCGCATGGTGGCTGAGGCTACTCCTTCGGGACCCACGTATATCTTCCCTATCATAGAAAAGGGTCACATGAGGCGGGTCAGGGGGGCACATAGGGCTCTAGGAGCAAGATCCAGGGCCGCCACGCTGAGTAGGCCGCCAGGATGCCAGCCAGGCCGGGCTCCAGTAGGCCCCAATAGATGTCTGCCAGGGCCTGATTCTGGATGGGCTGGACCAACCACTGTCCCGCCCCCGTGTTCCGGGCGTCACAACGCAGGCGAGTGCCTTCCGGCAGGGTAACCAAATCGAGGCGCCCAACTTCACCAGCATGTCCCTGCCCAGGAGATTCACTGGAACTGAAGAAGACACAACAAAAGGGTGGAGGAAAGTCTGTTTCCCCACCGCAACTTTCACAGGCTTCGTTCTTGGCAGTCTCTGTTCTTCTCCCGAGAAGCCCACCACGGTCACTGTTGAGGCAGACAAATGATGTTTCTCTGGGACCACGTTAAGAGTGGAGTACGTGGCTCCCGTGTCCACCAAGAACGGCAGTACCTTATCCATGACCAGGAGGGAGAGCATGGGGTCTGCCTCCCCTGCCTCCCGGGCCGCTCGTGAGCACCGTCACTGGGGAGGGGGAAACCAGTCCCACTCCCCCCCTTCCATCACCGGGTAGAGTCCTGCTGGGGGAACTGCCTGTGGGTGTGGTGCCATCACCTGTATGTTGGGTGCCTGCACTTGGCCTGTAGGAGGTCCTCCCCTGCCGCGTGCACTGCTAGGAGCGGGTGCTGGACAATCCTTTGCCCAGTGGCCTTCTGCCCCACACCTGTAACAGACACCTGACGGCGGTCCCCTTTGTGGGCCGCCCCTTCTCCAGCCCCGGCCCCTGTATCCCCGACCCCAACCGCCCCGGGCCCTTCCCCACTGTTGGCCCCACCCTCCCTGTTGGTAGGTGGGTGTCCCATTCCAGGGACCCGGTGGTTGAGACGGTGGTCCCTCTGGGGAAACCCCCGCCACCATCTGCTTCCCCTGCCCTGCCTTTTTGTCTTGGATCGCCTTTTTTCTGGCTTCACCCACCTGCAGCTTCAGCAGCTGCGACTGCAGTTCCTTAAGGTCGCCTTCCTCTTTCTGTGTTTCCTCTTTTGCCCTCTGCAAATGATGGACGACATGCCTGTCCCACATCTGTGATTCTGCTCCTTGGAGATCTGGGTTGTTTAATATAGCCCCCTTTACTCCCGCTGGGACTCCCTCCATTACTGCCCGCCTGAACCATTCCCGCTGCGCCCCATCCTGCCCTGGATGGCACCCGGTGTAACGGGTCCAATCCTCTTTACATTTATCCAAATATTCTCTGGGGTGGAGCTTCGGATCCCATGTAAACTTTGGGATCACTGCTCCGCTTGGGGCGGGGAACATCTCCCGCATGGCGTCACCCAGGTCCATTATCACCGCTGTCAGAATCACACTATTTGCAACTGTCGCAACCCTTGCTCTGTCCTCTAAATCCTGCAGAGCATGCTTAGTCATACATCGGGCTGCCACTGCCCGGAAATCCCCCAGGGCCAACGTCAGACCCTGAGTGAGTTGATCCAACTTATCCAGCCACTGTCCTCCCCCCTCTGCCGGGGGAGGCAGCTTGTCTGCCAAAGCCTGCACATCCCCTATTGAGAAAGGTTCATATCTTTCTCCGCCGCCTGTTCCTCGCAATAAAGGTGCGACTAGCTTTGTCCCTTTGGAGCGCAAGCCGTATCCAGTTCCGGACGACCCTTTCGCTCCCCCTATGTATTGTGCACCTAGTGCGTCTGTCTGGTTTTCCCCGAAAGGCTCTTCCTCACAGTCCTCAAACCGTGCGTCCTCCTCAGTCTCCTCACACGTCCCCACTAACTGTCCCACCACCTCTACTTGCTTTTGCTTCCTGCCACTTAACTCTAGCCCTCTTCCTGGGGTGGCGGGTTGAAATATGCCATTCTCCCCGAACTCCTCTACTTGCTCCCGCGCTATTCTGTTACGGAACGCTGGCTGGTCTGGTGCCCGTGCACAGTGCTGTAAATCTAACCTGTCTTCTGTCCCATGAGATGAGGACTCAGCCTCGACGTCTGAGCCCCCGTCTGATTCCTCCTCCACTTCCTCAGACCGCGCACCGACTGAAACTTCCCGAGTCCCCTGTGTGCGAATATGGAGGGTTCCCCCTGTAACATTAATCATTGGGCACATGTGGGCTGGGGGCGCTGTTGGAAACATTCTCTGGCCTGTATATGCCGGAGGAGGATCCTCACTGCCTGTCCGTGTGCCTTCTGCAGGAGAGGGTGACTCACACTCCTCTCTCCCCTCCGTATGGAGGTGACTCGTCCCCTGCCAGAATAGCGCCAACCTCGACCACTCTCTCCTTTCGCTCTCATACATCTCTACCTCTCTCCTTAACTTCCCCTTTGTCAGCAGACTAGCGCTCGCTCTTTTACACGTCGCTTCGTCCCTGAGACTAGCCTGCTCTCTCTCCTTTTTCCACAATAGTACTCCTAATGAGCACCTGTCCTCCGCTTGGCATCCAGCACTCCGAATCGCCTCACACATGCGCTGCCATGCCTCTGTGACCTCTTTCTCCTTATTTTTCTCCCTGCTTGCCCCGGCCACTGCTTCCTTCACCACCCGAATTTGCCTTACCAGGGGCTTCCACACTGTATTTTTAGGAGGTGCCCATCCTCCGTCATCTGGCTCTCTATCAAACTCGCGATCCATTGTAATTGGGCCAGCTATGTTAGCTTTATTTTATTCCTATTATTTAGTATTTATTAATATATATTACTTCTCTATTCTGCTTTAATCCTTTTTTTTTAAATTTTTTTTATATCATCTATTATTATTATTTATTTATTTATCTTTATTTTCTTCTAGCAGCGCTTTTACCTCTGGGTGGGGGTTCACCCAGCTACACTTCCTACACCTTTTATTGTAGTGTAATGTCCTACTATTAAACACCACCAATACATAAAACAGCCTTACAAACAATAATTCTTCATTCATATTCCCCGGAGTAGGGCATACCTCATACTCTTAATCCCAGTCAAATCATCACATTCATACACCTCCTAGCATTTTTGAGACACCTCGCCTCGGGACTTCCAGCCCTTTTGGAGAGGGACCTTAGTTCCTCTCCCCACCTTACGTTTGGGGGTCTTGAATTCCCCGGGTCCCAATACCCAGCTCGCCTACCAGCTCGTCAACCAATAGGGAGGTCGCCACACCCAAGACTATGCGGGGTCCTAAACCCTCTGTTCCTTAAAATTTGTCCGGGCCGTCTTTTCCTTAAAAGGTGTCCCTATACCTTTTTTCATTTTACCTACTTTTCGGCCGGAGAGGGTCCCGTGCCCTCTATTCCCTTCTTCTTTTTTTTTTTTTTTTGCTATCTCTTATTATTTTTTTTTTTATTTTTTATATCTCTTCTTATTACTTTTTTTCTATTTTTTAAATCTCTTATATATTTTTTTTTTTTTTTTAAACTCCGGTTTTTCTACACTCACAGACTTACCATACTCACTCCTTATACACAAGGCATAAACCACACAAGACACAGTACATCAACCCCACATATACCTGGTACCCGCAATCCCCTCTCTGTGCTAATTTACAGACGGGCCACTGGACACTTCAAACTGCTCAATTTGACATGACCAATATGCAGATTTTGATATAACAGGCTCTGCTTACCTCTTCTAATCGGGCCCCGCAGTTCTCTGTGTCCAAGTGGGCTTCGTCAACACTTAGCCGAATCTTGCAGATCTCCTGCTCATCCCGGACGAGCCCCCAAATTGTTGGAGTCAGAACTCCGCCGGGTCCGTTGATGAGAAGAGATTCACTGCACAGTCGAGGAGTGGTTGCAAGTCACCAGTTTATTCTGATTATAATCAGAATAGCTCCCTGGTTATAATCAGAATAAACTGGTGACTTGCAACCACTCCTCGACTGTGCAGTGAATCTCTTCTCATCAACGGACCCGGCGGAGTTCTGACTCCAACAAAAGATAAAAACTGCGTGCAAACATTGTAAAAGACTGATAACATACACAAATAGCACAATGAACATGCTTCAGCATGTCTACCAGTGTTCTGTCGATTTATGCTGCCTTGTCGAAAAATGCTACCGTAGTGCTAATCGATAGCCCTAACCCTAACTCTTACCCTAACCCTAACCCTAACCCTAACCCCCCCCAAAACCACTAAAACCAATTACCTTAACCCTAACCCCTAAAACCTAACCCTAATCCCAAGATGGTGGAACTGCATATGCGCAGAAAGGCTCGATAGTACGTCTCGATAGGTAGGATTTTATGACAGAACACAGGCACCACAGTGAGCTCAATTCACCACCGCAAGAGCGAAGGTTATTAAAAGGGCAAACTACGCTAAAAAACTGCACATGCAAGCCTTAGTTTACTTGGTAAGGCTTTATATTAAGTGCACCTTCATAATGCATTTATAGAACATTCTGGGCACCTTCATAATGCATTCATAGAACATTCAGGGCGCCTTCATAATGCATTCATAGAACATTCAGGGCGCCTTCATAATGCATTCATAGAACATTCAGGGCACCTTCATAATGCATTCATAGAACATTAAGTGCACCTTCATAATGCATTCATAATGCATTCATGGAACATTCATAAGCAGCATGCAAGTACACTTCAACATCCTAACATTCCTTAACAGCTATAATATACATTAATAACAAACATTATATAATAATAACAAACATTATAATTATATAATCATGTAATGTTTGTTATTAATGTATATTAAAGCTGTTAAGGGATGTTAGGATGTAAAGGATGGATTTCTAAATACTTAATGAATACATTATGAAGGTGTACTGAACGTTCTATGAATGCAATATAAAATAATTATGAAGGTGCAATTAATGTAAAGCGTTACTGTTTATTTATTTGAAGATTTTTTTATTATTATTATTTCGGTTTTTTTTTTTTTAAGTATTTTATTCAATTTCAGTTGCACTGTTAAGAAGAGGACACGTTTTGCACAGTTTAGAAAGAAAAATAAAGGAATATTTTTAAATAAATTTGCCTGCAGCTCATTTTGTTAAAAAATCGGGAGAAAATCATATCGTATCATGGCTATCAGTCTCAAACTCACAGAGGGCCATGTCGTCTGGTCAGGGGGTGGGTGGGTGGATGCTGGGGGAGGACAGAGAGCCATGGCTCCCAGCACACCTAGATCCGTGTTAGAGGAACGGTCTCATTGTGACGGGGCGCTGCAGCATCCATACTAAAACTTTAAGCTTGGAAACTTTAAGCTTTTAAGATTTAAACCCAACACATTAGCAAGATAAAAAGTAAGTCAGACTCCAACAGTAAATACTCTTTCTGTATTTGTTTGTTATTGATTGGGGGCGGGGGTTTACGATGTGAGAACGTCGAGACCATAACTTCATGGGACATCGTGGAAAAACTATCATGCAATGCACTTCCTGTACAGCGTAAATGGACAAAAGGAGGGAAAACAAGCCAAAAGTGATGTGGAGTGTCACTGTGCTGGCAGGCTGATTTCCTTACATTACCCAATCAGAATGGGGGGTGTATAAAACATCTGTATCTGGAGGGGCAGTGAAAGCCCGTCAGGAAGGATCAGCCCCCACAGGTTAGGAGGCCACTTCCTAATATAATCTGGAGCTGCTAATAATTCCTGTTTCCTGGCTCTCACTTTCCACTGCTCTCACTGGGGGATGCAGTCGGGACTCTAGGGGTTTAGTGCACAGATTTTTCTAATACCCCAACCTCCCATCACGTATCATATTTTCCATACTTAGAAAGATGTCCCAGGGCTAGACATAAGGATTTAGGAGGGCACAGCCACTTTGGCCTTGGCTATTCATATTTTTTCTAGGGCACAAGGCCATTAAGCCTGGGCACAAGGCCAAAATATGGAGTAAATTAGCTAGTGTGCAGTGGTATTGTTTTTTGTGAAGTCATTGACAAATAAAAAATTTTAATTTAAAAAAATGTTTTTTTCATTTATTTAAATTTCATAGGACACCTCGGGCCTTGTGGAGGAATTTTATTTCCATAAAGGATGCATTTTTTTATTTTCAAAAAAGCAGAAACTTTCCAAAAAGGCATTGGGCCAATACTGAGTCACTAATTACCAATTACTGTAATTACCAAGTTTAGACAACCTACGCAATACGACCTTCGATTTGAGACAGAATATATATATATATATATATTTATAGATATATATATATAGCTTTATTTCAAAAAACAAAATCCAACAATAAAGGAGCCGTCAATATTTTTGTATTTGTTTGCTCAGAACACCCGTATTCTTTTAGTGTACATGACAATTGACTTGACTTTCGTTTTTTGCACACTGCACGCTACCAGTCCTATATCCTCCCAGCAGAGCTTGGTACTTCTCTGAGTCAAATCTGCTCTGCCTCGGCAAATGTTTTTTTACAACACCATCTGACACTTACCTGAACAAAGTAGATAATTTGCAACATTTTGCGGCAGTAGCCGCGAGTTCAGCTTGCTTTCTTTTACGTTCTCGATCTTTGCGAGGCATGGTGACAGCATAAGCAGCAGACGACAACTACACGATGATTACCGAAGAGGACACCTATCTGTTATTCGGAAACCGTCGGATGGCTTTTCCAATCAAAAACGTAACCCCCGATGATGCACCATTGTCATTGCTGTGGCTCCATAGTAGGCTGGACGATACATACCGTACCAGCCAATCATGCGACGAACACATGATCGTATTAGTCCAGAATTCATTGCGGTTCATTCAGTAGTTGGGAATTACGAGATGTGCGGGTCGACCTCGTTTCTCGTATCTTAGGTTGGGTTCGGGTTCGGGTTCAGTACAGATGCATCGATTGTTGACGAGGTAAAGTGGACCGTGTCGTGCACAAGTCTTTTGTGTAATGAACGTTACTTTCGGTAAAAAGGGGGCATACGGCCAGACAAACATTAAAGGCAGGCCAATCTTGGCCGTAAGGTACTTAAATTTTGAGGAGGCGTGCGGCCAATTTTGAAAGGCACGACGGCCATTGGCCGCGGTGCCGCGGCTTATGTCTAGCCCTGATGTCCAACTAATCATTTAATAAAAGTTCATCTATTCATCATACATGGCCAACAGCCAAGCAAACACTTTTCACTTCGTCATTATGGGGTATTGTGTGTAGAATTTTGAGGTAAAAATTGAATCTAACCCATTTTGGGAAAAGGCTATAACAAAATGTGGAAATAGTGAAACCCTGTGAGCACTATCTGGATGCACTGAAAACTATGAAAAGCAATGGAAATGATGTGATAAGCTTAAGGCATGTATCTGATCTTTCCAAATCTATGAACCAGCAACCATGTGATTACCATGTCCAAGAGAGGGACCGAAGTCTCTTCACTTCTGGGGTTGTGTAGTTCAGCAGTGAAGTTGGTGGGGGTCGCTGCTCATGCTTCAGTGAAGGTCTCGGAAACCCCAGGGGCACCATGGCTGTAGACCTGGTGTGCAGAGAGGCGTGGGCTGCTCAGAAGGACAGGGACTGGGCTGCTGACCATTCACACGGGGTCTGCTCCTCAGGGTTTTGCACCTGTGGTGTTTTCCTAGCAAAGTGTATTTAGGTGATGATGCCCTCTTGATGGTAATACTTTTCTCAAAGACCTCATATGTTTCAGCATGTTTATAGATCTGTGTCAAGATTGCAAAACCCTGAGGACCAGGCCTGCCTCAACACCTGATTTGATGTTTGCTAAGGCATGAGATTTTTTTGAAAGTGCCAAACTGGCATTTAGCTGGCCGTTCTGTCTTGGATTCACTCAAGCCCCTTTCAGTCATCGTACTTTTGTGCTTCTGGATCCAGACCCAACATTGGGTTCTTTCACAGATATGAAGATGCTTCTGGTCTCGTGCTGGAGCAGTGCTGTGATAATTATGATCAACTTAATGTCTTGATGGCTCCACTTGGGTCATGTGACCCATGTTTCAGAAGTGAGGTTTGAAACCATTGGACCCCATGATGATGATGATGAGGTTCTGTTTAACTTCCTGCCCAAATTAATATGCTGAATCCACCTGTGAGGGCTGTGGTACTCTCATGCGAGTCCATGGGCTGAGAACCACTGGGGCGCCATGATCTTCTCTGGCAGTAACAGAAATGAGTTTCTCCTGACTGATTGGACTGTGGATGTCTTTCTGTGGCATGGATTAAATTCAAGATCTGACCAGACTGCGTGTTTTTGCCATGGTCTGCCTGTCCCCTCCCGATCTGTGGCCTGCGTGTTTTCCCCCTGATTGCCAAACCCCAAACACCCCCCGCCCAATATGTGGCCTGCATGTTTTTGTCTCGGTTTGACTCTGCCTGCCCCCCCCCCCCCCCCCCCCCCGATCAGTCGCCTGCGTGTTTTTGCTCCGTCTGACTTCCTCCCCCTCGCAGGTAAAAGCCACCACCTGCAGCAATGGTGGTACCTGCTACAAGCATGAAAACGCTTTCTGCTGTGCCTGCCACCTGCAGGGTTAAAGGTCATGTCCACCAGGGGGCCAGATATTTCGTCATAGTAATTTGTAGTTCGGCTGCATGACACTTGAAAATATCAATTTCTGCAATAAGAATTGCAGTATTTATAATGAAAAAAGTTGAAAATAAAGCAATTTCCCACAAACATGTCTATTCATGAGTGATTTAACAAGCAAGGATGAAAATGATGAAGAATGGCATGAAGAGCCATGCAGAGCTCATGCAAAAGTAGTGGTGGTGTACTTTACACTAATGTTAAACCTGTAGTAGATAATCCCGAAAAGGAGCGTCATTAAAGTTGCACGGCTTGCTAAGTTTTGTTTCTTATAACAATATAAATGTTCTAGCGAAACGTAAACCCCACGCTCTAGGTGAATTTTGTAACCAAGATTTATAAATAGCGGAACTGTTTTGAAAAATAACATTGCTTATGAAAGCAGGCAAGTCAGAATTTCAAGTTACAATTTCATTGTACCTCATACACATAATGCCGCTTTCTTACAATCTTAACCTGCCATTAAATTTTGAAGACGCTGTACACAGAGGGACACAATAGTACTCTCAATTTTCTCTTGCCTCTGAAAATATACAGCTCTACCGGCCATTCATTCTTAAACAATCAGATGTTACTTTAATACTAACTGCCGTATATATACAGATAATCCCGTGACAAAAGGTGACTGTAATGCCACCCCAGTTTTTGGTGGGATTGCATCTCGTGTACATGCATCTATGACGTGTGGAATGAACACAGAAAACATGTGGCAGCCATGATGCATAGGCGTATGTGTTGTGAGAGCAAAGTATAAATCAGCCCTTATGCTCCCTTCCAGACCCTACTGCAGGATTCCAGCCAATCAGCTGCAGTGGCATTTAGTGAGATTGGGGGGTTGGGGGTCACAAGACAAGAGCTGCAGAGGTGACATTACTTCTTGTCCAGAAGATGGTTCCCTGGTAGATGCAGAGTAGATGCAGAGGGTCCTCCCATCTGCTGTATGTGTCCAGGTTTTGGGGCTCCTGAGAGACATCACTGTCCCCTTTTAGCCTGAATCTGCACTTTATTAACATCTGAAAGCCCCGTGTGTGTCTGACTCTAGTGTGGAGTTGTATCACTGAAGGGCTTGAACCGGCGACTTCCAAAAACAGCAAAGCAGAAATCCAGGCTACGCTGATGATGTCAGCATAGCCCACACTAGCAGAGCTGTAATGGACTGACTGCCGTCAGTGTATTCCGGCATCCTGACCCACAGCTCCGATGTCCTGCCACCTGCTTGTGTTTCCTGTGTACGGGGAAGGGTGTAGTAACATCTTGTTTTCCATTTCCCCCCACAAACACAAACCCTCATTCCTGGTAAGTAAAGCTCTCATCAGTGGCGTCTCTGACCACCCTGCCCATAGTAGCCTTTCCTTTTGGTGGGATGGTGACCACAAGCTGCCTGATATTTCTGAATATTTCTCTCTTTGATATTTCAAAGTAAACTTTAATCACTTGGGGGGAGGGGGGGGAGTAGTGCCTGAGTTAATAGGAGTCTGTCAGGCTTTAATGGGGTCTGTTTATGAGTGGGGGTATTTTTGAAAAAGTCTGGATGTTGGGGCAGGTATAAGCATGTGAAAGGTCATTAATCATTATCCATGTCTAAGTGTACTAGCAGGATTGAGTCTGTGGAGGGCACTATGAAGAAAGGTCTTTGTTTTGTCCGACAGTTACAACAGCGGCATCCGTGTGGACGGGGTGAACTGGTTCCACTGTAAATGCACCCTGGGATTTGCTAACCCAGACTGTCATATCAGTGAGTACTACACTTTTGACCTTTGACCCCTGCACCCCAGCAGTGGCTGGCCTTAGGAACCTGCAGATGACGTGGATGAGTTACTACCTGTTTAAGCGATAAGCATAGTCAGATCCAGCAGTCTTTGTCCTCGACAGACATGCATGGTCATGTGAGGCTTGCAGATGGGTCATATGACGACTTTGGCTTGGCTGTCAAACTCACCCATGAGAATGGAGTACGGCTTTCACTGTCAGTATAACAGTAGTCTGAGCCTCTCAGCCTCAGGATAGCCCCATTCCGCCACCTTACGATTCAACGGGTGGGATGTGGTCTCAGGCTGAGGGTCCTCACAGTCAGGATAGCCCCATCTGCTGTCCAAATGGCACAACAGCAGCCTCATGCTGGCCATTATCGAGGTCAAAGTTGAGACGCAGGTGTTCCCCAAATTAGCAGGTGAATTGGATCTGTGGGAGGCACAGCGTCAGCTAGTTGTGACTTCATGCATAATTCAGCCTTCTCCTTTGGCAGAATCATGGTCTGTAGCTGCCTTTGTTAAATAAGTGATCCAATATTTTGATATGTATGTAGTTGACCAGGGCTCCGGTCCTGGAGGGCTACTATCCAGTAAGTTTTCTATCCTACCTGGCTTCTGATGAGCCACACTAGTTCTCAGGTAAATACCAGGAGCAGGTGTGGCTCATCAGAAGCCAAGTGGAACAGAAAACCTACTGGATAGTAGCTCTCCAGGACCAGAGTTGATGACCCCTGTAGTAGACTGACACACTGGGAGAACAAATGTGTGATCATTGTGTATGTCTGTGTAGGTCCAGTAGTATTGTTTACCTTTGTAAACAAGTCGAGCAGTTCTGTCTGTAGCCATCTTACATTGAGAATTCCGTTTCCAAATACTCTTACTCGTCTGCCTATATGAGTGTGAGCCTGCTTCCCTGTAGACTGTAACTGGAATTCTTGTGAGCCACTTCAGCCAATGGGCTGTGCAGCACGGGCTATAGTGTCTTCTGATTGGCTATCCTCCTGGGAAGACTACCTGGTGCACATTCTTTTACATGCTGTCGTTCTCCTGCCTGGTGATCTGCGTCTGGTGGACGAACAAATGGATAAAAGAGTGGGATTGGCAGCAGCCAGCAGGGCTAGACAAGAACATCACCAACCAGTGGGAGGCGCTGTGGCCCATAGTGCAGCAGCAGGCCAAGCATAACAAGGAGGTGCTGCAGGAGTGCAAGAAGCTCATGTTCTCCCCTTATAGGATATGCAACAGGGAGGAGGAAGATGAAAAGGGCGATGGACCAGTCACTGTAGAGGTGAACAAGTACTCCGAGTAGCACGCGTACCCTTTGACTGTACCCCTGGTGTGCACCATGCGCAGCTTTGCCCGTAAGCAGGAAGAACATCAACTGCACCAGCATCAGCAAGTATGAAGCCCCCTGTGAGCAACTGGAAGCCGACAGCCAACTCAGCTGGGGAGAACTGCCAAACCTCACTGGGCATCGGAGTCACGACTGGTTTACTTTTTGGAAATGATTCATGGCTTAGAGATGGAGCCAAGACTCTATATTATTATTTACTTTGTTTTATGTAAGGATAAAACTGTTATTCTTTCTCAATTTGAGGGTAAAAGAAGCCTAAGTTTGCCCACATACAGTCTTTGAAGTGGGCCTAAGATTAAACGAGTAAAAGAAGAGAAGTAGGAACTTTTTTGTTTTATGGAAAGGGGAGATATGGAAAGTGGGGGCTGGGGGGGGTGGAGGAGAGACCAACACTCTAACATGGTTCTTCAAGGATTGTAACATACAGGTTGGGGGCACCTTCCCCCATAGTGTTTTGTTGATTTTTTTGTCTCGGACCAGCCAGGATTTCAGTATTTGTGTTGATAAGTGCTTCCTGAGGAGCCCAGGAAATCGGGGAATACAAAGTTTAATTATAAACAAGGCAGGCAAAACGCAGACAGACAATACAATGACCGTATTGGGGAAGCAAACTGAAACGCAGACTAAATACAGAGGACTAATGACAACAAGCAGAAACCGCTGATCACACGGGGATTCCACACGAGGTTAACAAGGGCGCGTGGCACACGGAAGGTGCGGACGATCGGGGCATGACAATTACTTTCATTTGTCAGTTGTCAATTTTTTTTATATAGTTTAACAAAATATGCAGCGTCCTTCTTTATCTTGAGAGTATGAATAATCATTGACCTTTTTGGCTGGGAAGGTGCCACCTGCACGGTGAGTAAGGCGGCCTTCCAGACCCTACTGCAGGATTCCAGCCAATCAGCTGCAGCGACATGTAATGAGATTGGGGGGGGGGAAGGGGTCACGAGATGCAGAGACTCCATCTATAATTTTTCAGCAGCAGATACCAGGTGGCCGTATTTCTTGTCCAGAAGATGGTTCCCTGGTAGATGCAGAGCAGACGCAGAGGGCCCTCCCATCTGCTGTATGTGTCCAGGTTTTGGGGCTCCTGAGAGACATCACTGTCCCCTTTTAGCCTGAATCTGCACATTATTAACATCTGAAAGCCCCGTGTGTGTCTGACTCTAGTGTGGAGTTGTATCACTGAAGCGCTTAAACCGGCGACTTCCAAAAACAGCAAAGCAGAAATCCAGGCTACGCTGATGATGTCAGCATAGCCCACATTAGCAGAGCTGTAATGGACTGACTGCCGTCAGTGTATTCCGGCATTCTGACCCACAGCTCCGATGTCCTGCCACCTGCTTGTGTTTCCTGTGTGTGGGGGGAGGCTGTAATAACATTTTGATTTCTATTTCCCCCCACAGACATGACCAATTGTAACCTTCACCCCTGGCAAGTAAATCTCTTGGTCAGTGGCTTCCCTGACCACCCTCCAAGCTGCCTGATGTTTCTGAATCAAATTTAAGTCGTCTGGTTTTGGAAGTAAACTTTAATCACCTAGAGGGGTTAGTGTCTGAGTTAATAGCAGTCTGTCAGGCTTAAATGGGGTCTGTTTATGTGTGGGGGGTATATTTGAAAAAGCCTGGATGTTGGGGCGGGTATGAGCATGTGAAAGGTCATTAATCATTATCCATGTCTAAGTGTACTAGCAGGATTGAGTCTGTAGAGGGCACTATGAAGAGCTTTGTCCTCGGGCATGCATGTTAATGTGAGGCTTGCAGATGAGTCCCACAGCAGACTGTGGCTTGGCTGTCAAACGCGCCCGTGATAATGGAGCACGGCTTTCACTGCCACCATAACTGGTCTGAGCCTCCCTGCCTCAGGATAGCCCCATTCCATCACCTTAGGTTTCAGCAGGTGGGATGTGGTCTCATGCTGAGGGTCCCCACAGTCAGGATGGCCCCATCTGCTGTCCAAACAGCACAACACCAGCCTCATGCTGGCCGTTATCGAGGTTAATGTTGAGACATAAACTCATGTCCTCCTCTAACAGGGCTTCCAAGGGGAGGAGGAAGAGGAAAAGGGTGATGGACCAGTCACCACAGAGGTGGACAAGAACTCCAGGCAGCACACGTACCCCTGGTGTGCACCATGCGCAGCTTTGCCCGTAAGCAGGCCTACGGCACACTCAGCCCCAAAGACAACCACAGGAAGAACATCAACCGCATCAGCGAGAACCTCAAAGAATAGAGTCACACTGCCCGGCCAAAAAAAAAGTTGCCATTTGAATTTTTCATTGGACCTCCTTTAGCTGTGATTATGGTGCACATTTATCATGGCATTGTTTCCACAGGCTTATGCAACATCTCACCTTTTATTTTCATCCAGATTTGCATTCATTTCTCACCGAGATCCTGTATACGGCATCGAGGGAGGTGCGGTGGTGCGGGTCCAGGGTTTGAGCCTCTTCCTCAGCTCCACTTGTGTGGAGGTCCTGTGTTCTTCCTGTGTCATCATGGTGTTTCTTCTGGTCTCTCCCCCCAGTCAAAACACATACCAAAGTGAACTAAAGCCAAAATATCCAAGTATGGGTGCCCATGGCCTCTGGGATAGGCTCCCCCCCCCCCACCTGAATAGGACCTTTTGTGAGATACCAAAACTTTTTGTAATGAAAAGTAAAAAGGGAAACCTTGTTCTGGGGGCCAAATAAGTCTCTAGATGGACTGGATCTGGCCATTTGCTGACCTTTAATAGAGGGCATGCAGGTTTAGAAGATGGATGGAAAGGCATACAGCTACAGTTTTACCTTTTCCTGAAGCAGAGTATAAATTCCAAAAACAAGAAGGAAGAGGTGGTTCCAGTATTTTGTGGAAAGAACACCATACAACACTGGTAATGCATATAATCAGAGATCCCCAGTCAGATGCTTTCCAGTATTTCCGTTCTTTTACTGAACATGGGACTCCTGTTAACTCTACTGGAGGTTGGACCATACATAGTTAGGTTTTATACACAAATGTAACTGAAGAATGCGTTATGATTGGCTCTTTAAGTGTTTTCATAAACCACGTTACTGTACACACACACACACACACACACACACCAGACAAACAATAATAAATAGACAATAATAAATATTAAAATCCCTCTGGGTTAAGAATAAAAAGCCAATAGACAATAGCCACAGTAAAATCACACTGATTTATTTGAGACACATATGACAGCCAGGACAAATGAACATTTAAATTTGCTTGTCCAGCATAGACTCAAGAAGTGTCCATGTGAAAAATTTGCCCAGAAAGACATTCTTGACTTTGCTTATGATGCGATGCTCGGCTGCCTGTTGTCAACCTGGGCAACCACATGTAAGCTGGCATTTGGTTCCACAAACTGAGCTTCACTATAGACCAGGGGTGTCCAAACTACGGCCCGCTGCCTATTTCTCATTGGCCCACTTCAAATTCCAAAAACATATTGGAATATGGCCCACACGTGAAAATTGACTGATATACTTCTATATTTTAACACTAGATGGTGCTGTTTTAATCAAGACAGCTTCTACACCGGGGGTCTCAAACTGCAGTCCTGGGGGGCCTGGAGCCCTACACATTTTTGAATTTCCCCTCATTTAACACACCGGATTCAACTCCTTGTGCTAATTACCACACAGCTCTTGATCTGAATCATTTGTGGTGGAAGGAGGAAAGATCTAAGCTACATGGGGCTCGGGCCCCCCAGGTTCAGAGTTTGAGATGCCTATTGTACACCGAACGAGCGAAGAAAAATTTGGACAATCCCACATTACCTGATTCCACGGCTCCCTGCGCGTTGCATGACAGAATGGGGAAACAAGAGCAGGGAGCCGTGGAGTCTGTAATGTGGGATTTATTCGGGTTGAACACACTCAGAGACATGAAACGACGCCACACAACGTTAATGACCGGACTGGGGAAAACATACCTAAAGCAGAATTAAACACATTGGACTAATTAACCAGTGAGAAATAGCTGGTAATCATGGGGATTAATCACGAGGGGGTGTGGCACACGGGAGGAGCGGACGAGCGGGGCATGATATAAACACATTAAATTATTAAGCAGAATTATAATTTTTTGACCAGATTTGATTGATTGAACTTAAATACAAAAGAGATGAGCCCATATACCTGACATCTAGCAAGTTTGCCCAGCCCTCGGAATATTTTTCCCTATGTGGCCCTCACTAAAAAAAGTTAGGACACCCCTGCTATAGACGAAAGGGCCGCGTTCTCTCTGCTGGTTTTCATGTTCAATTCACAGTGGGGCATATCTGCAAGAAAACATGGGAAAACCAGGTATCTGAGCCTGATGAACTGAGATATACTGGACTAGCAAGGTTTGTGTTGAAGGAGCTTACTTACCATTGGGTCTCCTTTGTCCAAATATGCGCCGGAACAGCCTTACGAAGAAGTGCTTTACGCGTTTAACTGATCTGAATGTTGGCACCTTGTGGTAGCTGATCGACAGAATTTCCTCAGGAGTGAAGCCCTAGGGTTGTAGTTTAAGATGTTTCGGTTGAGCAAAGCAATTCCTCAGGACGCATGAATACTATTGAACTCAGCAGACCAGCAGTTTGCATGTACCTTAGTGAAGAACTTATGGTTCAGGATTTGCTCCAATGTGGGCCGATCCTGTGGATTCTTCTGTAGGATCCAAGAAATCAATTTCTTGGCTGATGAGGAGAGGGACTTGGGTACAGTGTACTCTCCTTGAGTGACACGCAGCTTGATCTCTTCAGCGTCACCATCAAAGGGGTATGCACCAACAAGCATCGTATACCTGTATTGAGAAAGTCAGCAACGGCATTTGAGTTTCATTTGCATATAACAACATTCTGCATTGGTGCATTTCAGATATCATTCTTGACTCTGACTGTGAGGACGATTGAGAAGGTATACATACATGATACACCCCAGCGCCCAAACATCTGACTCTGGCCCGTGTCCCTCCATCTTCCACACTTCAGGAGCCGCATATTCTCTCGCCCCACAAAAGCCTCTACAACACACACAAAAGGAAAACAGTATGCATGTGCTTCAGCCTGCTGCATGAGCAATTTGAAAGATTTGCTGGAGAATCTAAGAAAAAGAACCCACTTCTGCCTGCTTTCCAGTGGCTCCAGCTTGGTGGCTAGTCCAAAGTCGGCCACTTTTAATTCCAAGGCCTCCGTTAATAATAAGTTCTCTGAAAGACCAATGACTCAAATATTTCACCTAATAACACCAGACATTAAACAGTTGTAGAATACAACAGCAGGCAGCAATCATATAAACCACACTGGAAATGCCATGTAAAATGCCAACACTAACATGTGAAGAATTAAACAAATCATGTGTGCACGCACACATACCTAATTTGAGGTCCCTGTGGACAATGCCTTTGCCATGGATGTGTTGTAATGCCCCAATGAGCTGCCTCATGTAATATCGCACTTCTGGCTTGCTCAGGATTTCACGTTCTTGAAGGAGGTCTAGCATCGACTGGAATGGGAAAAGAAAGGATGGCGTGAGTCGACATAGAGTCTTAACCTTAACAAACTGTCTGCAAAGGCCAGAAACAGCTGGGCTCACCCCCCTACTGCACAGCTCCATGAAGATGTACATGAATTTATCATCTTCTACATGATGGGAGAAGTTTACCACTTGCTGGTGTTGCAGCAGCTTCAGCATCACCACTTCTAGGAGACTCTGAAATGTCAGACGTGTTACCACAATGAGCATAAGGGAAATGCAATTTAACTATGGAGGGGGCTGACTTCAAGCAGGATTCAGACCACATACCTCTTTTATTCCAGCAGAGTCCTCTATCGGAATCACCTTCACTGCAAATATCTCTCCACTCAAAATGTCCACCATCTTAAAGCATTTTGCAAAACCTCCCTAAAAACACAAGTGCATTAAGAATTTAAGAATTTCTGCCATACAGTATGTAATTGATTGTCCATTTTCCAGAGTCTACTCTACAGTAGAGGTCTGCGCGGGACTGATTTTTCATCCCGCTCCCGCACGCTCCCACAAGTTTCTGTCCCGCTCCGGCAGAAATGTGTAATATTTCGACCTGCTCCCGCCCGCATCTGTTATGGTTTGTCCAGCTCCCACCTGCTGAATCCCGCAAGCAAGGCTGCTGGAGTATAGGGTGTGCCAAAAATACCGGACACATTTTAAATGCTATAATATCTTGGCTTATAAAAATTAAATAAGGTACCAAATTTATTTATCTAACTAGGCTACAGACCTGAATTCAAAAATATCTAAACAGTCTCAATAGAAACATTTCACAGTCAAAATGAGAGAAATATAGGGAAACATTGAAATTTGTGGCGCGGCTCTGCGTTTATTTCAACTAGAGGTCTGCGCAGGACTGATTTTACATCCCGCTCCGGCACAAGAAACTCTCAAATGTAAACCCGCGCCGCGTCCCGCGGGCGTCCCGCCCCGTTGCAGACCTCTACTCCAGGCCCGGATTGGCTAATCGGGAGGACCGGGATAATTCCCGGTGGGCCGGTCCGTCTTTTGGCCGCCAGGGCCGGTGTCCCTATAGCTGCCTGCACTCACAGCAGTCGCACTTTTTTATTATTTATTTATTTATTTATTTATTTAACCATAGCCTCACTCTTTTTATTCATTATTTTACCGCAGCTCCACTCTTTTTATTTATTTTCTCGCAGCCCCATGAGCAGAATACAGCCTGCAGGTTAATGATGACGTAATTAGCATTCGACTTCCCCGACAGCGGCACTTTGCTCAACAGATCCAAATCAGTTGTTAAGAGATACACGAGAGATGAAAAATGGATAATAAAAAGCGAAAACGTGGCGCTGAAAAGGCCAGAATTTAAAAAAAGAAAGCTCTAGAAACTGACACGGCCAAATGTACTAAGCTGAGTACATTTTTCGTTAAATCCAGCGGCAGCGAGAGTACAACAACACATGAAGACGATGAAACGGCCGGTAAGTTAACGTTAAGCTAGTTAGGAGCAGTGCAAAACAACGATGTCTGCAAACCACCGTTCATGCTTATGTATCGAACTTTTTCTTGTACTGTAGCTCTTCGGCAGCAGCAGCCTCTAGTCCAGTTAGCTGCTAACAGTGAAGAGCCAGGCAACGTAACGTTACCAAGCACCAGTCATGAGCCCAACACACTAGAATGGGCAGGTAGGATTGTCATTGAGTGAATATAAGAATTCGAATAATTAATATTAATATTAATGAATATTACACCTGCTCAATGAAAAATGCCCTGAGATAATTAATGACATCAGATAATTCACTACATTAATAAATCTGACTTAACTTGATCAGAAAGCTAAAAAGGGGAAATTTGTGGTGAGAAATATTACCATTTTTTAAATTTCATTTAGTGTCAGACGCAGAGCCAGGACCCAGTTGTACCATGCAAGAGACTCTCAATGTGGAAAACACAGGTAAGCTGTTGTACCACAGGTTAAAAAAAGTATTGCAGATAATAGTGCAATACTTGTTTTATTCTTTATTTGTGTTTAAGGACTGGATATCTGTGAACAATTTTGCACAGAATATATATTCAGATATTGCAGAAAAGGACATTGTGATGTTTTAAAGAATAGTGTTGGAGATTTACCCTTTAATGTTCTCATATTTATGAAAAATATTTGTATTGTTATAAAGTAGCTGTTTCCTTGAAAAAGACATGATAGTGTCATTAGAAAGTTTAATACATTTTATTTTAATCTTTATTTTATACATATACACTTAGGCTACTGTATTTGCACTGAATTGGAAATGACGTTATTTTAATATAGTCAGTCTTGAACTAAAGTGGGCCGGTGTAAGGCTTGAAAATCCAGGGCTGAAAAGGAGTCCCACTCCGGCCCTGCTCTACTCTACAAGACAATTTGCAACTTAATTATCTACGGTATCTTTATAGTACATACTTCTCCCAACAGTTCGAGTCTGCGGTAAAATCGCTCATTTCTGGGATCAAAGGTGATCTCAGGAACTTCGTTTCTCCACTGAGGACAAGCCATGTTGCAGTAAGACAGAAACCGACGAAGTAGCATCCAGTAACTAGGCAACGGAACAAGGTACGTTCCATAATTACGTAACGCATCGGATATTCGAACGAAAACATGAAATAACTTTTTTTTCCCCTCCAACAAATTACAGGTATTACATAAAACGTTTCTGCAAACACACCCATTGGCATTAGTTCGACCAAAAAAAAAAATCTGTTTCAGTAACAATATACACCTCTAGTTTTCATGAGAATATTAAATCAGCCATCCGACACGCTTTTACTGTCAGGTACCCAAACCTAAGGGAGGGAAACAAACACCATGCGCAGCGGCTGTAAATGGCGGAGCGCTGCGCGGAGAGGAAGCCGGCAATTAGCCAATGTAGCTATTGCCATGGTATTTTTTTATAAAGGGGAATCAAAGTTGCATTTAGTTAAGTATATTTATAATTTAATTTAGTAATCGCACTCTTATTGTGCTGGCGTAATATACGATTAATAACAAAAAAAGAAAGGTGAAAATATATATATATATATACACGATTCCTATGATAAGCAAGTCGCAAGCACGGACATCGTTGAACTCTGGAAATGAAAGTTAGTTACAAGAACGTAGACCGACAATTTCCCTTTGTGGCATGACACGAAGGATGTATTTAATGTTGCTTTGCAGCTTGTTTTACTAAAATGTAATTCCACAAGCTGTGCATTCTGTTGATTTGTGTTACATATTTTCCTCCTCACTTTTTTCACGATGGATTTGGAAAGGCCAAACAGACAGACCACGTGTTTCTGACCTGGTTGCTAAACTTCTGTAACCCCTGGGCACAACTAGCACATTGGGTGGACATCTTCCAGTGACATGACTTCAAGGTTCACCATCGGCCAGGCAAGCTCCAACCACACCCTCTCTCATTGCCCCTGTAGGACGGATGACTCCTGTTGCTGCCGCCACATCAAGGAGCACAGCCAGAGGAGGCCCATGGCAGCAGCAGTGCAGGTGACCATTGGTGGCAAGGGACTGGAGACCGTTGACTGCCAATGGCTGCAGATGGAGCAGGAGAATGACCTGGCGCTGGCTGGCTGCAGGTGTGGAAGCAGCTGAAGTGGAAGGAGTCCTCTTCTCTCAACCTGGAGACCAAGGCCTTCTACTCACAGTGGGGGGGGGGGCTCACAGAGCACAATGGGCTGCTGTACTGGTGCTAGCAGTTTCTGCACAGAGAGACACACCTGCAGGCACCCTGGAGCCTTTGTCCCACAGTCCGGATGGCAGTGCATGGTGCAACAGCAGCCAGGTACCATACCGAATGCATGAATTTACATTATTCATTATTACATTGTAAATATCTCTAAATGTCTTTTTCAGATGCTCACCAACCAGGGGGAATCAGAGGAAATTTTAAGCCAATGTAATATTGTAAAAATGCTCTATTTCAAAAATTGAACTGAATGTTGCTTTCTGATTGCAATTGTTTAATCTTTATAAGGAACGCTGACTCTGGGTAAGACCTGGACTGAGCAGTGCTTGGTGGCACAATTTTCACAATTTTCACCCCACTGTATGCTAATATGCATCATAAGCTATGTCATTTGCCTTTTACACGGTGCAGTGTGAACGTGAAAGGTTTTTCTTAAGAAACCCCAGTCAAAAAAAAAAATTAATGCATTAATGCAGACATAGACTTACTTTGAGCCAGAGTGGAGGACAGCAGCACTGTCATCAGGAGGAAGAAGGCAGAGACCTTATGGGACTTCATGAAGGGGGTGGGGTGAATCAAAAAGAAAGACAAGAGAAGAAAAAACATTTAGTACTTAAAACACCTAAAATATACTGACCACATACTCAGCCAGGTGGCTCCATGTGGTTTGAAAAACAGCCCGTGACATCATCGGGGATTCCACCCACCCGCACCACAGTCTGTTCTCCCTGCTGCCTTCGGGGAAGAGGCTTTGCAGTATTAAGACCAGAACAGCCAGATTCTGCAACAGTTTCATTCCTCAAGCCATCAGACTCCTGAACTCATAACAGTCAGAATTGGGTTGCTAGTGCATGCTAACTTCAGTCAGAATGTCTGTATTAGGATAAATTCACAGACGATTACGTCACCCACGTGATATGGAATTAATCCTTTTTACTATAATATTAAGTTATAATTATGGATTAATTCTGATCGCGTGTGGACTAATCATCCTGAAATTTGGATCAATCGTCCATGATTCACCCCAAATGTCACTACACTGCACGAACAAGTTATTTGCCGATCCCCTGTAAAACCTAATTTTGCCGTAAATAACTTGGGCTGATAAAAGAAGCCAGGATGCTCATCTGGGCCATTAGATCGGCATGCAGGATGCTTATCTTGGTTTCGGGAGATAGGGTGGGGGGTCGGTATACAGCACCCTATATTGCCTGTAGGGGGGGAACAGGGAGGTGTTGCGCAAAGACACCTGGCGCCAGGACGCCCATTGAAGTATGTTATCGCAAGCAGAATCACTCGGACAAAAGGGGAATTGGAACACCATATATTGCCTGGGGGGAAGGAGTGAGCCTGGCCAGCTTACCCCCTGCCCACACGCAACTCTAAATTTAGTATAAAGGAAGGGGGAGAACCCAGTACTGACCGGAGTTCAGCCGTGGGATAGAGCGCGCATCGCCCGGCACTTTCTCGGAACTCACGTGTTGGTCTCCTGCCAGGACTGAAAGGGCTCCCCAGTCCATGTGTGAAGGTGGGTGATGATAGCACGTCCGAGTGTAAATAGCTTTGCAACTGCTTCTGCTTTCCATTGATTGTTGCGAGTAAATTATCGCCGCTTGTGATATTTCGTAACTTTCTATGTTTCCTTGCTTCTTTTATGTATAATTGCTTATTTTCTATATATATTCAAACCTTTGCACCTAATGTTATTAGCTATAAGATATATATTATTTGATATCCGTTGTAGTACGAGTTATTTTGCATTGCCTTCAATATGATAGCTCAGTATTGGTGTTAATGTGAGGTCATTTTGTATTACTTATTAAAGTGTATTTGAGTGAACCTAAGCGTGCCTGTTTGTTCCTTCGAGAGCCCTATATCCCTCTCTCATCCATTTTAAGACATTTTGGCGTAGTCGGCAGGATCTGAGGGGAAAAAGATATAGGACTAAGGAACAAACATGTTTAGGAGAAAGATAGCAGCGCCCGAGCCTGAAGTGCTCCCTGAGTGGGATGAGACGCAGTTTGCTGCGTTAGCCCAGGAGATAAGGAAAGGTGGAGGGCCTGTTGATTCCTGGACTGCTGCGTTGAGAAAAGCCGAGCCTGAGCAGGTATTGTCGTGCCTTAAAAAGGTTCCGGTTGTAAAGGATCCCGTGCGTGCTCTACAGAGACGCCTATGGATCGTGTTGGCTGCATACAGAATGCAGTATGAGCGCGCAGACCAGATTGAAAGGGAGAAAGAGGGACAAATGAGAGAATTGACTGAGGCATTAGGTCGGATGACCCTGGCACAGGGTCAGGTGGATATTTTACATCAACGCCTGCACCAAGTAACGGGGGTTGCAGAGCGGGCTGCGATGCAAGTAGCAAAAGCCAATGGCAGGAAAAAACGGACACCATGTCCGCGAAAAATTAGAGCATTTGTTGCAACAGCAGCTAATTGGGATCCCGAGCGATGGGATGGCAATATCTGGGACTCAGATGATGAGGATATTGATATTTACAACCCAGATAAAGTCGCGGGTCCTGATCGGGGATCTCTTATGGATCCCCCTCCGTTAACAACTTCTGCACTCCCTATTTCACGGAGAAGGGAAGTGCAAGATCCTTCTGGCCGGAGACCACGGCAGTCTGAGCTACTTGTGGAGGATTTCACACAGAAGGAGATTAGCGATATACGGGAGCGGATGAAGCAGCGACCAGGAGAACCATTAGATAAATGGTTGGTCAGGCTGTATGATCAGGGTGCGGCACAAATATCCATAGATCATATGGATTGTCACCATTTTTGTGATTTAAGCACCGACGCTGTAGTGCGGTCTCAATGTCGGGAGCACAGGCAGCCACCAATAGATGGGAGAAGCAGTGACACTACTCTCCTAGCCCTAATGGGAACCGGGGTGAACCAGCGATACCCCGATGAAAGCAGCTGGCCGGAAAAATCGGGCCAGTGGCAAACATTGTCAGAAGCGATCGCTAGAATGCGAGAGTTGACTATGAGGGCGGGTGTGTATACCGGGCATGTTGATGCACTGGACGATTTGTCCTTAACAATACTGACCCGGAATGCTCTCATAAAAACAGCACCCGCTCAGTACAAGGCAGCAGTGATGTCATTGTTGTTGAATATGGTAGGGGAAAGAATAGGAGATGTGGCGTTCAGATTGAGAGAATTGGGAGATCTAGGAGAGTGGGATAAGTCTAACCATGATGGTGATTACACCTGGGACCCAGGAGTGGGATGGACAATTTAAAATTTCGAGGTATGGTGACAGAGCGACCGGTATTGGTAGGGAAGGTGAAGATGCAACCTTTCCCCAGTCCATACCTCTCGCAAACAAAGTAGTGAGATTGAAGCAGCACCGGATTGGTGGAGCGTAAGAAGCATGGGTTTTAAAATGGAAATGGTATGTAAATGACAAGGGCTATGAGTAAGTGGCGGATGTTGTAGAGAAAGGGGAAGAGATTGTGATATTGACGGTGTTGGTGGAGTCCCCTATATCGTGGGGCTTGAAGAATAGAAACAGCATGTGTGTTGTACGGATGGGGCGGCTAAGTATGTCGATGGTAAGCGAAAGTGGAAAGCTGCGGCATGTAATCTATGTACGCAGCAGATGTTGGAAATGACAGGTGAAGGTAAAAGCAGCGAATGGGCTGATTTGTGAGTAATGGTTTTGGAAGCAGGAAGGGATGAGTGATTGCTATGTTTATACTGATTCCTGGTGAGTAGTGAATGGTATGGCTGTTCGGATGCCTGCGTGGAAAAATCTGAATTAGAGAATTAGGACCAAGGAGGTTTGGGGTAAGAAATTATAGGAGCGAATCTGAAAAACAAGTAAAAAGAATAAAAACACAGGTATGTGGGTTCAGCAACAACAAGACAACCCACCGAAGCCTGCAGAAGTGATAGCTGTGGGACGAAACAACACTGTGGCTGTTACGGAGCCAAGCGCCGAAGGTGGCGACATGTCCCAGCTAATGAATGTTATCTAGGAGAAAACTAATGTGCATGTGAGTTCTTTCCTTATGTGTGAAGGATGACGCAATGGTTCTGGTGATGGGCGTGGCCGACGCCGCTGACGACCTTCGGCAATGCTGCAGTCCCAGGGACCGAGTGGGAGCAGACTTCTACTTTCAGGATCGGATGGAAAGACAGCGCGACGGAGCGGCAGCAAGACATCTTCACATGACCAGCAAACCAATCATGCTTCGTCGTTGAACTGACTCCTGTGAACCCGAACGAGATGTACGTCTGTAGAGGATGCCACAATGGGAAAGAACATTCCCATCCTTGCGTCTACCGGAGTGCCCCTCAAGTGGGTGTAGGAGTGTGACCTAACTCAGTGGAGGAATCGGACTGAATGCACTATGACTATGTGAAACACCAAAATTCAACTAAATAATGTTTTATCAAGTGTTAATCACATTTAGTTCTAATGGAAAATATTCTGGAATATTGATTCCAGTATGAGATTACATCTGAAGCCTGAAATAACTCAGTGTAACGAGACTTTGTGTACTGGCCAATGGTAAATGTATAGTGTAACTACTCCCCAAACTTTATGTAGGTTCCATGTGCTGCCTGTAATAGCTGGACGGGCATATAGGACTTTAAAAGGAAGGGAGAATGACTAGATACCTATACTAACAAAACGTATAATATACGAGATAGAGGATATGTATGCACTACGAATACGTTATGCTATTGGCTGTGTGGAACATCTGTTTATGTATCTATACCCGCAGGTTATATGATCACATTTCTGCACGGGTTATACATTGGTGAATCATGGCCGAGGGACCGAATGTATTAGGATGAATTCGCGGACGATTACGTCACCCACGTGACATGGAATTAACTTTACTATAATATTCTGGAAAGTTATAATTATGGATTAATTCCGATCGCGTGTTGACTGATCGTCCTGAAATTCAGATCAATCGTCCATGATTCACCCCGAATGTTACTAAACTGCACGAACAAGTTATTTACCGATCCCCTGTAAAACCTAATTTTGCCGTAAATAACTTGGGCTCATAAAAGAAGCCAGGATGCTTATCTTGGTTTCGGGAGATAGGGTGGGGGGTCGGTATACAGCACCCTATATTGCCTTTAGGGGGGAGCAGGGAGGTGTTGCGCAAAGACACCTGGCGCCAGGACGCCCATTGAAGTATGTTATCGCAAGCAGAATCACTCGGACAAAAGGGGGAATTGGAACACCATATATTGCCTGGGGGGAAGGGGTGAGCCTGGCCAGCTTACCCCCTGCCCACACGCAACTCTAAATTTAGTATAAAGGAAGGGGGAGAACCCAGTACTGACCGGAGTTCAGCCGTGGGATAGAGCGCGCATCGCCCGGCACTTTCTCGGAACTCACGTGTTGGTCTCCTGCCAGGACTGAAAGGGCTCCCCAGTCCATGTGTGAAGGTGGGTGATGATAGCACGTCCGAGTGTAAATAGCTTTGCAACTGCTTCTGCTTTCCATTGATTGTTGCGAGTAAATTATCGCCGCTTGTGATATTTCGTAACTTTCTATGTTTCCTTGCTTCTTTTATGTATAATTGCTTCTTTTCTATATATATATTCAAACCTTTGCACCTAATGTTATTAGCTATAAGATATATATTATTTGATATCCGTTGTAGTACGAGTTATTTTGCATTGCCTTCAATATGATAGCTCAGTATTGGTGTTAATGTGAGATCATTTTGTATTACTTATTAAAGTGTATTTGAGTGAACCTAAGCGTGCCTGTTTGTTCCTTCGAGAGCCCTATATCCCTCTCTCATCCATTTTAAGACAATGTCCATGTTAACCACAGTCAGTGTGCCCATGCTAACTTCAGTCAGAGCGTCCATGCTAACCCCAGTCAGAGTGTCCATGCTAACCCCAGTCAGAGCGCCCATGCTAAACTCAGTCAGAGCATCCATGCTAAACTCAGTCAGAGCGTCCATGCTAACCCCAGTCAGAGCGTCCATGCTAACCCCAGTCAGAGCGTCCATGCTAACCCCAGTCAGAGCGTCTATGCTAACCCCAGTCAGAGCGTCTATGCTAAACCCAGTCAGAGTGTCCATGCTAACCCCAATCAGAGCTTCTATGCTAACCCCAGTCAGTGCGCCCATGCTAACCCCAGTCAGAGCGTCCATGCTAACCTCAGTCAGAGCGTCCATGCTAACCATAGTCAGAGTGTACATGTTAACTTCAGTCAGAGTGTCCATGCTAACTTCAGTCAGAGTGTCCATGCTAACCCCAGTCAGAGCGCCCATGCTAAACTCAGTCAGAGCGTCCATGCTAACCCCAGTCAGAGCGTCCATGCTAACCCCAGTCAGAGCGTCCATGCTAACCCCAGTCAGAGCATCTATGCTAACCCCAGTCAGAGCGTTCATGCTACCCCTAGTCAGAGTGTACATGTTACCTTCAGTGAGAGTGTCCATGCTAACTTCAGTGAGAGTGTCCATGCTAACCCCAGTCAGAGCGTCCATGCTGACCGCAGTCAGAGTGTCCATGCTAATCCTAGTGAGGAGCATCCATGCTAACCCCCGTCAGCCAGCTTCAGCTTCCATTCTCATCTGTGGTGGAGGGGTTCAAGGTGGCCAAGTGCAGGGTGGCAATGGTACTCAGAGACTCTAAAGACGAGCGTGTCAGCAATGCGGGGGTCATAACAAAAACAGGCCGCAAGTGGGTAGCAGACACCGCAGTTAGGCAAGCTGAAAGCTCCATAGAGTTGAGGGATATCATTGGCAATGTCTGCACTGGCCGGCAGACACTAGGAACCTCCCGTTTCATCCAGTGGGGGAAGGCAACTGTGCAGCAGAGGAGAGAGATGGTGCAAGCCGAAGTGCGGCACCAGGTAGAAGAGACACGGAAGGCGAAGGCTGTCGAACTAGCAACCCAAGGAACTTGGACCAGATGGGACCTCCCAAAAAAGAGGGTCACGTGGACCGAAATCTGGAGGCTGGAACCGTTCCGTGTGAGTTTCCTCCTGAGGTCTGTATATGACACACTCCCGTCACCTGCAAACCTGGTAAGGTAGGGCCTGAGGGAGGACCCACTCTGCAAATTGTGTGGGAAGAATGGCACACTCTCCCACATTATAGCAGGGTGTCAAACAGCTCTGGCCCAGGGGAGATACAGGTGGGGGCATGATCAGGTGCTCAGCGCTCAGCTCCTGGAGCAGGCCAGGAGAAGGCCGCAACCACTCAAGCCACAAACATCAGTGCTGCAGTTCATCAAGGCAGGGGAGCAGCCATCTTCTGCAAGGAGAACCAGGACCAACATCCTCCAGGGGGCACAAGGATGGGAGGTGATAGTTGACCTGGGTAGGAAGCTCATTTTCCCTCCCATCGTCCAGACCACCTTGAGACCTGACATTGTCATCTGGTCAGAGCAGGCAAAGAAGATCATCCGGGTAGAACTGACTGTCCCATGGGAAGAAGGCTGTGATGAGGCCCATGAGAGAAAGTATCTGAAATACCAGGACCTCATCATGGAGTGCAGAGAGAAAGGATGACAAACGTGGCTGTTTCCAGTAGAGGTGGGGTGTAGAGGGTTTCCGGCACAGTCTGTATGGTCGGTGCTCACTACACTCGGCGTATCAGGCAAGGACCGTAAGGCAGCTGTGCGCAGGATTGGAGAGGCAGCAAAAAGAGCCTCTTGTTGGTTGTGGTTTAGAAGGGAGGAGGGGGACTGGAGGCCTGGAGCTGATGGGCAGTGACCTGGCCACCACTGCCGACCCGCCAACTGGAGGGTGTAGCGGATAAGGGTCGAAACACCCTGAGAAGGTTGGGCACCGTCTGACGACATCGGCTCCAGGCCAAGGCCACAGGCGTTCTAAAGAGCGACTGTATGTGTGGCATCATGTGATGTATTAAGCAAGTATAGGTGATGATCTGAGACATTTCACAGCAAAACTGAAGCAGTATCACTTGATGATGGCACCTGAAAGGACCACAGACACAGATCTGCTCAACCTGATTACATTGAGAAAAGTCACACAATGTTGGGCTTTACGTGTTACAGGTATTTTATACCTCCCTTTGTAATTAGATTGATAATCAGGTACTTTGAGGCAGCATTCAATGATTTTTCTAATCTGAGATAATAGTTAAAACATACTGTATTAATTGTCACCCAAACATCTGGACATGTCATCAATGAATATGCTTTCCAAGTTAAAAGTGTGTCATTTAAGTCTGAGGTAATATTTCTACCTAGTTATTGTTCTTTGTTCTGCTTCTATAAACACTGTAAGAGAGATTTGTGTTTATTAATCTCCTGACAAAGTGAGTGAAGATCATGTCTGTGGTCAGAGTTTGTTTCACGTGCATTAACTGGTGATCGTGTGGCTGCAGTGTGACTCAGTGGGTTACGGTGCTGTGTCTGTGAGCCTAAGGTTGCCTGTTTAAATCCTATTATTTCACAGTTGGGCCCTCGAGCAAAGACCTTAACTCCAATTGCTCCAGGGACTCTGCTTTTTCAAAAAGAAGTTTGTTGCTTTGGATAAAAGTGCCTGCTAATACATATTAGATAAATGTTTATTCCTTTTATCTATCATCCACCCCCACCTCAGACACACAACCCCTCTAAAAGGACGTGGTTAGACTCTGCTGGCCTCAGTTTAGCTGTAGAAGCGGCGCTGATCTTCAGAAACGTCCAGTGGAATCATGAAGCCCCATCAGATCTCTGCCTTCTTCCTCCCGACGACAGTGCTGCTGTCCTCCACTTTGGCTCAAGGTACTGTAAGTCTGCAGCATCTCACAGCTTTCATCAGGACGTTGTCAGTATCTTGGATTTTAATAAAGATCATGGACCCAATTGTGAAACATGAACACAGTTTCTCTGGGCGTATTTCTCATGTATGTATACATGGCTGTATATATTTTGTATATAGATTGTGTATACATTTTCCGTCCTTCATGTCTGTCCAGATGGCTGCAGACCATTTAAATCTAGGACTTATAAGATTCTTTAAATTTCTTTGATACAAGCAAAGTTACTGACCCAATTATAAGTTTTTTATAGCGGGGTGTGCGGGTGGTCCGGGGTCCGGGCTCTGTCCGTGCCTGCGTGGCCGGCCTCCCAGGGGGGGGGGCGGCGCGCTGCCGCCTGTGGCCATGGGGTTCCTGCCTCGTGCTCACCGGTGGGGGGCGCCCGGTGCCTCCTTCCCTGCCTTCCTTGGGTGGGCGCGCAGCCGTCCGGTGGCGGGGGCCCGGGTACCTGGCAGCTGTGGGGCGGCTGGGTCCGTGACAGCTCCCGGCCGTCTGGGGGCCCCAGGGCGGTGTTGTTGTGGCCTCGCACACTCACTGGGAATCATTCCATATTAACCTGCACACTCATACATACACTCACAACACACAAACACACACACATACACGTATGCGTACACACACACACATACACGTATGCGTACATACACACACATACACGTACATATGCACATGCACACACATACACACACATACACGTACATATGCACATACACACACTTTCATATCAACACACATACACTTAGAATGCACACACACACACACACACACACACACACACACACACACACAAGAGAGCCTAGGGCTCTCTTCCCCTATTTTATCCCTCTTTCCCCTTGTCTGGGTGTGGGTGTGTGTGTGTGTGAGAGTGTGTGTGAAAGTTGGTGTGTGGCTTCCACTCCCTCCTCTCTGATGCAGATACGGGTACGACGATATTTAGACAGTGTTCCTGGTGGTCTGCATATGCATATATATTTATTTTCTTTCGTTGGTATTAACATATTTAATTCCAGAAGCAGATACTGGCACAAGCACATTCCCATGTCATAATGGTACCACTGGTTTCTTTGTGTGTATACTGTTTGTGTGTGTCCCTGGATCATATCTTTCAGAAACAGCAGCTGGTGTGATGATACGGTGTAAAGCAGCAAGATGCAGAAGCTGTCCTCTTATTACTCTTTCTTTTTTGTTCTACTGTTTGTTATGTATTATTTCTCTTTCCCTGTCTCTCTCTCTCTCTGACCCCCCTCCTTATTTTATTTTTATTTTTATTATGTATTTATTAATTTTTCTACTTCCTCTGTCTCTCACCCCTCTCTCTCCTTTCTCACTTTCTCTCTCTATCTCTTTCCCACTAACCCCCCCAGTCAGCTCCGGCTTTGTGGCGCAGTGACATAAAAATGATTAATAAAGAGTATACCTCAAGTAACAAGAGGAGCTTAAATCCGAAGCTCCACTTGTTAAAATAAAAGTGTTGGCACAATAAGGCACCCAGACTAACATCTTGCTTGCTAAACTGCCGGACACGACAAGTGAGAAAAAAAAAAAAGTTTTTTCGCAGTGCATTTTTCATGTATATATTCAGAGTGGCTGTATATACTTTAATTCATTCATTTGTAAAATTATTTTCTGTCATTTTCCAAGTCATATAAAATGTTACAGCGTATTATACTTGAATATATTGAGTTTTAATTCTTTTATCAGTATTTTAATTATAAAACAACATTCTGGTACTTGGTGGGCATCTGAAAAAGACTATTAGAGAATCATGCAATTAGCATAATATAAATGTATCCATTCTCTATGTGTGTGTCACGCCCACATCGGACCCCGACCACACCCAGCCTCACCAGAACAGCCCCGCCTACATACAGATCACCTGAAAACACTTAAGTAATCAAACTTTTAAAGTAAATTCTTGCCAAAAAATATGTTCAATTCAGCACTTAAAAGACATGAATTTGTTATATTTGAACTACACTCAAATATTATGCTTTGATGTTCTTAGCTTTTCATCTACACTCAATCCTTCAATATTTCAGTTCTTATTTGGGGGATTTTCTCCCATTCGTCCTTGCAAAGGGCTTCTGATTCTGCAAGATTCTTGGGTTGTCTTGCATGCTCTGCTTTTTTGAGATGTATCCGCAGATTTTCAGTGATGCTTAGGTCGGGTGACTGAGGGCCGTGGAAAACCTTCACCTTGAGGTACTCCATTGTAGATTTTGAGGTGTGTTTTAGATCATTATCTTATTGTAGGACCCATCCTCTTTTTAACTTCAACTTTTTGCTGCTGGAATTTGCTGCATGATCTTTATTCAAATCCATTCTTCCCTCTACCAATGACATGTTCTCTGTGCCACTGGCTGCAACACAAGCCCAAAGCATGATCGATCCACCCCCATGCTTAATAGTTGGACAGGTGTTCTTTTCCTGGAATTCGGTATGTGGCCAAAAAGTTCTATTTTGCCTTCTTCAGTCCACAGGTCTTGTTTCCAAAATGCATCAGGCTTGTTTAGATGTTCCTTTGCAAACTTCAGATGCAGAATTGTGTGGCTAGGATACAGGAAAGGTTTTCTCCTTCAGACTCTACCATGAAGGTCACATTTGTTCAGGTACCGCTGCACAGTAGAACGGTGAACCACCACTCCAGAGTCTGCTAAATCCTCCTGGAGGTCGTTTGCGGTCAAATGGGGCTTTTTTTGCCTTCATAGCAATTGAATGAGCAGTTCTTTCAGAAAGTTTTCTTGACCTCCATCATTTTCAATTCATACAGTATGTTTGGAATATGTTTGTAATTCTCATGTGCTTACTTCTACATTGTAATCATACTACTTCTACATTGTAATCATACTAATAATAATAGGTTACACTTTGCACTTGTATAGATTTTGCAGGGAGGCCAACCTAAAGGGAGTCGATACAGATGTATTTAATTACGCTTTAAAAAACGTGCTACAAAACTGTACACTTCTGGCGGCACTTTAGTCTAATTTGTGAAAATGAAATTGTTTCAGTCTTATTTAAAATGCTATTGGCTGTACTTGGAAGTGTACAATTGTAACATTGTCCTACTGCTGAATATGTATACAGTATATACCAATTCATTTTTCATTGACTTGTCAGCCTTATGTGTGAGATCCCTCCACCTAAGGAACCTTTTGATCTTGGACATACATGCTTCCATTAAAGTACTTCAACAGAGCTCCTTTAAAAGATTCAAAGGAAAAAGTTGAGGTGGTCCACAAAGGACCCCAGTTTCTCACACTTGTCACCAAATGCGCATTAAGAGATGTTCGTCTTTCTGTACAACCTTTCAAACACCATAACAAATTTCTTCAGTTCTTTTTCAGCAGTACTAATGTCAACCAGTTTAACCTTTTCCTGAAGCAGAGTATAAATTCCAAAAACAAGAAGGAAGAGGTGGTTCCAGTATTTTGTGGGAAGAACACCATACAACACTGGTAATGCATATAATCAGAGATCCCCAGTCAGATGCTTTCCAGTATTTCCGTTCTTTTACTGAACATGGGACTCCTGTTAACTCTACTGGAGGTTGGACCACACAGTTAGGTTTTATACACATATATGTAACTGAAGAATGCATTATGATTGGCTCTTTAAGTGTTTTCATAAACCACGTTACTGTACACACACACACACACCAGACAAACAATAATAGACAATAATAAATATTAAAATCCCTCTGGGTTAAGAATAAAAAGCCAATAGACAATAATCACAGTAAAAAAATCACACTGATTTATTTAAGACACATATGACAGGCAGGACAAATGAACATTTAAATTTTATGATATAAAATAAACATGATATAGCATGATATAAACACATTAAATTATTAAGCATAATTATCATTTATTGACCAGATTTGATTGATTGAACTTAAATACAAAAGAGATTAGCCCATACATAGCTATTTTTTTTTTACAAAGAACAAGACAGAACAGAACAAAACATATTCGACCCCCACCCCACCCCTCAATACACCCTGAGACAGCACCTCAAAGGAGACCAACAATGGTCACCGGCACACCCAGCCCCGAAGGGCGCAGCTAAAAACTGAGGAGAAAAGAGATAACATACTTAAATCAGTAAAAAAAAAAAGGAATACAGCTTCAGGACATGACCCGCAGCCAGTCCTCTACCAGCTGCACGTCACGGAGCCAGCTCTGGATCGTAGAAGCAGACGAATTGTTAATCCGGGCCGCAGAGAGTTCCAGCAGAAGCAGATCAAGAAAGGTGGACTTCCAGACAGTGGGAATGGCACGATCAGGAGACTTCCAACGAGAGGCTAATAACAGCTTAGCCGCTAACGAGGCAGACATCAGGAGCCTCCGCTGGAAGCGAGATAGAGAGAGAGAAGAGAAGTCCAGGAGAAGAAGGACCACGGGAGACAGAGGGATGGGAGAGGAAAGAACTGAAGAGAGAGATCTGGCCACATAATCCCAAAGAGCAGCCGCTGGAGGACAGTCCCAGAACATATGAAGAAAGGTACCAGGGACCTGAAGGGGACAGAGGTGACATAAGGGGTCAGGCTCTAAGCCCATGAGATGGCGTTTCCGGGGAGTGGGGTATAATCGGTGAACAAACTTAAATTGTGTTTGCTGGTGATTGGGATTTTTAGAGCAGTTTTTAATATTATGAAAAATAACACTCCAAGATAGGACAGGGGTGTGAGAGAGCTCCCTCTGCCAGACAGAAATTATGGGGAGAGGTTTATGAGAGGATCTGCGGAGGTGGGAATAGAGACTGGACACGGGCTTAGAAACGGGGGAAAAGGACAGAGCAAATCTGCACAGCGGGTGAAGCGGAAGAGGCGAGGAAAAAGAGATATTACAGGCCCTAAGCATGGACCTTAGCTGGAGGTAGAAAAAAAATGAGGAAGAGGGAAGATTAAATGTGACCTTAAGGGACTGGAACGATTTGAGACCAGAGCTGTCAAAAAAATCACCCAGGGTGGAGATACCCGACTGAGACCACGGCGAGGAAGAGATGGGGCGGCCTCCAATGTTCAAGACAGGATTGTGGAGCAACGGAACGCTGGGATGCCATTATGGGAAGGGGCCCAACAATTTCTCAACCCTTCTCCAGGTGCGAAGCGCCTGAGAGATAATCGGACCGGCTGAGGCAGAGATGGATTTTAATTCAACAGGGAGGAAAGGAAGCGAGGCTAGACGATGGGGGAGAGCATATTCTGCTTCGATAGGAAGCCAGGCGGGTGGATGTTGGGGAGGACTGATCCAGCTCCAAACCGGCCTCAGGGTAAAAGCAAGGTGGTAAAATTCGAAGTCCGGGAGAGAGACACCCCCATCCAACCGGTCGCGGATTAGGGTAGAGTGTCTGACGGAGGGTCTCTTGCCATCCCAAAGAAATGTGGAAATAGCAGACTTGACAGAGGCCCAGTACCCAGGTGGAGGGGAGAGAGGAAGCATGGAACTAATAAAATTAATTCTCGGGAGCACGTTCATCTTAATAACGGCCAGCCTAGCCCGAAATGAAAGGGGAAGAGAAGACCACGAGGAGATTGAGGCTTTAATGCTCTCGAGAACGCGGCGGAAGCCAGCAGCTGTGAGCTCTGGGACTGACGGATAGATGTCCAGCCCCAGGTATCTGAAAGACCTCGCCTGGGGAATAGAAGGAGGAAGTGAAGAGGTGTGGCAGGCAGGATTCAATGGAAGGAGAGAGGATTTTGCCCAGTTAATCCTATAGCCAGACAGGGATTCACATGTTTGAAATAGGTTAAGGACATGAGGAAGATCTACAGGAGCGTTGCCAAGGTAGAAGAGCAAATCATCAGCGTATAAAGAAACTGACTGAGGGACACCTTTCACTAGGATGGGGGAAATAAGGTCTGAGTGGCGGAGGGCAGCAGCCAGAGGCTCCAACGACAGATTAAAGAGCAGGGGGGAGAGGGGACAGCCCTGCCTGGCCCCCTGAAGAAGCCGAAAAGGAGGAGAGATGTTGGCATTGGTCAAAAGGACAGAAGAGGGGGAGGAGTAAAGAGTCTGGACAAGGTTGTTAAAATAAGGGCCAAAGCCCATTCTATGCAAGACTCTCCACAAAAATGACCAATTCATCCTATCAAAAGCCTTCTCTGCGTCTAGGAGGGAATAGAGACTGGACACGGGTTTAGAAACGGCGGAAAAGGACAGAGCAAATCTGCACAGCGGGTGAAGCGGAAGAGGCGAGGAAAAAGAGATATTACAGGCCCTAAGCATGGACCTCTGCTGGAGGTAGAAAAAAATGAGGAAGAGGGAAGATTAAATGTGACCATAAGAGACTGGAATGATTTGAGACCAGAGCTGTCAAAAATGTCACCCAGGGTGGAGATACCCGACTGAGACCACGGCGAGGAAGAGATGGGGCGGCCTCCAATGTTCAAGACAGGGTTGTGGAGCAACGGAACGCTGGGATGCCATTTTGGGAAGGGGCCCAACAATTTCTCAACCCTTCTCCAGGTGCGAAGCGCATGAGAGATAATCGGACCGACGGAGGCAGAGATGGATTTTAATTTAACAGGGAGGAAAGGAAGCGAGGCTAGACGATGGGGGAGAGCATATTCTGCTTCGATAGGAAGCCAGGCGGGTGGATGCTGGGGAGGACTGATCCAGCTCCAAACCGGCCTCAGGGTAAAAGCAAGGTGGTAAAATTCGAAGTCCGGGAGAGAGACACCTCCATCCAACCGGTCGCGGATTAGGGTAGAGTGTCTGACGGAGGGTCTCTTGCCATCCCAAAGAAATGTGGAAATAGCAGGCTTGACAGAGGCCCAGTACCCAGGTGGAGGGAAGAGAGGAAGCATGGAACTAATAAAATTAATTCTCGGGAGCACGTTCATCTTAATAACGGCCAGCCTAGCCCGAAATGAAAGGGGAAGAGAAGACCACGAGGAGATCGAGGCTTTAATGCCCTCGAGAACGCGGCGGAAGCCAGCAGCTGTAAGCTCTGGGACCGACGGATAGATGTCCAGCCCCAGGTATCTGAAAGACCTCGCCTGGGGAATAGAAGGAGGAAGTGAAGAGGTGTGGCAGGCAGAATTCAATGGAAGGAGAGAGGATTTTACCCAGTTAATCCTATAGCCAGACAGGGATTCATATGTTTGAAACAGGTTAAGGACATGAGGAAGATCCACGCGAGCGCTGCCAAGGTAGAGGAGCAAATCATCAGCGTATAAAGAAACTGACTGAGGGACACCTTTCACTAGGATGGGGGAAATAAGGTCTGAGTGGCGGAGGGCAGCAGCCAGAGGCTCCAACGACAGATTAAAGAGCAGGGGGGAGAGGGGACAGCCCTGCCTGGCCCCCTGAAGAAGCCGAAAAGGAGGAGAGATGTTGGCATTGGTCAAAAGGACAGAAGAGAGGGAGGAGTAAAGAGTCTGGACAAGGTTGTTAAAATAAGGGCCAAAGCCCATTCTATGCAAGACTCTCCACAAAAATGACCAATTCATCCTATCAAAAGCCTTCTCTGCTTCTAGGAGGGAATAGAGACTGGACACGGGTTTAGAAACGGGGGAAAAGGACAGAGCAAATCTGCACAGCGGGTGAAGCAGAAGAGGCGAGGAAAAAGAGATATTACAGGCCCTAACCATGGACCTCAGCTGGAGGTAGAAAAAAATGAGGAAGAGGGAAGATTAAATGTGACCATAAGAGACTGGAATGATTTGAGACCAGAGCTGTCAAAAATGTCACCCAGGGTGGAGATACCCGACTGAGACCACGACGAGGAAGAGAGGCGGCCTCCAATGTTCAAGACATGTATATCAAAAGCCTTCTCTGCGTCTAGAGAGAGAAGGGCAGCAGGGAAGGGAAAGGAAGGAGCAGCGTGAAGTACATGCAGCAGGCGACGGATGTTGTCGGCCGCATGACGGGATTTAATAAAGCCAGTTTGGTCCGGGTGAATCAATTTGGAAATCACCGCCTGCAGTCGATGGGCAAGCACCTTGGCAAACAGTTTGATGTCTGAATTCATCAGGGACAATGGGTGATAGCTGGAGCAATCTGAGGGGTCCTTACCCTGTTTGAGCAACAAAGTCATCAAGGACTGATTAAGAGAAGGATGGAGATGGGAGGCAGAAATAGCAGAATTCAGCATGTGGAAGAGCGGGGTAGAGAGCTGCTTCCAGAAGGCAGAAAGAAGTTCAGGAGGGAGGCCATCGGGCCCTGGAGACTTCCCAGGGCTCATGGAGTCCAGAGCCTCTTTAAGTTCTGTCATCGAAAGGGGAGCCTCGAGCATAGAGGCTTCTGGGCCTGAGAGACAAGAAAGAGGTACAGAATCAAGAAACAAATCAGGGTCAGAGGGTGGAGAGACAGTGGGAGGGGAGAATAAATGAGTAAAATTGAAAAAAGCTACTGTTAATTTCCTGTGGGTCAGTGGTGAGAGCTCCATCCTTGGTTCTAACAGAAGAGATTGTGGAGAAAGAGTCACATTGCCGGAGCCGAGAGCCAACAACTTACTGGGCCTAGCACCCAAGACATAATATCGAGACCTAGTGCGATGAACCAAAAACTCGGCACGGCGTGACAGAAGAACATTTAGCTCTGCCCTTGTGTTTAAGATGAGGGTCTCATGATCCGGATCAATCACTGCAGGACGAACACTCTCTAAGTGAGTTAGGCGCCTTTCGAGATCACAGATCTTCTGGCGACATTCACGAGCCAGGCCACTGGCAAAAGCAACCGTGGTGTCACAGAGAAAGCCCTTTATCGCCATCCAGCAGTAGACTGGGTCATCAGTTGAGCCTGAATTAATTGAAATAAATTCTTCAAGTCTAGGGATCAAATAGGCTATATATTTGGAGTTTCGAAGCAAAGAAGTATTGAGCTTCCATCGTGGGGACCGAGGAGAAAGAGAAGGTACAGCTAAGTGGAGGAGAGCACACTTGTGGTCAGATAAAGAAGAAGAGATCAGAGAAGCCGTAGAAACAGCGGGGGCAACAGATCGAGAAACAAAGATGTAGTCTATGCGAGATTGGGAGTTGAAGTGGGGTGAGAAGAAGGAAAATTCTCTAGCGGAGGGGTTAATTAGGCGGAATGAGTCAACCAAATTCAGGACCTCCACGAATTTACACAGGGAACGTGTAGAGGGGGGCAGCAAGGCTACCCACGAGAGAGGGAGATTTATCAAGGACAGGATCATGGACAGCGTTAGCATCAGTTCCAATAACAAAGTCGAAGTCTTGAAATTTAAGAAGGTGGTCAGAAAGATCCTGAAAGAATGAGGTGCGTGGGGGAGTGGGAGCGTATGCAGCAACAAAGCAGACCTTCCTGCCCCCCAGGTCGGAGAGGGCATAACAGTACCTGCCATCAGCATCACCCCCGGAATTGAGAATATGAATCTGAAGGGTCCGCCTCACCAGTATGGCCACCCCACATCTACGCGAGGAAGCTGATGAAGTGGAGACAACCCTGTAGAACCTGGAGGCCGCCCGCAGTGCATCTCGCTGGAGTAAATGGGTCTCAATTAAAAAGGCAAGGTCAGCGTGCTGCCTTTTCAGAAATTCAGTCACACTGGACAGTTGTTGTTCGGGGGTATTCAGGGCCCTAACGTTCCATGAAGCTATATTTATATTGACCATTATCAAAACAGAACAGACAGTAAGGTGTAAACAAGGAAAAAATAAAAAAATTAAAAATAAAAATAAATAAAAGTCTCAATATGCCAGGCATGCACCAGAGGCTGAATGCCCTGGTCGGTCAACCGTAACTTTAGGAAGTGTGTCTCAGGGAAAACCCCCTTCCCACCCCCCCAAACAAACACAAAAATTCCCCAAACCCATGCTCCAGACCGGCAACGCAGCAGCAACATTAAACACAATAGAAAGGTAAATGGTTCTGCTGCCAGGTCCAGAACATCTACCCTCCCGCCCCCTCCGACCGATGTCGGAAACTGCGCGCACGTGGCGCCCGAAGCCAAGCCGCAAAACACACTAACTGCGCGCACACATCCCCACCACCTTCTGAGTAACAGCAACGGAAGTAAAATAAAACTGACCCCATGCCACTGCTTGCTGCCCCGTGTACAGAGCAGGAGAAAACGGCAAATGGGAGTAACCGTCAGCGAACCGGGCAACAGCAGTACAGCAAACGTCCAATTAATATAGTAGTAGAAGCAAAAAAAAAAAAAAAACATCACATAACAGTACATTAATAATAAAATAAAATAACTGGCTTATAGGGGCGAGAAGAGGTTTCAGACCGGCCGTACAGCCTGTGGGCACGGTCAATGGCTGGCAGGAAATTGGGAAGATGGGGGAAAATAGCCGGCCAGAGCTTATTAAGGAAAGACCGCATATCGCCCCCTTCGCGCCCTAGCTTAATCCAAACCACTTTAAGATTGAGGCGACGGCTGCGGTCCTCAATCTCCGTGATTTTGTTATCCAGGGAAAGCAGAGCCTTATTAAAATCAGCCAGCTCCCTGGAGTGCCAATCGGTCACAGCCTTCACTGAGGCGACTTCTTTTTGTATGGATTTAAAGTCTGCCCTCAGCGAGTTCAGGTCAGCGCGGAGCTCCGAATGGTGTTGCTGAAGCGTGCCTTTTAGCGAGTTCACCTGTTCGGAAACGAAGTTCTTCATTTCCGCGAGAAAGGGAGCCAGGAGAGAGGAAAGGGCCTCCTCAGTAACGCCGCCATCAGAGCGGGGTACTTTCTTCTCCGGGCTGGAAAGGGCTGGGCGAGGTCTACGCTGATTAGCAGCCATCAGGAGGAATAACAGGGCAAGCGCCGAAATCGTGCGAAATTGCGAACGGGAGAGTGACAAAGGGACAGACTAAAGGGCAAAAAGGCGGATGGGACGCGCGGACGAGCAGAGATAGGCAGCCATTAGCGACGAGCGTCCCCATACATAGCTTATATCTAGTAAGTTGGCCCAGCCCTCGGAATATTTTTCTGTATGTGGCCCTCACTAAAAAAAGTTAGGACAGCCCTGCTGTAGACGAAAGGGCCGCTGGTTTTCATTTTGAATTCACAGTGGGGCATATCTGCAAGAAAACATGGGAAAATCAGGTATCTGAGCCTGATGAACTGAGAGATACTAGACTAGCAAGGTTTGTGTTGAAGGAGCTTACTTACCTTTGGGTCTCCTTTGTCCAAATATGCGGCGGAACAGCCTGACGAAGAAGTGCTTTACGCGTTTCACTGCTCTGAATCTTGGCACCTTGTGGTAGCTGTTTGATGGAATTTCCTCCGGAGTGAAGCCCTAGGGTTGTAGTTTAAGATGTTTCGGTTGAGCAAAGCAATTCCTCAGGATGCATGAATACTATTGAACTCAGCAGACCAGCAGTTTGCATGTACCTTAGTGAAGAACTTATGATTCAGGATCTGCTCCAATGTGGGCCGATCCTGTGGATTCTTTTGTAGGATCCAAGAAATCAATTTCTTGGCTGATGAGGAGAGGGACTTTGGTAGAGTGTACTCTACTTTAGTGACACGCTGCTTGATTTTTTCAGCGTCGCCATCAAAGGGGTATGCACCAACAAGCATCGTATACCTGTATCAAGAAAGTCAGCAACGGCATTTGAGCTTCATTTGCATCTAACAACATTCTGCATTGGTGCATTTCAGATATCATTCTTGACTCTGGCTCTGACTGTGAGGACGATTGAGAAGGTATACATACATGATACACCCCAGCGCCCAGACATCTGACTCTGGCCTGTGTCCCTCCATCTTCCACACTTCAGGAGCTGCATACTCTCTCGTCCCACAAAAGCGTCTACAACACACACAAAAGGAAAACAGTATACATGTGCTTCAGCCTGTTGCATGAGCAATTTGAAAGATTTGCTGGAGAATCTAAGAAAAAGAACCCACTTCTGCCTGCTTTCCAGTGGCTCCAGCTTGGTGGCCAGTCCAAAGTCGGCCACTTTTAATTCCAAGGCCTCCGTTAATAATAAGTTCTCTGAAAGACCAATGACTCAAATATTTCACCTAATAACACCAGACATTAAACAGTTGCAGAATACAACAGCAGGCAGCAATCATATAAACCACACAGGAAATGCCATGTAAAATGCCAACACTAACATGTGAAGAATTAAACAAATCATGTGTGCAGGCACACATACCTAATTTGAGGTCCCTGTGGACAATGCCTTTGCCATGGATGTGTCGTAAGGCCCCAATGAGCTGCCTCATGTAAAACCTCACTTCAGGCGTGCTCAGGATTTCTCGTTCCTGAAGGAGGTCTAGCATCGACTGGAATAGGAAAAGAAAGGATGGCGTGAGTCGACATAGAGTCTTAACCTTAACAAACTGTCTGCAAAGGCCAGAAACAGCTGGGCTCACCCCCCTACTGCACAGCTCCATGAAGATATACAAGAATTTCTCATCTTCTACATGATGGGAGAAGTTAACAACATGCTGGTGTTGCAGCAGCTTCAGCAGCACCACTTCTCGGAGACTCTGAAATGTCAGACGTGTTACCACAATGAGCATAAGGGAAATGCAGTTTAACTGTGGAGGGGGCTGACTTCAAGCAGGATTCAGACCACATACCTCTTTTATTCCATCAGAGTGCTTTATCGGAATCACCTTCACTGCAAATATCTCTCCAGTGAAAATGTCCATCATCTTGAAACATTGGGCAAAACCTCCCTAAAAACACAAGTGCATTAAGAATTTAAGAATTTCTGCCATACGTAATTGATTACCCATTTTCCGTAATCTATGAAAAATAATTTTTCATCCCGCTCCCGCAGAAATGTGTAATATTTCGACCCGCTCCCACCCGCATCTGTTATGGTTTGTCCAGCTCCCACCTGCTGAATCCCGCAAGCAAGGCTGCTGAAGTATAGGGTGTGCCAAAAATACCGGACACATTTTAAACGCTATAATATCTTGGCTTATAAAAATTAAATAAGGTACCAAATTTTTTTTTATCTAACTAGGCTACAGACCTGAATTAAAAAATATCTAAACAGTCTCAATAGAAACATTTCACAGTCAAAATGAGAGAAATATAGGGAAACATTGAAATTTGTGGCGCGGCTCTGTGTTTATTTCAACTAGAGGTCTGCGCAGGACTGATATTTCATCCCGCTCTGGCACAAGAAACTGTCAAATGTAGACCCGCGCCGCGTCCTGCGAGTACCGCGGGCGTCCCGCCCCGTTGCAGACCTCTACTCTACAAGACAAATTGCAGCTGAATTATTTACGGTATCTTTATAGTACATACTTCTCCCAACAGTTCGAGTCTGCGGTAAAATCGCACATTTCTGGTATCAAAGATGATCTCAGGAACTTCGTGTCTCCGCTGAGGACAAGCCATGTTGCAGTAAGACAGAAACCGACGAAGTGGCGTCCAGGAACTAGGCAACGGAACAAGGTACGTTCCATAATTACGTAACGCATCGGAAATTCGAACGAAAACATGAAAAAACTTTTTTTCCCTCCATAAAATGACAGGTATTAAATAAAACGTTTCTGCAAACACACCCATTGGCATTAGTTCGACCAAAAAAAAATCAGTTTCAATAACTCACAATATACACCTCTAGTTTTCATGAGAATATTAAATCAGCCATCCGACACGCTTTTACTGTCAGGTACCCAAACCCAAGGGAGGGAACAAACACCACGCGCAGCGGCTGTAAATGGCGCGCGGAGAGGAAGCCGGGAATTAGCCAATGTAGCTATTGCCATGGTATTATTTTATAAAGGGGAATCTAAGTTGCATTTAGTTAAGTATATTTATAATTTAATTTAGTAATCGCACTCTTATTGTGCTGGCGTAATATACTTAGTATACGATTAATAACAAAAAAGGAAAGGTGAAAAATATATACATATGTACACGATTCTTATGATAAGCAAGTCGCAAGCACGGACACATTTTAAACGCTATAATATCTTGGCTTTTAAAAATTAAATAAGGTGCCAATTTTTTTTTTATCTAACTAGGCTACAGACCTGAATTACAAAATATCTAAACCCAGTCTCAATAGAAACATTTCACAGTCAAAATGAGAGAAATATAGGGAAACATTGAAATTTGTGGCGCGGCTCTGCGTTTATTTCAACTAGAGGTCTGCGCAGGACTGATTTTTCATCCCGCTCTGGCACAAGAAACTCTCAAATGTAGACCCGCGCCGCGTCCCGCGAGTCCCGCGGGCGTCCCACCCCGTTGCAGACCTCTACTCTACAAGACAAATTGTAACTTAATTATCTACGGTATCTTTATAGTACATACTTCTCCCAACAGTTCGAGTCTGCGGTAAAATCGCTCATTTCTGTGATCAAAGATGATCTCAGGAACTTCGTATCTCCGCTGAGGACAAGCCATGTTGCAGTAAGACAGAAACCGACGAAGTGGCGTCCAGTAACTAGGCAACGGAACAAGGTACGTTACATAATTACGTAACGCATCGGAAATTCGAACGAAAACATGAAATAACTTTTTTTCCCCTCCAAGAAATCACAGGTATTACATAAAACGTTTCTGCAAACACACCCACTGGCATTAGTTAGACCAAAAAAAAAATCAGTTTCAATGACTCACAATATACACCTCTAGTTTTCATGAGAATATTAAATCAGCCATCCGACACGCTTTTACTGTCAGGTACCCAAACCCAAGGGAAAGGAACAAACACCACGCGCAGCGGCTGCAAATGGCGCGCGGAGCGCTGCGCGGAGAGGAAGCCGGAAATTAGCCAATGTAGCTATTGCCACGATATTATTTTATAAAGGGGAATCTAAGTTGCATTTAGTTAAGTATATTTATAATTTAATTTAGTAATCGCACTCTTATTGTGCTGGCGTAATATATTTAATATACGATTAATAACAAAAAAAGAAAGGTGAATAAAATATATATATATGCGATTCCTATGATAAGCAAATCGCAAACACGGACATCGTTGATCTCTGGAAATGAAAGTTAGTTACAATAACGTAGACCGACAATTTCCCTTTGTGGCATGCAGCGAAGGATGTATTAAATGTTTCTTTGCAGCTTGTTTTACTAAAATGTAATTCCGCAAGCTGTGCATTCTATTGATTTGTGTGTGGAGTTTGCATGTTGTCCCTGTGTCATCATGGGGCTTCTTCCAGGTTTCCCAGTTTCCCCCCACAGTCCAAAAACATGTGAAGTTATTCAGAGTTACCAAACAGCCCATAGTAGTGAGTGACTGTGTGTGCTTGGTGATAGGTTGGAGCCCCATCCTGGATTGCTCCTTCCAGGGCAGGGTGTGCCAGTGCTTTTCCTGGGTGCTGCCTCACAAAAAAGATCTTGACCTGGTTTCATTTTGAGACAAATTGGCCCAAAATTGAAACAGCAGCACTAGGTGGCAACAAAGGAAGGATTGGACGGCTATAGACGACAATTGACCTTGTGAACTCTGAACCTCTAAAAGTATTCAATGGATCTTTTCCAAACTCCCCATGAACATTGTGGGGCCCAAGATGATTTTCACCTCTCTGTGAAAGTTATCATGTGGGATCTCACCATACAATTTATCTGTAACAATCTGTCAGAAGGTTGGAAAAAATTATCATGGGAAATTTAAATCTGTTTAAATCCTACGACTTCACAGTTGGGCCCTCGAGCAAAGACCTTAACTCCAATTGCTCCAGGGACTCTGCTTTTTCAAAAAGAAGTTTGTTGCTTTGGATAAAAGCGTCTGCTAATACATATAAATGTTTATTCCTTTTATCTATCATCCACCCCCACCTCAGACACACAACCCCTCTAAAAGGACGTGGTTAGACTCTGCTGGCCTCAGTTTAGCTGTAGAAGCGGCGCTGATCTTCAGAAACGTCCAGTGGAATCATGAAGCCCCATCAGATCTCTGCCTTCTTCCTCCCGACGACAGTGCTGCTGTCCTCCACTTTGGCTCAAGGTAAGTCTGCAGCATCTCACAGCTTTCATCAGGACGTTGTCAGTATCTTGGATTTTAATAAAGATCATGGACCCAATTGTGAAACATGAACACAGTTTCTCTGGGCGTATTTCTCATGTATGTATGTATGTATGTATACATGGCTGTATATACTTTGTATATAGATTGTGTATACATTTTCCGTTCTTCATGTCTGTCCAGATGGCTGCAGACCATTTAAGTCTAGGACTTATAGGATTCTTTAAATTTCTTTGATACAAGCAAGGTTACTGACCCAATTATAAGTTTTTTCGCTGTGCATTTTTCATGTATATATTCAGTGGTGGCTGTATATATTTTGTATGCAGGCTGTACATATATACATTTTATGTTCTTTATGTCAATCCAGATGGCAATCTGTCGGTGTATTGCTGTTTTATGTACTTTCCTGGAATACTGTGGATGGACCAGATAGTTGGATATGTAGAGACCCGTAAAAACTGCATTAAACCTGGAATTATGTAAATATTAACTTTACTCATGTATTGTTTTGAACTATTACTGTTTTGAGATTTAATATTTGTTGTGTGCAAAAAATCTATAACAGAACTAATTTTTAGTTCACGGTAAGATGCATATGGAGACAGATTCTAACAAGTGAGAAGCAGAACCATGTCATTTTTTTCCCTTCAGTTTTCAGACTTTACACCACAAAGGGTAAAGAAGCGTGTGTTGATCCCAGAGATGACTGGGTTCAGCAGGTCAAGCAGAAGCTGGATCAGCAGTAACGCCTCCTGTCCACCTGGCAAAACATGATGAATGAATTTTATTACACTTGAGCTTACTTCCATCCATTTTCCAAACCGCTTATCCTTCTGGGCCGCCGGGTCGACTTTAATTCATTTGTAAAATTATTTTCTGTCATTTTCCAAGTCATATAAAATGTTACAGCGTATTATACTTGAATATATTGAGTTTTAATTCTTTTATCAGTATTTTAATTATAAAACAACATTCTGGTACTTGGTGGGCATCTGAAAAAGACTATTAGAGAATCATGCAATTAGCATAATATAAATGTATCCATTCTCTATGTGTGTGTCACGCCCACATCAGACCCCGACCACACCCAGCCTCACCAGAACAGCCCCTCCTACATACAGATCACCTGAAAACATTTAAGTAATCAAACTTTTAAAGTAAATTCTTGCCAAAAAATATGTTCAGTTCAGCACTTAAAAGATATGAATTTGTTATATTTGAACTACACTCAAATATTATGCTCTGATGTTCTTAGATCTTCATCTACACTCAATCCTTCAATATTTCAGTTCTTATTTGGGGGATTTTCTCCCATTCGTCCTTGCAAAGGGCTTCTGATTCTGCATGATTCTTGGGTTGTCTTGCGTGCTCTGCTTTTTTGAGATGTATCCGCAGATTTTCAGTGATGTTTAAGTCGGGTGACTGAGGGCCGTGGCGAAACCTTCACCTTGAGGTATTCCATTGTAGATTTTGAGGTGTGTTTTAGATCATTATCTTATTGTAGGACCCATCCTCTTTTTAACTTCAACTATTTGCTGCTGGAATTTGCTGCATGATATTTATTCAAATCCATTCTTCCCTCTACCAATGACATGTTCTCTGTGCCACTGGCTGCAACACAAGCCCAAAGCATGATCGATCCACCCCCATGCTTAATAGTTGGACTGGTGTTCTGTTCCTGGAATTTGGTATGTGGCCAAAAAGTTCTATTTTGACTTCTTCAGTCCACAGGTCTTGTTTACAAAATGCATCAGGCTTGTTTAGATGTTCCTTTGCAAACTTCAGATGCAGAATTGTGTGGCTAGGATACAGGAAAGATTTTCTCCTGCCGACTCTACCATGAAGGTTACATTTGTTCAGGTGTCGCTGCACAGTAGAACGGTGAACCACCACTCCAGAGTCTGCTAAATCCTCCTGGAGGTCGTTTGCGGTCAAATGGGGCTTTTTATTTGCCTTCATAGCAATTGAATGAGCAGTTCTTTCAGAAAGTTTTCTTGACCTCCATCATTCCTGTTAACTGCCATTTCTTAATAACATCATGAACTGAGGAGACATCTATCTGGAAACGCTTTGCTATCTTCCTGTAGCCTTCTCCTGCTTGGTGAGCATTAATTATTTTAATTTTACAAGTTAAACTTAAACGTTATCTAAGGGCTGATCTTGGACTGGCCAAACTTTTGCTTCAGACCCTTTACATTTTTTGTTATTTTGTACCTGTGAACGATGGAAATAAAATTTAATCTTGCTTAAAATATGAAAGAAATGTGTCATCATTAACTTTATGATTATACTTTTGGTGATCAGTTCATCTTCTGCTGACTTAACAGACATTTTAAGCCCAAACTTTTGCATGCCACTGTATGCTTTTGAAACAAATAACCTCAGAATTTCCTCATTTAAAATTTTTGGAAAACAAGAACAGGATGAGCTAAGAACATCAGAGAGCGCTGAGCCAGAAACCAGGGGCACCAGTGAAGCTGAGGTTGACCAAGAGGTTGGAGATGAGCTGTTGCACAGCGAGATGTTTGATCAGAAGGAAACAGGAGTCCCACCTCCTAACTAGGCAGACACTCTCGGGTGAGGAGAGCCTTCGCCAGGCAGAGTTGGAGTGGCAGGTCCTCCAGGCCCGGAAGCAGGAGGTGGCAGGACCAGCGTTGGCCTGGCATCTGGGCAAGGAATCTGCAAAGGCCCAGATGGAGCAGATCCAGGCAGCCGAGCGGCACAAGGAGAAGGAGCTGGCGCGTGTGCGTCTGGAGAACATCAAGCTGAAGGCGGCATCGCCAAGGGTGAGAGAGCACTGTCTGCCAAGAAGGGGCTGGCGGAGGGGCTGCACATCCTCGACTTCGAGCAGCTGAAGCTGGAGAACCAGACGTACAGCGGTAAGGTCGAGCGAGTCGCAGAGATTCTGTTGCTGCGCGACAAGATCGCAGGTGCGTGCACGTCACAGAGAAGCTGCGATGGGTGCAGATGGCACTTGCAGCTGACCTGGCAGAGATGGAGGTGGCGGTGGCACGGTCACGTGACTCTCTGACATGCGGCAAGCGGGCTCGGGACAGGGTGCGGGCAGACAACCTGCGGCTGCGCCAACGAAGCGAGCTGCTGGGGAACAGCGTGCTGCTGCGAGACATGGAGGAAAGGGTGGGCGATGTCATGTCGCTGGAGCTCAGGCTGGGGGCACTGAAGAGCAGGAACTGCAGAGCTGAGAGGAAAGTGGAGCCGGTCTGGGACACACCGTAGTGGGATGAACAGGCAGGCAGACAGATAGACACACACACACACACACACACACATGTAAACTGTCACACATGCAGGCTTTCAGATCTATTAGTGATGGACTAATATTTAGCATCATTACGGATGTCATTAGAGATTTTGGGCCCCTAACCCAGACCAATTGCATTTCAGGGCCCCTGTAATCATCCTAACTGCAACCCCCCCCCACCCACCCCCCTTTTTGGTGTCCCTGAACATCACCATACTTAAATATGAAAAAGGTGATTTGTAATTTAATGCAGTTTATTTTAAAAATCAGTTTTTGTAACAGATTGAGTGGTAGCTGAATCCTCAGCAAAGATGGATTCCTTTGCAGTACATTGCAGTTTAACACAGCAAACAGCATGTTCAACAGTGAGATTTCCCCCAGATGTGTAAGACAGTTACAAGATGATTATAGACGAATAAAAGACAAACTTGTGTCTCTCACTCTGCATGGTTCTCCCTCGATTCCTTTGTGTGAAAGTTTCAGGTTTTATTGTCACAAGTGTGCAGAGGAACACAGTGAAATTCTTATACCACAGTTGCAGGGGGGGGGGGGGGGGGGTTGAGCAGTGGGACAAATAGCAGTGTGATGCAGGACAAGACAGTGCAGTATGAGAGTGAGCAAACATGTAAGAAGTGCAATGGGGATGGAAACTGGCTGCAGTGTAATAAATACTAATAAAGTGCAGAAGTGGAATTTTAACAACGTGCAGTACAATGCAGTGGGGGGGACAGATGCAGGCCACTCTCTTGGTCACTGTCTTGAGTAGAGAAGCTGTCCCTGAAACAGGTGGGGGGGGGGAGGTAATGCACCGGTAGTGTCTTCCAGAGGACAGGAGTGTTAAGGGGGTGTGAGCTGGGTGGCTGACGTCCCAGATGATGGATCCCCTTCTGTCAGTCTCACTGGACGCCAAATGCCAGAGTGGCTGATCGGCAGGATCCATGAGACACACAGACACATATATGCAGCTGAGCGTAAGCTTGGGGGGTCACAGCACAGGGTCAGACAGTGTACAGTGTGCAGTGCCCCTGGAGCAGGGATACTTTATTTGCCATTTGCACAAGTACAGGATCACTGGAATCCCTTAGTCTCCACATATCTCACCTTGCTCTGTTTGGGGCACAAACGCAGATCAAATGTTAGAGTACAAACGCAGGGTCAGTCATTTATTTTGGGGGATTAAGGACCCAACAGATATGCCAGTGAATTGTCTAGGATTCAATCCAGCGACCTTCTGTTCACTGATACAACCTCCTTATACTTGTAACACACAGTGTTGGAACCATTTTTAAATTGCATATCTTTATTTTATTTGATAAGCTTGTAATAGACAAAATATAGCCTGTTTTGTATATATAATGATGCCTAAATGTAATCTGTCTTTCTAAATGCCTGTATATTGCTATATCGTATATACTGTAGGTCCCAAACCTTATTTAAATATGAATTCATTTGTCATATTGGGGAGGGGCATGTTTTTCTGGCGGAGGGGGATACAGTTTTTGGACCATTACTGACGATCGCTTAGAAGTTTGTGTAAGTGCCCTTTTCCAGGAGGGATCTACGCTTCCAAAGATCTCGGAGTCGAAATTAAGTAGCCACTCGGTAAATTTAAAGCAGCTTCGGGTAAGACACAGTTAACGCAAACTGCGTCGCCTATAGCTTATACATACGGGTATAATGAATAAGTTTGTTTGTAAAGGCTATTTAACCAGGAGTTAATAATGAAGGCGACGCACCTGTTTATGAGTAAGTCACACGGAAAAGGCCGAACTCAGGCAGACGGTTCCGTTGCCTGATGTCCAGGACAGAGAGACTCAGGAAGAGTTTTTTCCCCCAGGCCATAAGGCTTCTCAACTCAAACTAACTCTGGTCCTTCTGTATACTACGTTCGTTTGTACTGGAATGCACATATACTGCACATGTTCACTTTACTGTACAAATAACTTTAGTCTGTACATCCTCGCCATTACACTCACCATTGCACTATATTTTAGATTTTAGATTGTATATTTGGATTGTATATTTTAGATTATGTACTTGGTTCCATAGAAAACAGCCCGAATGTGCAGGTAGCTCTTGTCACACACGCAGCATTCTACAGCACCAATGCCATGATTTCAGGGAGGTTAATGTAACACTTTGGTTTAATTGTAAAATTTGCAGGAGAAAATTCAAGCTTAGTGTGAGAGAATGAGATTGGACCCAGTTGTGAGTGTCTCACGGTCAGTTATGGGACGTTTGACAGCCCTGGAGTCATTGGTTCTACAAAAGGCATTGGATTAATTTAATCAAGTGCATGAATCTGTTCAAATACTGCTGACTGACGATATTATAGAAAATGAGAGGATCGATCGGAATGAGTCCATAATGGTCACTTTTAAGGGCCTTGAAACTCAGGTTCATCCACATGTACTGGTAGATCCCTCTGTGCTTTCAGTGTTTCAAAAGGATAAAATCTGTGAAAGTCAGCAAAGTGTAGCTGTAATGTATCCTGTTCTATATCATCTGCTCCTGTGGCAGTTCTGGGTGGGCCGGGGGGGGCACCTGCATTTTATAGCTTCATGACTTGGACCTACTGTAGGTGTCCATTACAAAGTGATTTGTAATTTTGAAAAAAACATCTAGAGTCCTCATTACACATTAACGGTTCATTTTAAAATGTAAAAATCTAATTGATGTCCCCCCCCCCCATTCAAATGGACCAGAACCTCCAGTGATGTGCTTGTGAAAGACAATGCAGCCTTAGAAGCGATGGACGACTTAGACTGTCTGAAGGGTAGGGGTAAAAAAATAAAACAGGCACCTTCCCAACACCCCCCCCCCCCCACACACACACACACACACACACACTAGTAGAATCGTACGCTATGTGTGGTGAAGTTATGTTAGTCCCTGATTAAGATTATTCAACTAGAGTTTTGTCGGCTAAAGGAGACTAAAACTGCGAGCCCTTGGAAAATGTACCTGGGGGATCAGTCAGCTGAGCTCATGGATGCTGACCTGTCATCCTTACATTTTGTGACAATAGGAACAATCTCTAAAACGCAGCTTTGAAGCAGTGGCAGCTCCTGCCAAATCTCTCTCGGGGGTGATTGTTAAGATGATGACTAAGGTGACCCTTTTAATAGGTAAATTAACAGCTAACTAATCAGGCAAATGTTACATTGCATTGTTCAAATTAGTCAGCTAGCTAACATGATATTTTCACGCTGCACTGAACAATTAATATTTTTTTTGGTCATCTCAGTGAAACAATACCACCAGTAACCACTAGATGTCAGAATAACACACCTGCTCCTGGTATTTACTAGTGTGGCTCATCAGAAGCCAGGTAGGATAGAAAACTTACTGGATAGTAGCTCTCCAGGACCGGAGTTGGTGACCCCTGCTGTACAGTGATTGTGGACAGCTATGTCCAAAATTTATAATTATTATCTACATTGACTGACCAATCTACTGTGGTTATAAACAGATAAATTGTCATCTATCAGTTTGAATCATAAAAACCTTCATCATGAAGAGAGATACCTGCTTTTCTATTAATTACATAAAATTGAGTGAAGTCCTCGCTCTCACAATAATCTGATTCGATCAATTTATTCTGATTACTATGACCAGGGCCGGCCCAAGCCTTCAGGGGGCCCTAAGCAGAATTTTATTTGGGGGTCCCTCTGTGCCACCAATATGACTAATTATTGTCAATCCTTTATTATTCGCACACTATAAATCTAACACACCCAATATAAATTTTTCTTTTTTTGTAGCTGTGTTGCTTACATCATACCAATGTTTTTACCCTTGCTATGATCTTCAATTGTAACAGTAGCAAACCCACAGGAGTAGTCAGGTGTTAATTTGCACTTTAACATTCAAAGTCTTGCAGTACCAGTTGGCATACTTAATGTGGTGTACTGAAAAGTGGCAAAATAAACTAGTAGACAATGCTCTTACTGTAAACACTTTAACCACTTTTTTTTACAACATGTAAAAAGTGCAATACAATCAACACAAATAAAATAAATAATAAAATATAAGGCTAACGTTAACCACTTTAATTACTTTTGGTCAGAAAATTTTGCAACATTTAAAAAGTGCAATACATCAAGTACAATATAATAAATAATAAAATATAAAGCTAAATACCAAAGAACTACAAATTAGTCAAATACAAACAGGATATTTTTATATGAAAAGACAAACTAACTCAACTTTACATTCCACCTCAATATTCCACTTTCCTTAGAATTTGTGTTTCCTTGCTTTTCTGGAGGTAAAGTCGTTTATGATATCATTATAAGATATCTAATGGGCAATTATGTTATTAATACTAATTAGTGCAAGTCCACTCAGTCTTTCTTGGGCCATGGAAGATCTCAAATAGTTTTTGATCAGTTTGAGTTTGGAAAAGCTCCGCTCTGCAGATGGAGAGTGCAGGCTATCCGGAGATAACAACAATAACAACAAACAACAGTTATTTTAACATCAACCTATATGGCACCGCAGCGAGCCATCTGTACACCTAAAACATTAAGACATAATGATATAATAACACAGACCCAAAACTTAGGCCAGTCCAGTGTAAGTAATGTTAAACTGTTATCAGTACCAAAGTTATAAAACAGAAGCTTATTTTTTATTATTCATCGGTAATTTTTGTCCGTCTCATCCTTTGCACGAGCATGAATTGACGAGCCGTTAGCTGCCGCTGGTGATCGCTAAGCGGAAGAAGCAACATTAGCTTGCAATTTAGCCTCGTTTAGTTTATACTCATTTTTTTTAACTTACCTTTATCTTGCTGTTTTTTCTCTTCCTCTGATTTCTTCCGTTTTCTTTTCTCTGCACCAGAAAGATATGTCCTTTTTTGTGACATTATTAGTTGTTTTGCTGCAGTGACGCTGCTTCTTCAATGAATTTAAGTTAACTTACCTCAGGCATCGTACGGCTGTCATACTCCAACTGCCACCAGGGGGCAGCCGCTTAGTTCGCTTATGCCTTGGGCCGGCTCTGCTATGACGACCAATAGCAGAGCCAGAAATCACAGCATGGGTGGGTCAGCAGAAAATCAGGCCAATTCACATCATAATCACACTACAGACTCAACTACCATACATTTACAGTATTTTCAGTTTTTAAATGACCTGTGGCATCACTAAGACCACATTAATAAAGAGAGAGAAAAATCTGCTTGTCTCTTAACAGCACATTTCCTCCAACTGATCTAACGACACACACACGTACTTGTCTATCGCAATCATTGCATTGCACTGTATCGCTCGCTTTGAGTGCTGAGGTGGGCCTGAGTTCCACATGGCTGCACCCAGGACTATCTGTGCCAGCATAGTAGGTGACAACTGGACGGTGTTTCTGTTAATGACATGATCAAGTCATTAAGTTCAATCAAGTAATTTGAGTTTTGGTAACATTAGTCATGTTGACCTTGAATGTGACAGATTGCTGGCTGCCCCATTTATAAAGCAGATTGCATTTGATAAAGCCAAATTAGTGCAAACCCTTCTCGAACCCATACAGAGTACAATACAGTGCCTGCAGTTTGAAAAAAAATGCCTTAACATGACAGAGTACTCCACAGAACATGGCCTGATGCTGATTGGACTATGATATTCAGATGCAAGGCAAACTGTCTACGTTAGAGTACAGTAACTGTCTACGCTAGAGTAACTGTCTACATTAGAGTAACGGTGTGGTAGATAATTCCCTCCCTTTCCCACTCTGGTGGTGCGTCGTCTGGTCGCCCTAAGGAACAGACTGCCCCTGCTTTAAAGGATGATACATGAATATGAAAATCACCAAATACATGCGTTAAATCAAACAGCACATAATATACTGGGTTCACCGTCCAATCAAACAAACAATTACTGCAGTCAGCTAAGAGCTGCTAATGATCGTACTTACAGCAGTAATAGCAGTTATCCAGGTACAGAATGACTTCCTGCAGGTACTTGCACTCTGCATGTTCTCCCCATGTCATGTGAGTCTCCTCTGGTTACTCCAGGCCTCTACTGGGTCCCAAAACGTGGACAGGTGCCTTCTGGGATGGGTTTGACCCCATAGTTGATAAGTGATTGAAATCTTGTTTCCTGTGTCTTTGTAACATATGACAATGGATTCTCTGACCTGAAACAAGAGTTAACACAACTTATTCAAACATGTCATCCATGATACCATAAGTATGCTTTCCCGATTAAAAATGTGCCATTTTAACAGTATGATTTAATATTTCTAGCTAATTATTGTTCCTTGTTCTGCTTCTACAAAACTATGAGAGATTTGTATCCACTAATCGCTTGACGTGCATTAAGTGTTGAATATCTGGATGAGGTGTTCAATTGAATGCTGTGCCTGTGATGAGAAGGTTGTGGGTTCCAATCCTAAGATTATGAGAGTCATTTCACCATTGGGTACTTAAGCCAGTGTCTCTCGAATCAGTGTGGGGGGACCCTCAGACGGTCCATGTTTTTGCTCTCTCTCAGTTCACTGAGAGTTGGGAGGGAGCAAAAACCTGGACCGTCTGGGGGGCCCCGAGGACTGGTTTGAGAAACACTGACTTAAGCAAGGCTATTAACTCTAATTGCTCATGGTGCTATGCTTTCACAAAGAGTGAAATTTCTGTAGACTATTCAAAACGCAGGGAGCAGCCAAACTGTGATTTCATGGAAATTTTCAAAAAGGCATCAAGAAGGTAAAATACAAATATTCAGAACTACATCTGAACAGCAATCTCTGCTAAGTCTGTCACAGACTAAAAATGCAACAGCTCTCCACCCTCATCCAAAGGGACGCCCCAGTGCGTGAGAAATACAACAACTTCTTTGCTCACTTTGATAGAGGAAGCAGTGAACCTGCCAGCAGGACCTCAGCATCTGAGAGCTGGGCCAGTCAATCATATAGGCTGTCTGAGAGTGAGCAGATACTGAACCTCCACACCAGTCAGACACACACTGCACAGGCTCAGTGCTAGCAGGCAGTCAGGCTGGATGGAGTTTGGACTAATTGGACTCTCCCTGCCCAGAGACGTCTTATATGGAAAAACTGCTATCTGGCAAATGCTGCCCAAACGACAAGCCTAAAAAAACTTTTCCCCAAAAGCTGTAGCCAGACTGTCCCACTTCTCTGTCCCCCACCCCGTCTTGTAAATGATACACCGCCCCCACACCACACCATAAAACCAACCCATGGATTCAGACACCATTCTGCACTGCTTCACACATACCGAACATACAGCTCTGGAAAAATGAAGAGACCACAGCAACATTTTTTGTTTCACTCATTTCTCAGTTCATGGGTATCCGTCTGTGAATAGTATTGTAGCGCTGGTGAGATGGCACTGCACAGAAGAACCTATTAGTATTTCCCAGCATGCTCCCCAGACATGTAAATACCCCCATGTGTAATTGTTGTAGTAAACAGTAACGCTGAATCTTCAGTTTATGTAAGTGTGTCTGTCTATATTTGCTCTGTTCTGTGGCAGTTTCCCTGCCCTCCGTAAATCATCACCATCTGTGTGCCTTACATTCCAGTACTGTACAGTACATGCTTGTTATTTGTGTGGTTCTTTTAAGGACCATAATTAAAGATTAGCTCCAACTGAACACATCAGGCCTCATCTCTTCTCTGCCGCTGCCATTGAAATGTATTAGTTTTATGTTTCATCTAAAAAGGGATGTTGAATATATTTTCCTGTATGTTTCATATATTATCTGTTGTTTTTATCTATTTTCATGGAAGTTTTCTTCATGCCGCTGTGGCATCCTGGCAAGTGAGATGTGTTTGGAGGAGTGGAAGCAAGGATCAGCGAAATGTTGGTCAGCAAGTCTCGACTTCTGCAGGGTAGCCGGCTTGTCTGCCAGTTTGGGAGCAATTTCAAATGTGAGTAATAAGATAAGACTTTTATTGCCATTGTAGTTATACAACGACATTGTGTTTAGTACATGTAGCTCTCGAGAGAAGACAGCAGCAATGGAGAATACAAAATGCACAATAAGTCTGCAAGTAGACAATAAAATTACAAGTAGACAATATTACAAGCAGAATACAAGATAAGGTAAAAAGGAAAAAGTGCAAGTATGCAGTGTAAACAGGTATTGCACACATTATGGTAATTATATTAATATTTATATTGTACATGTTATAGTATTTGTACTTATGAAGTATAAAATAGGTAAACCATGTAAGCAGGTATGCAGTGTAAACAGGTATTGCACACATTATAGTATTATGATAATATGATAATTGTATTTACAATCCTAGGTGCAAAGTGGTCAGTGCATTAGCAGGAGGTTAAGGGAGGAAAATGCCAAAAGACTTGTATTGTGTTTGGTTACTTATGGTTAAGGTTAGGGCTGGGTAGCGGTTAAGGTTGTCATTGTCGGAATTAGGGTTTTGCCCATAGAAATGAATGGACGATCTCCACAAAGATATGAGTACAGGTCTGTGTGTGTGTGTGTGTGTGTGTGTGTGTGGTGGGGGGGAGGGACGATAGAGGCTACAGCTTTGGGGAAGAAGCTGTTTCTCTGTCTGTGTCCTGATGGTCTTCAATCTCTTGGCCGATGGAAGGGGGACAAACCTTAGTAGGTTAAGTCCTTGATAATTTTGCTGGTCCTCTTGAGTTGGCGGCTGATATAAACTGTATCTAGGTTCAGGAGCCAGGCTTCCACAATCCACTGGTTTCCTGGCTCTCCTAAAGTCCACAACGATCTCCTTTGTTTTAGTAGCATTGAGGACCAGGTGTTGACCCTCCACTCATCATCTCCTGATATCAGTCCCACTATGGGGGTGTCATCAGCGAACTTCACTGTAGTGTTAGAGGAGTGGATGGGTGTGCAGTCGTGAGTGAACAGGGTGAATCAGAATCAGAATATCTTTATTGTCATTGTAATATGTACAAAGAAATTAGGTGCAGTCCTTGCGGTGTCAAAGAATTATACAATAAATTACATATGTGGCATATGGACTGAAGCAACGAGCAATGGTGGGCCTTTGATAACAGAAGGGGTTGGCCTATGAGAAGGAGTGTCGGTTAGGGAGGGCACTAGATCAGGAAAGCTTGGGCGGTAGGGCCAAGCTGGGGGGCTGTAATGACACAGGTGAAGCTATGAGGGGAGATGGTGAGTGTGTCTCTGACACTCCAGATGGGGTTTTATTCACTGGCAGCTCGAGAGAAAGCTGAAGACAAAGTTACAAGTTACACATTTATCTACCAGATATTTACAAGAATTATTTCCAGTCAGCTGCTGGGATGTTCATCCCAGTCAGCAGAATCATTCTGGGCCGGATGTAGCCTGCATACACCATTTTCATCTGGCCCTCTGACGACATGGAATGAGCAGATCATTGCTGGTTTCCACTGGGACACTTCAGCCAGAAGAGGCACAAATGCAGATGCAGTTTCTGAATCTCACACAGAAGTAATGCTTGTTAGGGCCACTTGACAGCCAGACCTCTCTGCAGTTAATTCCCAGCCCTGGTCAGGCTTCATTCATTTTTATATCACATTCACCTAACCACCTGAATGTCTTTAACCCTATGGAATGAACCAGGGGCCCATATTTATTTTTCAAAGCACAGACAAGCTTAAGCAACATGTAAATTTACACACACACAATTTCTGATTTTTTTCTACCAAACACTTATCAATTTAAATGAAAACCAATCTCAATACTGTATACTCTTCTTAACCACAAGGAAAAGACTGGTAATAAAAACAGTCTTTCAGCAAGAGTGTCAATGTAAAGGCAGCACTCATGGACACAGATTGTACAGCTTCCTATTCTGCATAAGGCAATTGGCCAGGGGCCCAAGGCAGGGATTTACCCAGGATGCAACAGTGTCTATCTGCAGCCCAGAAGGCTACAATAAATGCCAGTATAAGTATAACGCCTGCTGTAAGGCCTGCCCACCTGACAGTAATGTTGCACTACAAATAGGGAAGTTTAGTATTGACTACCCTCTCCATCAATACATGAACTGAGGACAAACATAATGATGAATACATTAGGTTTTAATCAGTTAGACTTTATCCAAAAATATCCAATTGAACAGAAAAAAATATCTAGGTTAGACGGCTACTTAAATAACCAGTCTTTGTCAGTTAATCTACGCAGGTTTACGCCATTGAGTTTTCTTGAGAAAACAAACTGGTTTATGTGATTTAGAAAAGTACCAAACATGCCTCCCCCTACAAGTTACACCCCATACTCCTTCCCTCCCTGTCTTGCAATCTGCAGACAGCCCCCCCTCTAGGACGGGGTGCCAGCCCATCACGGGGCAGACTCACACAGGTTTTAGAAACCCAGGCTTAGCATTTAGAAACCCACCATGTTAGAGGATGGTATGCCACAGACATCAGTCTCTACCACATTTTACTCCTAATGATTCTTCAGAATCCTTTGGGTTGCTTGAGTTAATTGATGTTGCCAGTTTACTCATTGCCTTTGGTACTGTAGTGGTACTTATAGGTGTGTAATGCCACAGGGATCCTGAATCATCCTCTTCAATGGGTGGGGTACACCAGGGTTGATATAAAAAACCTTCATGTGTAATGTGAGCTTAGCTGGGAGCAGAAACAAAATGACCATAGCTAAGATTTTTCCATAACCTTTATTTCAACCATACAGTAGCACCTGCCCACCCCCTTAGTGGTCCAGGCCAGCAGGTCCCCAACTCAGGAACCTATCAGACAAATCCAAAGCCCCCCACGCAGCCACAGGCCATCAAAAAGAACAGATCCCACCAGGGTCTATTTCAGTGGTGACGCATGTGGGTTTTAGAAATAAACGATAGCCTCTCACTATATCAGGGGAAATGGCTCCTTTATTAACCTCTTCAATCTGCTGAACACTGTACCCTTCGCTCCAATATCCCTTTAACTCCACTCCCTGGCGGTATCCTTAATGTTCCCATATAGCGTATATTACCTAAAACATCTTAATGTCACCACATGTCCCCTTCTTTTTTTTCCAAACTTTATTTATTGTTTTTTTAAGCAGTACTGAATTAAAACAGGAGATTAATAAGCATATATTAAATAATGTACCAATAATTCTTCTACAAAAGTAGACTAGAACATACCCCAACAAACACAAACAACAAAAACATACAGTAACACCATCAGTTATAATGAACAGCATTAAATAAACCAAGAACTGAAAGTCATATTCCCCTTCTTAAAATCAATGCAAACATTAGCAGACTGTTTAACATTAACATATACTGAACATTCCCTTCAGGAATGACTTACTGTCATACTTTCATACGGTGCAAACCCCTATAAACTAAACCAGGGTTCTTCAACTCTGCACCTCGATTCTAAATCCAGGCCGTGTTTTCAGTTCTCCCAGGTAGTTGTTTAATAATTACTGATTCTGATTGGTCAGAGGCTTCACACCTGACTGAGAGGTAAAGAAAGGCTGGACAACCAGCAGTGCTCAGACCTCGAGGACCGTGAGTTAAATAACCCTGAACTAAACATACATACTTTCCTCTGTGTTAACCCTTACAAGTCCAGTCTTTGGGGTTTAACATCCCATCTCCCGCTACTAGTTGTAATGCAAGTGGGTTGCATCTGGACTGGAAGCTGGAGTGTAGCCTGTGTATCTCCCATTGGCTCTGCAGATCCTCTCAAGATATATTTATCCAGTGTTTCCCATTCTGCAGATTTCACTGGCAGAAGATGTTTCCGGTTCCTCCGCACAATCCCACATGGCCCTTCCACTAAAAAAAAGCTGGAGAATTTGCATCTGAGATCCACATTTCCTGGCCTGATGTAAGTTGGTGCAGGTCTCTGGACCTGGGTCTCCTATCATAATCTCCTCACTTTTTCCTTGGCAGCCACTGCCGAAAAATCTGGAAATTGGGGAACCAGCAGAGAGAGAGCCTGAGGAACAGGCGTGCAAAGTCTCCATCCCATCAAAAGTTGTTCTGGGCTGTAGCCATTAGCTAGTGGTGTTGCTCCATATGTGAGGAGTGCCAAGTAGGGATTGTGAACTTTATTTAACATCCTCTAAACAGTCTGGAGCTGACGCTCTGCCTCAGCATTACTTTGAGGGAACTTTGGGCTGCTAGTAAGGTGTCTAAAGCCGTAGCATTTAGCAAACTGGGCAAATCTTTGCAAAGAAAACTGAGGGCCATTGACAGATATCAGAACTTCCGGGATGTCATGTCTGGCAAAGATGTACTACAATGTCCTCTGACCTTGATGGCATCAGTCTGGCAATTTGCACAAAATATGAAAAATAGTCCACAACTAATAGGTAATTCTGGTCATTCAATGAAAATATGTCAGCACCTACTTTTGATCAGGGTCTCTCTGGCAGTTTGCTAGATATTAATGGCTCAACAAAACCGACTCGCTCTTCCGTGCCAATTGTGCAGCGCTGCACCAGTTTCATTAGCTGATCACCTAATCTTGCCCACCAAACAGAGACTCACGCTCATCGAGATAACTTGAGTTGGCAGGTAAGTTGTCCATTATGGCATCCATGTAGATATCCATGTAGATTTCCATGAGGTCATAATCCAACAGTTTTTCCTCCTCTGTACGCTCCACCGGTGCTCGTGACAGGGTATCTGCAGTTAGCAGAGCAGAGTGATTCTACTTTGTTGGGCCCTTGAGCAAGGCCCTTAACCTGCAGGTGCTTCATCCTGGGTATGATGTTAATCTACATTCAGCCCTATAAGGAGGTCCTCCTACTTACAGGGAATAACCTGGGGGTTGGTGGCAGGATCGACACTCCAGCCACCGGAAACAAACCTCATATTGGTCCATTCAGACTAGTGTGGTGCTGAGGTATCACCTGCCGCATGGCTGCACTCAGCTTCTCATCCCTGAGGTGGTTTGTCGTGTGGTGGGTGTGGCAACACGCTGTAATGAGCACATGCTCCTTACCTCCACCCTGTCACTCAGGGGCCCCTGGAATCATCATAACTCCCCCCGCCCCCTTATGGCGCCCCTGACTGTGGGAATCAAAAACTGTGATTTCATGGAAATTTTCAAAAAGGCATCAAGAAGGTAAAATACAAATATTCAGAACTACATCTGAACAGCAATCTCTGCTAAGTCTGTCACAGACTAAAAATGCAACAGCTCTCCACCCTCATCCAAAGGGACGCCCCAGTGCGTGAGAAATACAACAACTTCTTTGCTCACTTTGATAGAGGAAGCAGTGAACCTGCCAGCAGGACCTCAGCATCTGAGAGCTGGGCCAGTCAATCATACAGGCTGTCTGAGAGTGAGCAGATACTGAACCTCCACACCAGTCAGACACACACTGCACAGGCTCAGTGCTAGCAGGCAGTCAGGCTGGATGGAGTTTGGACTAATTGGACTCTCCCTGCCCAGAGACGTCTTATATGGAAAAACTGCTATCTGGCAAATGCTGCCCAAACGACAAGCCTAAAAAAACTTTTCCCCAACAGCTGTAGCCAGACTGTCCCACTTCTCTGTCCCCCACCCCGTCTTGTAAATGATACACCGCCCCCACACCACACCATAAAACCAACCCATGGATTCAGACACCATTCTGCACTGCTTCACACATACCGAACATACAGCTCTGGAAAAATGAAGAGACCACAGCAACATTTTTTGTTTCACTCATTTCTCAGTTCATGGGTATCCGTCTGTGAATAGTATTGTAGCGCTGGTGAGATGGCACTGCACAGAAGAACCTATTAGTATTTCCCAGCATGCTCCCCAGACATGTAAATACCCCCATGTGTAATTGTTGTAGTAAACAGTAACGCTGAATCTTCAGTTTATGTAAGTGTGTCTGTCTATATTTGCTCTGTTCTGTGGCAGTTTCCCTGCCCTCCGTAAATCATCACCATCTGTGTGCCTTACATTCCAGTACTGTACAGTACATGCTTGTTATTTGTGTGGTTCTTTTAAGGACCATAATTAAAGATTAGCTCCAACTGAACACATCAGGCCTCATCTCTTCTCTGCCGCTGCCATTGAAATGTATTAGTTTTATGTTTCATCTAAAAAGGGATGTTGAATATATTTTCCTGTATGTTTCATATATTATCTGTTGTTTTTATCTATTTTCATGGAAGTTTTCTTCATGCCGCTGTGGCATCCTGGCAAGTGAGATGTGTTTGGAGGAGTGGAAGCAAGGATCAGCGAAATGTTGGTCAGCAAGTCTCGACTTCTGCAGGGTAGCCGGCTTGTCTGCCAGTTTGGGAGCAATTTCAAATGTGAGTAATAAGATAAGACTTTTATTGCCATTGTAGTTATACAACGACATTGTGTTTAGTACATGTAGCTCTCGAGAGAAGACAGCAGCAATGGAGAATACAAAATGCACAATAAGTCTGCAAGTAGACAATAAAATTACAAGTAGACAATATTACAAGCAGAATACAAGATAAGGTAAAAAGGAAAAAGTGCAAGTATGCAGTGTAAACAGGTATTGCACACATTATGGTAATTATATTAATATTTATATTGTACATGTTATAGTATTTGTACTTATGAAGTATAAAATAGGTAAACCATGTAAGCAGGTATGCAGTGTAAACAGGTATTGCACACATTATAGTATTATGATAATATGATAATTGTATTTACAATCCTAGGTGCAAAGTGGTCAGTGCATTAGCAGGAGGTTAAGGGAGGAAAATGCCAAAAGACTTGTATTGTGTTTGGTTACTTATGGTTAAGGTTAGGGCTGGGTAGCAGTTAAGGTTGTCATTGTCGGAATTAGGGTTTTGCCCATAGAAATGAATGGACGATCTCCACAAAGATATGAGTACAGGTCTGTGTGTGTGTGTGTGTGTGTGTGTGTGTGGTGGGGGGGAGGGACGATAGAGGCTACAGCTTTGGGGAAGAAGCTGTTTCTCTGTCTGTGTCCTGATGGTCTTCAATCTCTTGGCCGATGGAAGGGGGACAAACCTTAGTAGGTTAAGTCCTTGATAATTTTGCTGGTCCTCTTGAGTTGGCGGCTGATATAAACTGTATCTAGGTTCAGGAGCCAGGCTTCCACAATCCTTGGTTTCCTGGCTCTCCTAAAGTCCACAACGATCTCCTTTGTTTTAGTAGCATTGAGGACCAGGTGTTGACCCTCCACTCATCATCTCCTGATATCAGTCCCACTATGGGGGTGTCATCAGCGAACTTCACTGTAGTGTTAGAGGAGTGGATGGGTGTGCAGTCGTGAGTGAACAGGGTGAATCAGAATCAGAATATCTTTATTGTCATTGTAATATGTACAAAGAAATTAGGTGCAGTCCTTGCGGTGTCAAAGAATTATACAATAAATTACATATGTGGCATATGGACTGAAGCAACGAGCAATGGTGGGCCTTTGATAACAGAAGGGGTTGGCCTATGAGAAGGAGTGTCGGTTAGGGAGGGCACTAGATCAGGAAAGCTTGGGCGGTAGGGCCAAGCTGGGGGGCTGTAATGACACAGGTGAAGCTATGAGGGGAGATGGTGAGTGTGTCTCTGACACTCCAGATGGGGTTTTATTCACTGGCAGCTCGAGAGAAAGCTGAAGACAAAGTTACAAGTTACACATTTATCTACCAGATATTTACAAGAATTATTTCCAGTCAGCTGCTGGGATGTTCATCCCAGTCAGCAGAATCATTCTGGGCCGGATGTAGCCTGCATACACCATTTTCATCTGGCCCTCTGACGACATGGAATGAGCAGATCATTGCTGGTTTCCACTGGGACACTTCAGCCAGAAGAGGCACAAATGCAGATGCAGTTTCTGAATCTCACACAGAAGTAATGCTTGTTAGGGCCACTTGACAGCCAGACCTCTCTGCAGTTAATTCCCAGCCCTGGTCAGGCTTCATTCATTTTTATATCACATTCACCTAACCACCTGAATGTCTTTAACCCTATGGAATGAACCAGGGGCCCATATTTATTTTTCAAAGCACAGACAAGCTTAAGCAACATGTAAATTTACACACACACAATTTCTGATTTTTTTCTACCAAACACTTATCAATTTAAATGAAAACCAATCTCAATACTGTATACTCTTCTTAACCACAAGGAAAAGACTGGTAATAAAAACAGTCTTTCAGCAAGAGTGTCAATGTAAAGGCAGCACTCATGGACACAGATTGTACAGCTTCCTATTCTGCATAAGGCAATTGGCCAGGGGCCCAAGGCAGGGATTTACCCAGGATGCAACAGTGTCTATCTGCAGCCCAGAAGGCTACAATAAATGCCAGTATAAGTATAACGCCTGCTGTAAGGCCTGCCCACCTGACAGTAATGTTGCACTACAAATAGGGAAGTTTAGTATTGACTACCCTCTCCATCAATACATGAACTGAGGACAAACATAATGATGAATACATTAGGTTTTAATCAGTTAGACTTTATCCAAAAATATCCAATTGAACAGAAAAAAATATCTAGGTTAGACGGCTACTTAAATAACCAGTCTTTGTCAGTTAATCTACGCAGGTTTACGCCATTGAGTTTTCTTGAGAAAACAAACTGGTTTATGTGATTTAGAAAAGTACCAAACATGCCTCCCCCTACAAGTTACACCCCATACTCCTTCCCTCCCTGTCTTGCAATCTGCAGACAGCCCCCCCTCTAGGACGGGGTGCCAGCCCATCACGGGGCAGACTCACACAGGTTTTAGAAACCCAGGCTTAGCATTTAGAAACCCACCATGTTAGAGGATGGTATGCCACAGACATCAGTCTCTACCACATTTTACTCCTAATGATTCTTCAGAATCCTTTGGGTTGCTTGAGTTAATTGATGTTGCCAGTTTACTCATTGCCTTTGGTACTGTAGTGGTACTTATAGGTGTGTAATGCCACAGGGATCCTGAATCATCCTCTTCAATGGGTGGGGTACACCAGGGTTGATATAAAAAACCTTCATGTGTAATGTGAGCTTAGCTGGGAGCAGAAACAAAATGACCATAGCTAAGATTTTTCCATAACCTTTATTTCAACCATACAGTAGCACCTGCCCACCCCCTTAGTGGTCCAGGCCAGCAGGTCCCCAACTCAGGAACCTATCAGACAAATCCAAAGCCCCCCACGCAGCCACAGGCCATCAAAAAGAACAGATCCCACCAGGGTCTATTTCAGTGGTGACGCATGTGGGTTTTAGAAATAAACGATAGCCTCTCACTATATCAGGGGAAATGGCTCCTTTATTAACCTCTTCAATCTGCTGAACACTGTACCCTTCGCTCCAATATCCCTTTAACTCCACTCCCTGGCGGTATCCTTAATGTTCCCATATAGCGTATATTACCTAAAACATCTTAATGTCACCACATGTCCCCTTCTTTTTTTTCCAAACTTTATTTATTGTTTTTTTAAGCAGTACTGAATTAAAACAGGAGATTAATAAGCATATATTAAATAATGTACCAATAATTCTTCTACAAAAGTAGACTAGAACATACCCCAACAAACACAAACAACAAAAACATACAGTAACACCATCAGTTATAATGAACAGCATTAAATAAACCAAGAACTGAAAGTCATATTCCCCTTCTTAAAATCAATGCAAACATTAGCAGACTGTTTAACATTAACATATACTGAACATTCCCTTCAGGAATGACTTACTGTCATACTTTCATACGGTGCAAACCCCTATAAACTAAACCAGGGTTCTTCAACTCTGCACCTCGATTCTAAATCCAGGCCGTGTTTTCAGTTCTCCCAGGTAGTTGTTTAATAATTACTGATTCTGATTGGTCAGAGGCTTCACACCTGACTGAGAGGTAAAGAAAGGCTGGACAACCAGCAGTGCTCGGACCTCGAGGACCGTGAGTTAAATAACCCTGAACTAAACATACATACTTTCCTCTGTGTTAACCCTTACAAGTCCAGTCTTTGGGGTTTAACATCCCATCTCCCGCTACTAGTTGTAATGCAAGTGGGTTGCATCTGGACTGGAAGCTGGAGTGTAGCCTGTGTATCTCCCATTGGCTCTGCAGATCCTCTCAAGATATATTTATCCAGTGTTTCCCATTCTGCAGATTTCACTGGCAGAAGATGTTTCCGGTTCCTCCGCACAATCCCACATGGCCCTTCCACTAAAAAAAAGCTGGAGAATTTGCATCTGAGATCCACATTTCCTGGCCTGATGTAAGTTGGTGCAGGTCTCTGGACCTGGGTCTCCTATCATAATCTCCTCACTTTTTCCTTGGCAGCCACTGCCGAAAAATCTGGAAATTGGGGAACCAGCAGAGAGAGAGCCTGAGGAACAGGCGTGCAAAGTCTCCATCCCATCAAAAGTTGTTCTGGGCTGTAGCCATTAGCTAGTGGTGTTGCTCCATATGTGAGGAGTGCCAAGTAGGGATTGTGAACTTTATTTGACATCCTCTAAACAGTCTGGAGCTGACGCTCTGCCTCAGCATTACTTTGAGGGAACTTTGGGCTGCTAGTAAGGTGTCTAAAGCCGTAGCATTTAGCAAACTGGGCAAATCTTTGCAAAGAAAACTGAGGGCCATTGACAGATATTAGAGCTTCTGGGATGTCATGTCTGGCAAAGATAGATCTGAGATGTACTACAATGTCCTCTGACCTTGATGGCATCAGTCTGGCAATTTGCACAAAATATGAAAAATAGTCCACAACTAATAGGTAATTCTGGTCATTCAATGAAAATATGTCAGCACCTACTTTTGATCAGGGTCTCTCTGGCAGTTTGCTAGATATTAATGGCTCTACAAGACCGACTCGCTCTTCCGTGCCAATTGTGCAGCGCTGCACCAGTTTCATTAGCTGATCACCTAATCTTGCCCACCAAACAGAGACTCACGCTCATCGAGATAACTTGAGTTGGCAGGTAAGTTGTCCATTATGGCATCCATGTAGATTTCCATGAGGTCATAATCCAACTGTTTTTCCTCCTCTGTACGCTCCACCGGTGCTCGTGACAGGGTATCTGCAGTTAGCAGAGCAGAGTGATTCTACTTTGTTGGGCCCTTGAGCAAGGCCCTTAACCTGCAGGTGCTTCATCCTGGGTATGATGTTAATCTACATCCAGCCCTATAAGGAGGTCCTCCTACTTACAGGGAATAACCTGGGGGTTGGTGGCAGGATCGACACTCCAGCCACCGGAAATAAAACTCACATTGGTCCATTCAGACTAGTGTGGTGCTGAGGTATCACCTGCCGCATGGCTGCACTCAGCTTCTCATCCCTGAGGTGGTTTGTCGTGTGGTGGGTGTGGCAACGCGCTGTAATGAGCACATGCTCCTTACCTCCTCCCTGTCACTCAGGGGCCCCTGGAATCATCATAACTCCCCCCGCCCCCTTATGGCGCCCCTGACTGTGGGAATCAAAAACACAACAATGGGGTATCACTACAATTTATGGAATATATTTGTAATTGTTTTGAAAGCTTGGTTAACGGTTTTGCATGCGGTGGCTAAGACAATGTTCTCATACATATATAGTTTTGGGTGTAAAATTATTACAATGGGAAACTACGTAATTTATTTTTACCAACAAGACTAAATCAATTGAAAATTGTGCCAAGTGATGACAATTGTATAAACCCATGCATATATATCTGCTAAAACATCTGGAAATTTGTGTGAAGCAATGAGGAATGATTTTCTGCTGTGCAGAATTGACATGATGATTTTGGGAATACACTTATTTTTTCAAATGTTAATTGTCATTTGAGGAATGTGCCAAAGCAACAAGAAAAACTGTAAAAAAAAAAAAATCTCTTTAATAAAAAAAACCATGCAAATATACATCCTGCACCATTGGTCTGCAGGGGAATGGGTGTTTCCAGATACTGCACAGCAAAGGGCGTCACAGAACATAAGAATTTTACAAATGAGAGGAGGCCATTCGGCCCATCAAGCTTGTTTGGGGAGAACTTAACTAATAACTCGGAGTTGTTAAAATCTTATTTAGCTCTGATTTAAAGGAACCCAAGGTTTTAGCTTGTGCTACACTAGCAGGAAGACTATTCCATACTCTAACTACACGCTGTGTAAAGAAGTGCTTCCTCAAATTCATTTTAAAATGTTCTCCCGCTAATTTCCACTTATGGCCACGAGTTCTAGTACTTAAACTAATATTGAAATAGCCATTTGGCTGAACTGCATCCAGACCCGTTAGAATCTTATAGACCTGGATCATGTCCCCCCTTATTCTCCTTTGCTCAAGGCTAAACAGATTCAGTTCAGCTAACCTCTCCTCATAAGATATTCCTCTCAGACCAGGAGTCATTCTAGCCCTACGTTGCACCCTTTCCAAGACAGCAATGTCCTTCTTATGGTATGGTGACCAAATCTGCACACGATATTCTAGGTGGGATCTTACCAAGGAATTATACAATTATAGCATCACCTCCTTTGACTTAAACTCCACACACCTAGAGATGTTACCCAACATCCTATTGGCCTTTATTATTGCTTCCCCACACTGGCGAGAGTGGGACATGGAAGCATCAACATACACACCGAGATCTTTCTCGTAATCAGCTACCTTTATTTCAGTGGAACCCATAAAATATCTGTACTTTATATTTCTGCTCCCTGCATGGATTACCTTACATTTATCTATGTTAAATTTAATCTGCCAGGTATCAGCCCAGTCGCTAATTAAATTAAGATCCCGTTGTAGACTCTCTGCTGCTAGATCAGTATCTGCTACACCACCCACCTTGGTGTCGTCTGCAAATTTAATCAGTTTACTGTATGTATTGGTGTTAATATCATTAATGTAAATTAGGAACAATAGTGGTCCTATGAATGAAGTGGCCCTAACAAGCATTACTTCTGTGTGAGATTGAGAAACTGCTTTTGGGCCACATTAGGGCCAGATCTGAACCACAGCCTGGCCTCTACTGGCTGATATGTGGCCCAGATGTGTCCCTGATGCGGAAACCAGCAGTGGTCTGCTCAAGTGCAATCATTCCATGTCTTAAGTGGGCCAGATGAAAATGGTGGATACAGGCTACAGTACATCCGGCCTAGTGCTCTCTGGGAGCTGCCCGTATGTGGACATTTGCCACCTGGGAGCTGCCCATACAGTATGTGGACATTTGCCACCTGGGAGCTCATATGTGGACATTTGCTGTCTGGGAGCTGTCCGTATGTGGACATACCACCAGGTAGTGATCAGTTGACAGCTCCGCCCCTCTCTTCACCCGAGTGTCCAAGACATGCGGCCGCAAATCCGATGACACGACTACAAAGTCGATCATCGAACTGCGGCCTAGGGTGTCCTGGTGCCAAGTGCACATATGAACACCCTTATGCCTGAACATGGTGTTCATTATGGACAATCCATGACGAGCACAGAAGTCCAACAACAGAACATCACTCGGGTTCAGATCGGGGGGGCTGTTCCTCCCAATCACGCCCCTCCAGGTCTCACTGTCATTGCCCACGTGGGCATTGAAGTCCCCCAGCAGAACAAGAGAGTCCCCGGGGGGAGCGCTCTCCAACACCCCTTCCAGGGACTCTAAAAAGGGTGGGTATTCTGAACTGCCGCTCGGCGCATAAGCGCAAACAACAGTCACAACAGATTTTTAAAAATCTTTTTTGATAAGTGTTTGCAAACTTTCTTGTAGAGTTCAGGTAGACCAGTCTCAGAAAAATATTTCTGTGATGGCAAACTGTACTGTGATTCTAAGTGCTCAATCAGGTGGCGGAATCCCTTGTTTTCAACAATTGTGAGCAACTGCTCATCCAGAACAATGAATTTGAGCACCTTCTCTGTTATTTTTGTCACTTTCAGACTGTAGTTTCTCGCATCTTTGCCATGCACCCAGCAAAGTTAAGTGGTTCTTCCTGTTTTTGTTTGCCTGAACTCCTCGTGTTCTTGGTGTGCTGCTTTGAGGGAATAATTAATACAATAAAGGGAATGATTCTATAAGGCTGTAACTAATCAAAACGAGAACTGACTGGCGCGCCGGCAAGGCAAGGCTACCTAATCAGAACAGATAGGGGGGGCGACAGAGAACATCAGCGGCCCCTACTTATCTTTTAGCCTTCCAGAAGGCCAAGAACAGTACGAGCCGGCTGGAACCACACATGTGGTTGTCACGTACACGGAAGGTACCGAGAAAGGGGGGGAGATGCCCAAAGGGCTTTAAAAGGGATACAACTGATACATATGGCAGAGCCTCCTCCTGTACATGCTGAATGTATGTCAGACGGCCGCTCCCGGATTGCAATCTGTCAGACAATAAACCGGTGATTTGCAACTTCTCCCCGTGTCAGCTGTGAATCTCTTCTCATCCACGGACCCGGTGGAGACGCCGTGCTCCAACAATTTGGGGGCTCGTCCGGGATCCCCAGGAGATTCGCAGGATTCGGCTAAGTGGTGACGCGGCCTACTTGGACACAGAGAACTGCGAGGCGCCGACTAGAAGAGGTAAGCAGAGCCTGTTATATCAAAATCTGCACATTGGATATATCAAATTGAGCAGTTTGAAGTGTCCAGTGGCCCGTCGGTAAAGTAAGACGGAGGAGAGGTTGCACGCACTGTGTTTATATATTGGGTATGTCTATGTATTATGTATGCATTGTGTCTAGGTATCGTGCGCAGAGAAATAGAACCTTAAGGAGCGGAGGGTACGGGAACCCCCGCAGGGAAATAGAATTATAAGGAGCGGAGGGTACGGGAACCCCCGCAGGGAAATAGAATTATAAGGAGCGGAGGGTACGGGAACCCCCGCAGGGAAATAGAATTATAAGGAGCGGAGGGTACGGGAACCCCCGCAGGGAAATAGAATTTTACGAGCGGTAGAAAAGCTGGGTGGGAGACCCAGGGAATTCAGGACCCCGAATTCTAGATTGGGAGGAGGGAATAAGGTCCCCCTCTCTAACTAAAAAAAAAAAAAAAAAAAAAAAGAAGGGGTGAATCAAAGCACCAGCTTGGGTGCAGTTGTACTGGTTTGTGTGTGAGCAGTGTTGTGGGTTCTTCCTGTCCTGGGTGCGTATCGCTTGCTCTCTGTTGGTTGAACTTGCCCGTGGCTCTGCTGTCACTGCTTGCGGTCTTACAGTTTGTCAGAACCGAAGGGGAGTTCTCACAGAACACCCCCTTCCAAGTTGACATTGCTGGGGATCGGGGGGGTTTCGGCTGGGAGCGGGCCTGTTTGACTGGGATTGAGCTTGTGGGACGTGCCCTGTTCAGGGGGGACACAACAGTAAGCTGCTTTGAATATAGTCTTATTATTTTAGAAGTTGTTGATTTATGTATTGGTGGTGTTTGTTAGTAGGACATTCGACTAGGATAAGGAGGTGTACTGAGTGTGGGTGGCTGAACCCACATCCGGAGGCAGAAGGGCTGCTAGACGAGGAATTAAAACAGTCAGGACTGATTAAAAATGGACTGCGAGTTTGATTGGGAGCTAGATGACGGGGGATGGGAGCCCCCGGAAAATGCAGTGTGGAAGCCACTAGTAAAGCAGATCCAGGTGGTGAAGGAAGCTATAGAAGGGGCAAGTGGTGAAGGAGATAAGGATAAGGAGGTAGCTGACGCCTGGGAGCGTATGTGAGCAGTGGTCCGGGGTGCTGGACAACAGATAGGAGACAGGCGCTCATTGGGAGAGCTATTGTGGAAAACGGAGAGAGAGCATGCTAGGCAGAGGGACGAAGCAGCACGTAAGAGAGAGAGCGCTAATCTGATGCAGAAGTGGGGAAAATAATTACGTACGCAGTTTTGGGCTAAATCGGGGGAAGCCCACATATATGTTCAACAGATAAGTTGCAAGTAAAGATGTATAAAGCAGAAATAAGTACAAAGTAGAAGAGATCAAGTTAGCAGGGGTATACATAGAGCATTTGTGCATTTCCATAAAACGTCATTGACAGTAGTGGAAGTGCGGGTTGGTAAATTTAGAACTTAAAATCTTAATAATAAATCTTAAAATAATAATTAAATAATAATTAAATCTTAAAATAATGTATTTGAATAAAATATTGTGATTAATAGATTTTATGGATTATAGAGACTACGTTTAGAGATAAAGGGTATTAAAGCACATCTTTGTGAGAAAAATAACAGTTTATAGACAAGAGGTTTTAGTATATGTGTGCCCGTAGATAATTGGGTGCAGTGTTAGGGATTTTAGTTAGGAGAGGAAATAAGTAGAAAATAAATAATAATAAAAAATAACAACAAATAATTTAGAGCCACACATCAAGGTGAAGTAGCTACAGTCAGGGAGAGAATTCGAGAAAAAAAAAAAAAAGAATAGAGCACGGGTTGACTGTGAGGAACTCTGTTCATTTTTAGACAGGAAAACAGTTCAAGTGACAGTAGAGTGCAGAAAAGCATTAAAATGCAGGCCCCGGTAAAGGCAGCAGAAACACCAGTACAGCAGTTGGGGAGAGAGCACCCCCTGCTTAAAGCGAGGATAGAAAAGATGTCTAAAAAGTGGGGGAATAGAACAAAGGCCCTGGTAACTAAGTGGCCTAAAGGGGGCACATGGGATGTGGCAGTGTGTGAGGAGATGGAGACTCTGATAAAGTATCATAAGGCTAATAAGAACACAGAAAGGCGTAAAAAGAAAAGGAGTGAGGAACTGGAGGTACTGAGGTTATTTAAAGCAAAGGGAGAGGCCTGGAGAAGGGAGCAGAAAGCCATGAGAAAGGCACTAAATGAGAAGAAGGGGGGTGAGAAAGAAGAGATGAGGCAGGAAGAAATATGGCCACTGTCATATCAAAGTCAGTGTCCGTTAGTGGAAGCCCCCCCTCCTTCATACAAGGGTCAGTTTCCAGTAATAGAGGGGAAGGTAGAATTCAGAGGTGAGGTGACACAGAAGGATGAAGGAAGTAGGGAGCAGAACGGAACGGCAAGTTGTTTAGATGGATACAGGGAAGTGAGTGCATTGCTGCGGCAGGCAGTGCAGGAAGGACTGCGAGGGAGTGAGAGAAGAACAGAAGGCCAGGCATGTGGGCCTGAGAAACAAGGGAGTGAGATAAAGGTGGGGTACGGAACAAGTGGTAGTAATGCAGAAGGGCTGGTGCATCTGCTGGACACCCCTAACCCTCCATCTAAAGGATGGAGTCAGTTTCAGGAGAAGGAGACAGAAACAGAGAGTGAGGAAGGAGTAGAGGAGGATAATGCAGATCATAGAATAGTGAGAAGCAGGAGGGCTGTGAAGCCCCCACCAGGGACACTCCGATGCTTCCGCTGAGGGTGAACGGAGCACAGACACAGTATGTGCCGTGGGCAGGACAGGATCTGGAGGGCCTGATTCTCAGACTCCCAGTTCTGGCAGAAGGGGCCAGAAAATGGATAAAAGCATTTGAGGAGGAAACTATGGGTCGGCTCCTGGCGATGGGGGACATAAAGGCGGTTCTGGCTTGCGTTTTGGGGGTAGACGGAATGGAGAGACTGCTGCAAAGCAGTGGCCTGGCAGCGGCGACAGGGACTCCTGTGAATGAGGCATGTCACTTTGATGGTTACTAACTGCTGGCATCAGCTGCGACTAATGTTTCCTCCACGGCTGAGTGTGGTTGAAATGAAGGTGGAGCCCATCAAGGAGGGGGAGAGCCCAGCTGCCTATCTGCAAGCTCAAGAAAAGCGGTGGCGCACTGAGACGGAGCAGGACCTGCAGAATCCGGCATTCAGAGAGAGGAGAAGGACTTTGCTAAAGAGCGTGAGAGGGAACTGACAAAGAAATGGAATCAGATGCAGCTGGAGGAGCTGACCGCTAAAAAGAAAAAAGTCCAGGCACCAGTGGTCTCTCCGGACCCAAGCCCCGGGGGCAGCCTGTGGACAGCCGACAGTCCCCTGTCGCTGGGGCCCCCCAGGACACTAATTGGCCTCAGGTCCCTAATTGGAACAGAGTGAGTAGATACAATGGATGGGGGTTTCCTCAAAGGGCACCCATTTACCCACAAATTTGATGATCCCAGACTCTGGAGAGACTGGGGAACAGGCTGATTCAGCTGGTGTGCTGGAGCTGTGATCAGCCAGGACGCACCTGTAGGTTCCAAAATCTTGTTTAGTGGAAGTTCAGATAGGTTACAAACATGTAAATATGCCCATACTAATGTTGGCGGGCAAAGGTGGACACACAACCAACAAATACAATTTTGGGGTCTTTTCTGATAGAATCCACAAAGGGATTTTTACATTTTATTTACATAAAAGAAAATTAACACAAAATATCCATAGCCAGTGCTCTCTGTTATACCCAAAATTGTGGAGGTATAAGGCTAACCGAAACATAAATTTTCCATCCAAATAAAATCAAATGTATGACCGTACAGACTACAGGTCAAACACACATACCCGGTCCAGTATTCACATTAACTGGAAATGGTAACCAAAACCCATAAAACCAACAAAAACAGTGGTGGTGATACTGAAAAAATAGAAAACCAAAAAAACACATTACATCACCACCGTACACTTATGCATACATCCATACAATTTGTATACATTCTCAATTACCCATTTAAAACTTTTCCTCCACTTACCCACAAATCACATCTGTTACAGCTCTGGCACGAGTCCTCTGCACCAGGCCTCTACTCATGGCTAAAAGGACCATCATGGCATACACTTATTTATGAAATATGATTTCCTTGGTACATTTTACCGGCCGTAACATTTCACGCATTTCACAACCTAAGCAAATACTGCATCTACCTAGGTAAAAATGTATTCCTAACGCACAGATTTCCACACGTGTTATCCACATGTCCCTTCAGTATTTCTAACTCGCCACCATTTCAGTCAAACTAGCTCATATAATGAAATCTTCCTGGATGAGACTTTATTTAGATGACTATTTCCCTGTTTTTATTAAAAAAGTATATAAACTCACCCGAGGATTAAATCCGATTCCTGTAGACACCTGCCTCAGGTCGCCCGCAGTCTCACCGTTAGCCTCAATATGCCCAGAATGCAGTACGGTTTGCAACTACCGATCACCAAACAGTATCGCGGTAGTTCGCGGGCTCTTAAAGGAGACACCACCCGTTAATGCTACCACTTAACCATGCAGCATTACTATGACCCGGTTACATTCTCCCCTGCTTAATAGTTACCGTCCTCGGTGACTATCAACGAGTTCCTAATTTCCTTAACTGCCTCCCTAAAGAAAGCTGAACCTATACTGGCAATTATCTGAGACACTGCAGCTGGACCAAATGACAAGGAATCTAATGCGGACCTTGGCTCATGGTGTAGATTAGAATGCTGACCTGCATTTAGCCTCTTACTTCTACGTGGAACAGGGACGGGAATGGGTACAGGGTCTAAATCAAGTTCCAGTTGCTGTTCTAGCTCCGGTTCTGCTTCTACTTGCTGCGGTTCCACATCCACCTCAGACTCAGGACCACTCTCACCATCAGATGGCACCAACTCACCAGTACTAGTAGGGATGTCTGGCTGCATGGTTCCACTCTGACTGGGACCTTGATTTGGGACCACCACCTCTGCAACAACCACACCATCGTCTAACACATCATATGGATGGGAATTGACCTCAGGCGCTGCAGTCGTGGCCAGGCCCCGACATCTGTTTCTCCCCCGGGGAATGGGAACAGGTGTAGACACACATGGTCTGATGTCAACTCTGTTAACTCTCTTAATTGGTCCTCCATCAACAGGTTCTATTGTGTAGGTGGACCCCAGTATATTCACCACTCGATGAGGACAGGGCTTCCAAGCATCTTGGATCTTATTTCGGCCAGGGGGTCTGTTCCTCAGATATACAGTGTGACCTATTTGAATGGGCGGACAGTACACCTTATCATTCTGCAAAGTCATACGTGCTGCTGCTTTCTGCTCACAATACTCTTTTGCTCTAGCATGGGCATCTTTTAGTCGCCTCTGATGTATAGCAAGCCAGTCATGTTTGGCTTCAGCAGGTGACTCAAGGGCTAAAAGAGCATCAATGGGAAGATGGGGGTCAACACCGAATAACAGGTAATACGGTGAATAGCCTGTAGTGGAGTGGGGGGTAACATTGTAGGCATAGACTAACTCTGGCAGGTAGTCTGGCCATTTACGTTTTTTCTCTGGTGGGAGGGTGCGTAGCAGTTCGTGAAGCGTTCTGTTGAAACGCTCACACTGCGCGTTTCCTGTGGGGTGATGAGGCGTTGTACGGCTCTTCTTTATACCGTATAGTTTACAAAGTTCTGCTATCACCTCACTTTCAAAGTTTCTTCCCTGGTCTGAATGCAGACGCTCAGGCACTCCATACCTCATGAACCAGCCCCTCAACAAGATTTTGGCTGTGGTGTCGGCTTTTTGATCACGTGTAGGGAAAGCTTGTGTGAACTTCGTAAACACATCGGTGACCACCAAAACATTTTCCCTTCCATCCGTGGCTGGCTCTAATAGTGTAAAATCTATGGCCACTACCTCTAGGGGTCTGCTGGCTAGGAATGATCTAATAGGAGGGTGGATTTTGGGACGAGGCATTTTACTTATTACACAGCGCTCACAATTCTTAATCCACTGTTTAACCTCTTCGTAAATTCCAACCCAGAAGCACCTCTGTTTTAGCAGCTCCAGAGTACGTTCGATACCCTGATGCCCCATGGAATCATGCACACTCTCCAATACAGGGGTCTTTAGACAGGCAGGCACCAGCAACTGCAAACACTCTCCATATCTCACGTCCTCAATGACCCTATAAAGAAGTCCATCTCTCTCTCTAATATGTGACCAATGTTTCAACAAGGATAATACAGGTTTTGCCAACTCCTTCCTTTCTTTAAAACTTGGCTTCTGCTGTTGCTCCCACAACACCCTGAAGGCCCTCAGTACAGGGTCTTGACGCTGAAATGTACGCAACTCCTCCTTGGAGTAGCCAGGTAAGATTGGAGTGTTGCCCTGAGATCTGGGGTGGACCAGAGTAACTCCTTGTTCTAAAGCCCTCATCTGTCTGACCTTATAGCTCTCAAGTGCTGCGGTTGCCAAGTCTGTCCCCAGTGTGGTCCCCTTTTCTATCATATTGCAGATAGCCACACAGTCATCATATTCCATATCCTCTGTGGTGGGCTCCTGCTCCCCTGCTAAAGGGTGCCTAGATAGGGCATCAGCGGCTTTGTTAGTCCGACCTGGTCGGTACTGAACTTCAAAATCAAACACTGCTAACTGTGCCATCCATCGCTGTTCCATAGCCCCCAATCGGGCCGTGCTGAGATGACACAGCGGATTACTGTCAGTTAAGACAGTGAATTTAGAGCCAAGCAGGTAGCCTCTGAACTTTTCAGAAATTGCCCATTTTAATGCGAGAAGTTCTAGTTTCATACTACTATAATTTCTGTCATTTTTCTCAGCATTTCTGAGTCTACGGCTTGCGTAGGCTATCACTCTCCTTCTTCCATCTAGTTGCTGATATAACACAGCCCCTAAACCATGACTGCTGGCATCCGTCTCAACTATAAAAGGACGGGTAAAATCAGCAAATCCCAGCACTGGTGCACTAGTGAGCTTCTCCTTCAAGACATCAAAAGAATTTTCACATTCCGGAGTCCACAAACTGCACAACATTTGGTTCACTTTAGATGGGGATCCCGAATTTAAGCAACGGTTCACTAAGTCATGAAGTGGACCTGCTATCCATGAAAAACGGTCAACAAATCGTCTATAGTACCCGCAGAAACCTAGGAACGATCGTAATTCCTTAAGTGTGGTGGGTACGGGCCACTGTTTCACAGCTTCAATTTTGTGCGGGTCTGTTTCTATTCCCTCTGCCGAAACCTGATGGCCTAAAAATCTAACCTTCTGCTGCAAGAAATGGCACTTTTCAAGCTTCACTTTAAGACCGGTATCCCGCAGCCGTTGGAAGACAGTATCAAGCCGGTCCAAATGTTCTGCAAATGTCCTAGAGTAAATTAAGAGATCATCTAAATACACCAACATCATTTGAAAAATCAAGTCATTCATGGTAGCTTGCATTAGTCTTTGAAAAGTTGCCGGTCCGTTACAAACACCCATTGGCATGCGCAGATGCTCGTAAAGACCGAACGGTGTCGTGAAAGCCGTCTTGTATCGATCCTGCTCCCCTACTGCTACCTGGTGATAGCCACTTGCCAGGTCAACAGTGGAGAAAAATACTGCACCTTGCAGAGCATCAAAGCTCTCATCAATACGAGGCAAGGGGAAAGCATCTTTCTTAGTCTTTTGGTTAAGTTTGCGGTAATCGACACACAGTCGTATACTACCATCAGTTTTCCTAACGACTACCACTGGAGATGCATAAGAGCTTGAACTCTCTTGGATCACCCCTTTTTTCAATAACTTGGATATATGCTCCTTAACCTCATTATACTGATTGGGCGGAATGCGGCGATATGCTGAGGTCACAGGTATCTCATCAACAAGGTTAATTTCATGCGTGACTCGATCTGTATAACCTAGATCGTCATCATCAATCGCAAAAACCTCAGTATATCTAGCAAACAATGCTCTTAATTCGGCTCGTTGTTCCTCATTACCCCCAAGGTCTAGTTTATCCAGAACAGTTTCCATACTGGGGACAGCAGGACTTATTGGAGCAACGGAGACATGTTCAGTACTTGCAGAGATGCGGTGAAACTTCACTTTAACCTGCGGTTCACTGCTAACGCATTCTACTGGAGATAAAACACCAATGCGTGTCCTAGGATGCAGCCACACATCTTCCTGTGAGAGATTCACTACTTGCACTGGCACTGTATTGCTACCCGAATCCACGAAGGTGGGAAGGACAACCAGTCCTCCTCGCAAAGGCATGTTCAGAGGCTCTAGTAACATCTGACATTCGCCTTCGGACCTCTTTGAGAGCCCTTTGGCCATGACTGTGACCACTGATGCTGAGGGGATGTGTACCCCGTCTTTACCAGCTAATCTAGCCATAGTTCGCCTCCTGATAACACATTTCTGCACTCGGTGAAAAACTGTTCTCCAATCTGAATCTAGTTTTCCCTCCAGGATATTCTCAAATTCAGCATGGACTAGTTGACGACATCGGCTGATAATATTCATGCCAATAATGCAGGGTACCAAGGTCTCAGCATCTGTTGGATTTCTAACAACCAAAAATCCACAGTCTGGGATTTTCAAGCCCATAGTCATCACTTCTAACTCCAGGTAGCCCAAATATGGAATCTCTAGTCCATTGGCAGCCGTCAACCTTAGCCACCCGGTTGTAGACAACATCTCCTGTTCCTTGCCACACAAATGCTGACGGAAAAACTGCTCCGTGATGGTACTTACTTGGCTGCCAGTGTCCAATAAACAACGTGTGGAGACACCACCTATCCTCATTTCCACAACCGGACACATTCCCACAGCACGGGCAAGTAACTGATCATGTGATGGGTTATCCTTAGTTGAGTCTAATTTGTCCCCCCGAATCACCTGACTCACAGCGACCGAGGCATCTCGTTTCCCCGACTAATGGCTGTTTCCTGATTATCGACACCACGTTTCTTTGAGCAGTTCTTAGCTATGTGGCCCTCTCCCTGACATTTGAGACAGATGGGTTTGCCATCATCAGTAAATTTTAACTGGACCCGAGGTTTGGTGCCGGTCGGATTGTTAGAGTTTATTTTCTGAGTAGTCAGAGCCTTTACCGATGCAGCTAACTCACTTATTTGTTTACCCTGTTCTGTTACTACTTCAAGAAGATCCTCCAGAGTCACTGAGTTTTGTTCCCTGACCTTGACTACAGTACACCAAGCCTCTTTATCCACACCATCAGCTCCCTTATTCTTACCTTTAAGAATCTTTGAATGACTCGTGGCCTCCTCTATCGACCACAAAGATGCTTCTCCACGTACTTCTATCATGGTGGAATCTGGTCTCACTCTAACAAATTTCCTCAGCTCTCTCTTCAGTAATGGATCTCGGAGCCCTTCAATAAACTGATCTCTAAGAGCCTGTTTCTCATCAGCTACTGCATCTGGATTTTGCTTCAACACCTTTCTCAGGATCTGACATAAAGCATGTGAAAACTCAAGAATATCTTCACAGTCTTTCTGTTTGCGATTGTAAAAGTCATGCAACAGCTGAGCCGTACATCTTTTATCCCTAAATGCTTCTTGGAGGTACACGAACAAGTCACTGACGTGACCAGATACACCGTCACTTCGGAATCGCACTTCTTCCAAAGCTGCACCTCTCAAAAGGGACATAACTAAGTCATACTGGTCACTAACGGACTGATTCCTAGCATGCAATACACGTTCGACCTCCTCAATAAAATCGTCAACCGAACGGCCATCTTTGTCATACTCGCCACTAAAAGGTGCAATGTGCCGTTCCCTAGGTACAAAGACATAAGACCTCTGCGGTTCTTGGCTCAAAGCAGAAATGGCCGCCATCGCTTGCCGATGTTTTCTATTCAGTTCGGAGATTTGTGCCTCAACATCAATGTCACCACGTGCATTCTCAGCTAACTCGTCAGGAGAGTCCATCCTGAACAGTCTCTATTACAGACCCTCACGTGGTCAAGGTCTGGAGCAGTCCACCGTGAATAGCTGGCCAGATGTATTCCCTGCGGGGGCAGTCCCGCTGCAATCCCTCGCAGTCCGTCTGAAGTCCACGGATCACCACCGGCACCTTCTCTTCACAACACCAAGCCTGGTCACTGCTGATTTGGGGTATCACCACCACCGTCCTCCACAAATCGTACTCTGTCTCACACTGGCCACCTTATTGGTTACTAAACTACCAGACCCCACTCCTGGTACCAAGATTTGTTGGCGGGCAAAGGTGGACACACAACCAACAAATACAATTTTGGGGTCTTTTCTGATAGAATCCACAAAGGGATTTTTACATTTTATTTACATAAAAGAAAATTAACACAAAATATCCATAGCCAGTGCTCTCTGTTATACCCAAAATTGTGGAGGTATAAGGCTAACCGAAACATAAATTTTCCATCCAAATAAAATCAAATGTATGACCGTACAGACTACAGGTCAAACACACATACCCGGTCCAGTATTCACATTAACTGGAAATGGTAACCAAAACCCATAAAACCAACAAAAACAGTGGTGGTGATACTGAAAAAATAGAAAACCAAAAAAACACATTACATCACCACCGTACACTTATGCATACATCCATACAATTTGTATACATTCTCAATTACCCATTTAAAACTTTTCCTCCACTTACCCACAAATCACATCTGTTACAGCTCTGGCACGAGTCCTCTGCACCAGGCCTCTACTCATGGCTAAAAGGACCATCATGGCATACACTTATTTATGAAATATGATTTCCTTGGTACATTTTACCGGCCGTAACATTTCACGCATTTCACAACCTAAGCAAATACTGCATCTACCTAGGTAAAAATGTATTCCTAACGCACAGATTTCCACACGTGTTATCCACATGTCCCTTCAGTATTTCTAACTCGCCACCATTTCAGTCAAACTAGCTCATATAATGAAATCTTCCTGGATGAGACTTTATTTAGATGACTATTTCCCTGTTTTTATTAAAAAAGTATATAAACTCACCCGAGGATTAAATCCGATTCCTGTAGACACCTGCCTCAGGTCGCCCGCAGTCTCACCGTTAGCCTCAATATGCCCAGAATGCAGTACGGTTTGCAACTACCGATCACCAAACAGTATCGCGGTAGTTCGCGGGCTCTTAAAGGAGACACCACCCGTTAATGCTACCACTTAACCATGCAGCATTACTATGACCCGGTTACACTAATATTAGAGCATATCCCAGTGAATTTGTCAGGCAGAGATGCTTTGTGTCAGCTGCAGATAGACATAAAATGTACAGAGGGGGGCGTAGAGGTGCTCAGTGGACAGTACAGCCTTCTGCGACAAAATTTGTTGTTCAATAGGGGACAGCATAGTTCATACAGGATTGAAGATGTTACTGATAAAGTTGGGGAAATTCTAGAACAGTGGGGCCCATTTATACAGGAACAATATAGCAATAGGCTGAATTGGACATAGAACAAACATACTTGTTTGTTGCGATGGAGAGATTTCAGTGTGAGGGAATGCAGGCTGCTACTGAAGGTGAGTTGGTGAGAGTCAGTGGAGTGAGCAGAGTATGTAGGAGACTTAAGAGGTTTGTGGCTGTGGAGCATGATAGGAGTGCAGTGTGAAGGGAAATAAAGTGTAGAGGAATGTTGGCAGGAGACAAAATGTGGAGGTTAGTTTATGATTTGTGTGCAGCGAAATAGTTAGTGGAGGATCAATCAGTGGGAGATCCCAGTCCTCACACCCTGCTAACAGATGTGCCACCCAGTGCAGAGTGGCTCACAGTTGTGGATTTGTAGATGGAATTTTTCAGGGTGTCCCTAACACAACAGTCACAGTTTTTGTTTGCGATCACCTATAGGGGTCAGCAGTTCATCCACGCGAGGATACTGCAAGGATGTGAACACATGCTTAGGGCAGATTTGGATGGATTGAATTTAAGAAGCACAGTGCTACAGTATGTGGGTGATCTGCTCTGTGTTATATACACAGGCACTGAAGCCGGCGTTGCTGAAGGTCTTAGCGAAAGGGGGGCTTGAGGTGCACAAAGCTAAGCTGCAATACTGATAAGAACAGGCTGCATGCTTGGGGGGTGAGTTCAGCCATGGGAGGGGCCCTTATGAGGCCTCTGTGTGGAAACAAAGGGGATGCTAAGGACTCTGATGGTCTGTTTTACGACCGTGATGGATTTTTGGTTGTGCCTTTGTCGTGTGGTTGACACCTTAATAATGCATGCGCATGGTCTTGACCATTGCGCAAGGAGGGAGTGCTATGAAAGGAAAAAAACAAGGTTTATGAGTTGAAGTTGTTCATGGGGTGTTTAACTCAAATATGCAAAGTTATTTTCAAGCAGGAAGAGGGGAAAGCAAGACGGCAAGAGAAGAACAGACACAGGAGGTTTGCAGGCAGGGTATGCAGTGGTGGCCAGACAAGGCCAGGATTATGTAACCTTGAAGGCAGACAGACTGGGGGGAGCCCAGTCAGCCCAGAGAGCCGAGGTGATAGCGGTTATCGAGGCCCTGAAATTAGCAGAAGGGAAAGAAGTTACCATAGACTTAGACTCAGCATATGCTGTAGGCGCAGTGCATGTGGAACTCAGCCAATGGCTGAGGGCAGGATTCTTGACCGCGGGAAACAAGCCAATAAAACACGAAGCAGAAATGAGGGAATTTGCAAAGGCCTTGATGCTTCCCAAAAAAGGGGCAGTGGTCAAGTGCAAGGGACATGAAGGGTCAGGAACAATGGTAGCGAAAGGAAATCAGGCCGCAGATGAGGAAGCAAAGAGGGTCACAGGGTACGTGATGTCCAAACAGATGATCATGGTAGAGGAGGAAGTTCACCCAAATTACCGACTGACCCTAGAGAAAGCGTTGGGATTGAGACATGCGTTCGGAACTGTGTATCATCCGCAGTCCCAGGGAAAAGTGGAGCGAATGAACCAAACAATAAAACAAAAATTGGCAAAAATCTGCGCGCAGACCAAAATGAATTGGGTTGACGCTTTATCACTGGCAATGATGTCAGTGAGGTGTTCCATAAACAGGGGGACCGGGTTCACCCCCTTTGAGCTCCAGACAGGCAGGCAGTTCCCAGGACCCCAGAAAGGGTTAACCTGGACCCCTGACGAGAAGGGGGAGCAAAATCCTTGGGCATATTATGATTGTTTGCAAGGTCTCGTTGCAGATTTCTCTAAACAGATCCAGGAGGCGAGACCAGAGAACCAGCCAGCCAAACCACACACGGCGGAGTGGGTCCTCCTGAAAGTCATCAAACGGAAGTGGTCAGAGCCCAGGTGGACGGGCCCCTTCCAGGTCACTGAGAGGACGTCACACGCGGTTCGTCTGAAAGGCAAATGCGACACGTGGTTTCACTGGAGCCAGTGCGCGGCTGCAGAGGACCCAGGGAGAACCACAGCAGAGATCCAGGAGGCCCTGAGGGAAGGAATCCAGAACGTCAGTTCGGCTGAACTAGACGCAACTCAGGTCTCAACAGAAGGGGCAGAATAATCCTCTGACCTGAGCAACCAGAGCAGGGTAGTCCACCCCTGCTCCAACGACCAGAAAGAACAAAAGCACCTCATCCACCGCCAGACAACACTAGGACCAGGATGAAGATCAAGATAAAAAAGGGGAATGTTGGGGGAAACAAGTGTGTTATGTGTGATGCTTAAAATGCTTAAAGTGTTAATGATTAGTGGTTTGTGAGCCATGCCAGCCATGGACCCCGAAGGGGGGCCGCGCCTGTGGCGGGCTGGGAGTGGAATTTCCCTGAAGCTCAGGGTTTTTGCCCTCCTTCCTAGGCTGGATGGACAGATTGTGTGTGGAACTCATTGGAGTCCTAAAGGGGGGAGTGTGCGCTATGTTTGGGGAAGAATGCTGTACTTACATTCCCAACAACACAGCACCAGACGGCTCAGTGATCAGGGCACTCGAGGGTCTCCGGACCCTCTCCAAAACAATGCATGCACACTCCGGGATCAATAACATCTGGGATGCTTGGCTGACCTCAGCGTTCGGACAGTGGAAAGGCTTAATGGGCTCGCTTTTATTATCCTTTGCTACTTTTACTGCGATTTTAGTTACTTGCGGGTGTTGTTGTATTCCCTGCCTGCGCGCACTGTCAGTTTGTCTCATCACTACCGTTATAGAGAAGCGGGATGGCACCTATGCGCGGATGATGCCTCTCCTGCCTGTTGGGCCGGAGAGGGGCAAAGGTTATTTGGACAGCTTTGTACTACACCTCCCCTGCCAATAGGGTGATCTCCTTGCGGAGACCAAAAGGGGGAATGCAAAATTCCATAAATAAGGGAAAATATTACTAATCTGCATAATCAGGGTGATCTCCTTGCGGAGATCAAAAGGGGGAATTGAGGGAATAATTAATACAATAAAGGGAATGATTCTATAAGGCTGTAACTAATCAAAACGAGAACTGACTGGCGCGCCGGCAAGGCAAGGCTACCTAATCAGAACAGATAGGGGGGGCGACAGAGAACATCAGCGGCCCCTACTTATCTTTTAGCCTTCCAGAAGGCCAAGAACAGTACGAGCCGGCTGGAACCACACATGTGGTTGTCACGTACACGGAAGGTACCGAGAAAGGGGGGGAGATGCCCAAAGGGCTTTAAAAGGGATACAACTGATACATATGGCAGAGCCTCCTCCTGTACATGCTGAATGTATGTCAGACGGCCGCTCCCGGATTGCAATCTGTCAGACAATAAACCGGTGATTTGCAACTTCTCCCCGTGTCAGCTGTGAATCTCTTCTCATCCACGGACCCGGTGGAGACGCCGTGCTCCAACAGCTTCCAAAGCTGCTTTATTAATTGAAGGATTCTCATTGCATTTTATTGGATGTTTTTATCCAAAGAAATATCTTCTGATGATTGTCAGTCTCTGGAGTAATCGGGATTTGAGAGATTTTCCTCAAGGACCCAAGAGTGACATCATTCTCCTGAATAAGGGATTTGAATCAGCAACTTTCCAATCACAGATACAGCATACAAACCCACTGAAGCACACACCTCCCCTGCAGCTGCTGTGTCTGTAGAATGAGGGCAAAAGCATAAAGGATTTATTCATTTGAAACATGCCACCCGCCAGACTCTAACTCGCATACTTAACTGTTCATAGACACAGTTCTCTATATACAACAAAGTTTGGATTTCAGCTGCTATTATAATGTCCAGGTCCGTAAATTTTTGTATATATACCTTTATTATTATTCCTTTGACTTAACATACACTACCGTTAAAAAGTTTGTGGTCACCCAGACAATTTTGTTTTCCATGAAAAGTCACACTTTTATTTACCACATGAGTTGGAAAATGAATAGAAAATATAGTAAAGACATTGACAAGGTTAGAAATAATGATATTTATTTGAAATAATAATTGTTTCCTTCAAACTTTGCTTTCGTCAAAGAATCCTCCATTTGCAGCAATTACAGCATTGCAGACCTTTGGCATTCTAGCTGTTAATTTGTTGAGGTAATCTGGAGAAATTTCACCCCACACTTCTAGAAGCCCCTCCCACAAGTTGCTTTGGCTGGATGGGCACTTCTTGCGTACCATACGGTCAAGCTGCTCCCACAACAGCTCAATGGGGTTTAGATCTGGTGACTGCGCTGGCCACTCCATTACAGATAGAATACCAGCTGCCTGCTTCTTCTCTAAATAGTTCTTGCACAATTTGGAGGTGTGCTTTGGGTCATTGTCCTGTTGTAGGATGAAATTGGCTCCAATCAAGGGCTGTCCACAGGGTATGGCATGGCGTTGCAAAATGGAGTGATAGCCTTCTTTATTCAAAGCCCCTTTTACCCTAAACAAATCTCCCACCTTACCAGCACCAAAGCAACCCCAGACCATCACGTTACCCCCACCGTGCTTGACAGATGGCGTCAGGCACTCTTCCAGCATCTTTTCAGTTGTTCTGCTTCTCACAAATGTTCTTCTGTGTGATCCAAACACCTCAAACTTCGATTCGTCCGTCCATAACACTTTTTTCCAATCTTCCTCTGTCCAATGTCTGTGTTCATTTGCCCATATTAATCTTTTACGTTTATTGGCCAGTCTCAGATATGGCTTTTTCTTTGCCACTCTGCCCTGAAGGCCAGCACCCCGGAGGCGCCTCTTCACTGTAGATGGTTGACACTGGCGTTTTGCGGGTACTATTTAATGAAGCTGCCAGTTGAGGACCTGTGAGGTGTCTATTTCTCAAACTAGAGACTCTAATGTTCTGAACAATAACCTTTATGCCAAATATGTATATACTGCTTTTATATTATATATGTGTACTCATTCTATTTTTATTTATTTGATTATTTTTCTCTTTTCCCCCACCCCCCAAATTTTAATTCTTGTAACTGTAATGTGTCAGTGTACTGCTGCTGGAACTAAATTTCCTGGAGGAACCTTCCCGAGAGATTAATAAAGTACTATCTTATTTTATCTAATCTAATCTAATCTTCTTGCTCAGTTGTGCAGTGGGGCCTCCCACTTCTCTTTCTACTCTGGTTAGAGCCTGTTTGTGCTGTTCTCTGAAGGGAGTAGTACACACCGTTGTAGGAAATCTTCAGTTTCTTGGCAATTTCTCGCATGGAATAGCCTTCATTTCTAAGAACAAGAATAGACTGTCAAGTTTCACATGACAGTTCGCTTTTTCTGGCCATTTTGAACATTTTATCGACCCCACAAATGTGATGCTCCAGATACTCAACCTGCTCAAAGGAAGGTCAGTTTTATAGCTTCTCTAACCAGCTAAACTGTTTTCAGCTGTGCTAATGATTGCACAGGGGTTTTCTAACCATCCATTAGCCTTCTGATGATTACAGTGAGCAAATGAGCAAACACACTGTTCCATTAGAACACTGGAGTGATAGTTGCTGGAAATGGGCCTCTATACACCTATGTAGATGTTGCACCAAACACCACACATTTGCAGCTAGAATAGTCATTTACCACATTAACAATGTATAGCGTGTATTTCTGATTAGTTTAAAGTTATCTTCATTGAAAAAACTGTGTTCTTTCAAAAATAAGGACATTTCGAAGTGACCCCAAACTTTTGAACGGTATAGTGTATGTGAAGCACTTTGGGCAGCGGAAGCTGTTTTTAATTTAAGTGTTATATAAATAGTTTACTTACCATGTCAAATGAATCTCATTACATTTTAGGCAAAGAGACATTTTCTGGTGATTAATAAAGCAGGTTCAGTCCCTGCAGCAAGAGTTTTTTCTAGCCCACTGAACTGCAGGTCACCCCTGAAGCTGATGTAACTGTAGAATCTTGGCAAGCACTTAGTTGTACTGCACGGAAGGAAATTCCCATACACCAATCAGTTCTGTGTATTTTTATTTAACACAAACTTAAGCCCAATTTGAACCTTTTTCTACCACTGCACTTTGTCATGCCCCGCTCGTCCGATCCTCCCGTGTGCCACATGTTTGGAGTGTGTTACCCCGCGAATCAAGTCCTTAGTCCGTATCCACGGCTTCCTTCACCTGCTTCCCTGTGTCGATCGTGACACACTTAAAGCAGCGTCAGTCAGTCCCTGGGGCAACTGGGATTTATGGGTTTTTCCCAGCTCGCTGAACTGCACATCCAGAGGCTGATGTAACTGCAGAATGTTAGTAAACAAAGAGGAAAATTCCCAAAGTCACATACATCAGTTCTGTGTATTTTTATATGACATGCACACAAACTTAAGCCCAATTTTCACCTTTTTCTATCACTGCACTCCAATTCTTCTAGGAGAGCATTTGTGAGGTCAGGCACTGATGTTGGATGAGAAGGCCTGGCTCGCAGTCTCCACTCTAATTCATCCCAAAGGTGTTCTATCAAGTTGAGATCAGGACTCTGTGCAGGCCAGTAAAGTTCCTCCACTCCAGACACGCTCATCCATGTCCTTATGGACCTTGCTTTGTGCACTGGTGTGCATGACCTGGCTCGCAATGTCCGTTCTAGTTCATCCCAAAGGCGTTCGATGTGGTTGAGGGCTCTGTTCAGGCCAGTCAAGTACTTCCATACCAAACTCACCTAACCATGTCTTTATGGACCTCACTTTGTGCACTGGGGCACAGTCATGCTGGAATGGCAAAGGCCTTCCTCAAACTGATCCCACAAAGTTGGAAGCATAGAATTGCCCAAAATGTCTTGGTATACTGGAGCAGTAAGAGTTCCCTTCCCTGGAACTGGGGCCCAGTCCAACCTCTGAAACACAACCCCACACCATTTTCCCTCCTCCACCAAATTTTACACTTGACAACACAGTCAGGCAGGTAATATTCTCCTGGCAACTGCCAAACCCTGACTCATCCATCAGACTGCCAGACGGGAAAGACACAGATGTTTACAGTATCTACAAGTTCAGGCATGATAGTATTGTATTTTCCAATCTGGTCACATTTAAAACATGTTTATGATAAGTATCATATTCCACTGAGTTCCAGTGATTAATGCTGATAAGCACATCTAAGCTGAACACACGCTCTCAGCCACACAGTTCAACAATAGCTTTGATATATGTGTGTAGGGCTGTGCACTTCACTTTCGTGATTTAGCTTTCGCTATTTCGTGATTTGTATTGTTATTGGAATATGAGATTTTGGTCATACCGCAAAGTCCTATATGTGTGTTATTAAACTTACCAGCTAATGGCCACAGGATGCAGATTTGAACACTTTTGTCATCATGCTATTCGTAATTGGCCAATAAGTTATCCTGTTCACAAGCATCCGAGTATCACTGCTGCCATTCCCACAGCCGCTTCCATAATGAATCATAAGATGTTGTATGTAGTACAAACTGCATAACAATCAGTCTCTCCAACAAGAAAAGCATGACGCCCAAAGGTTTTATCTTCCGTGTGTAAGTTTCTAAGAGGTGACAGGATACCGACTGCCCACTTCGGGTAGCTGGGCTTTACTTTGACGAGAAAAGCCCCGAAATCTGCATATTATCTGTCCCATCGCTACCTATCCCTGTCTTCATCCGATTAAAAAAATACTGGATAAGTGATTGTAAAATGTAACGCAACGCTAAGTACAAATGTAATAGAGTAGGAAGTGTAAATATTTGCTGTGAGATGTAGTATAGAGTAAAAGTCAAAAGTGTCCACAGGTTAACCTACTTAAGTGATGTACAGAAATGTGAGAAATGTACTTAAGTGCAGTAATGAAGTAATTGTACTTCCTTACTTTTCACCACTGGTGCCTCTACAAATGATGTCCAGTAAATTAAATTAACCATTGCAGAAACATTCAGAAGTGAACATTAGAAATGGGACTAAATTTCAAGTGGCATAGCAAAGGTCTGAATCCTTATTTCGATGTGATATTTTATTTGTAATCAATTTGCAAAAATTTCTTAAAAGTTGTAATTCCTTACTTTCCACGGCTGGTGTCTTTCCAAATCATGTCTAATAAATTAACTTAACCACAGAGGAAAGGCAAAAAAATGTTTAGAAAATTTTCAGAAGTGAGTATTAGAAATGGGATGCACCTGAACTGAATTTCAAGTGTTATAGAGAAGGATCTGAATTCTTATTTGAATGTGATGTTTCATCTTTAATAAATTTACGAAAACAATAAGTTATGTTTTCAGTTTGTCATTAAGTGGTATTAAGTGTAGACTGATCAGGGGGGGAATGAATTTTAATGATTATAGCATAAGGCTGCAACATAAAAAGCGAAGGTATACGGAGTCAGAATAGTCTTATGTACTGTATATACTTGTATGTGACGCGTGACAATTATCAGCACGGAGCATGTCAGGAGATGTATAAATAGCCATTTGTTTGTCTTATTGTAAGTCCTTCTTGTGCTCGCAGTTGTCGTATGTGAATCATGTCCAATCCTCGCGTGTTTTTATACAGTGGATATAAAAAGTGTACACACCCCTTAAAATTCCAGGTTTTTGTGATGTAAAAAATGACATAAATCATTTCAAAACTTTCCCACCTTTAATGTAACCTTATAACCCGTGTAATTCAATTGAAAAGAAACAAATCTGTTACGGAGAAAAATATTTTTTTTAAATTAAAAAGATACAATAAGCTAGTTGCATAAGTGTGCACATCCTTAAACTGATACTTTGTTGAAGGGCCTTTTGATTCAATTACAGCATTCAGTCTTTTTGGGTAGGAGAATATTAGCATGTTACCTCTTGACTTGGTGATACTGACCCTCTCTTCCTTGCAAAAGTGCTCAGAATCTGTCAGATTGTGAGGGCATCTCTTGTGCACAGCCCTCTTCAGGTCACCCCACCGATTTTCTATTGGATTTAACACTAGAAAGACTGACTGGGTCAATTGACCCAAATCAAACAAAATCACTGCTATTTCTCATTGAAGTTCTTGCTACGAAAATCTGAAAAAATCTGACTTTTATTTTTTTATCATTCTTGAACAGAACATGGTAACACAAATGAAGTTGCTGGTGAAATTAGTATTTTACAGCAGTACAGTATATACAGTACCTAGAAAGACTGACTGGGTCAATTGACGTAATGTCATGCAAATGAATTAGATAACCAAGTCATAATAACAATAACATAATAGTCATAACACCATCACCGACAGGGCAACTTGAGAGAAGAGTCAGCTGTCAAGTCACGGTCGCTTGTAAACGCAACAAAACTGTCACTACCTGTGACACGTGCAAGCGTCCTGTTTGCGGCAAATGCTTGGCCAAAATATGCATGAGCTGTCAAACGAAAGCTAACTGAAGCTAACTTTTTTCAGATTTTTGTAGCAAGAACTTCAATGAGAAATAGCAGTGATTTTGTCTACGCTCCAACAGTCACAGAGTACTCTACTGGTTTGGGTGGAAAAAAACTTGTACTTGAACTTTCCACCTCTGATTACTTTTTAAGAACCCTTTGAATAACAGTGGAGGGCACATACACTGGTAGAACCTCTCTGCTTTCAATGTTTCAGGTGGATCAAGTAAGTCAAGGTCAACAAAACGTAGCTCTATTACGTTCTCTTCTATATCATCTGTTCATCTAAGCAGCAGACAAAGCAGTGTGGCACTGACAGCGAAAACGTCACCCACGCCCCCCATTTTTAAGCTAAGGCCCAAATAAACATAATACCACAATTGATTTGTCATTTACCTGAATTATTCTGTTATGTCTGTTATGTCATTTGCCTGAATTATTCTATTGGGAGGTGTGGTTATTTTTTACCTGCTAAGCATCTCATAGCCAGCAGAGGGCGCGCTGGGCCGCGTAGTACAGCAGCAGTGGCTGACGGCAGTAGAGCAGAAGTTGTCAGCACGTGACCGTTGAATGCGTGAGGAAGACAGCGTTTCTGATTTAAAGTGTATTCCGACACCCCAACAGGTAAAGTGACTATAAGCAGAACTCTAATAACAGATAATAGTAGTAGCCTACCTTATTGCATAATCTCAGTTCTAAACCGTAATATGCCGAGTAATGAGATTTGATTGTTGCATGTTGTGTGAAAGGAAGTTTTGTCTAGTTGTGTTCGTTAGAATAACGGGCACTGATCTAAAGGATTCGGCCTGCAAAGTTAAAAGATCATCTGATACCTTTATGTGAGAACTAAACTCAGTTAAACGATTAAACTCAGTGAACGATTGTTTTACAGAAGTGATGTGGACCAGAGCATGTGAGCGGAGCGGAGCGGTGAGAATTTCCGCTCCTCACTCACGAGGCTGTTGGCTCCGCCCGCTCCTCCGCTCTAATTCGCACTAAGCCGCTCCGCTCAGCCCCGCTCCTCGCTCCACTAAAATTTCCTCCCGCTCCAGTCAAATCGCTCCACGCTCGCTCCAATTTAAAAGAGGGACAAATAATCTGCATGCCTAACAAATGTCACCTTTAACCGAAGCCTTATGTCATAAAGAAATATGAGCAAGGGCAACATTGCCATTCAGAATAGAAAATATTTATTTTTAAGCAACTTATAGGCAACAACGGACAGGTTTGGCAATGGCATTCCACACAAAAATAGCCTTAAAAATAAAGGAATCAGTGGGCTTAATAGCCTAAAAAATATACAGGCACGTTTTAAATTCCTCAGTTTTTTTTCTGTTGATGCAGCACGTCTCTAAAATAAAATTTCACTGACAGCGTTACGTGAAATTTAAAAAAAATCTAATTAGAACTACTTTGAATGACAAAACGAATTTATTTGATTACCAATATTTACTTTATAGGCTTTTATACTTTAATTTACTTTATAGCCTACACTTTATATGCTACAACCATATAAAACTTGCTCGCGTTTTGCTCTGGCTTCCGCCTGTTCGCGTAGCACGCTCTCACGTTTCTGAGAAAAGTGATTCCAAAGTGAATCTTTACTCACTGAAACAGTTTCACCACATTCTTGTTCTTGCTGTACATTATTGTCATCTATACGTTTGATAAGAATAGTACACTTATATGATTTATCAGTTTCCTTTGAGAAATACTTTGCGAATTGCATCTCGGCCAATTTGTGTAACAGTCTTGATAATTGTACAGTTGAATTCTGGGTAGATTTGGGCACGCCTCAGAATCATACGTAGTGTGAGCGGTATCGGAGCGAAATTGGAGCGAGACAAAGCGACCGCTCCAGCCTTAATTAAAAAACCGCTCCGCGCTCTGACCAAATTCCGCCCGCTCCGCTCCTCGCTCACGCTCCGCTCACATGCTCTGATGTGGACTGTGTGAAGTAGGTAATGGTTATTATGTTTAGCTATTTAATAGTGCGCCAGTACCAAGTTACAGAAGATGTTATAAATATGCAATCCAAGGTCTTCCGAGAAATAAAAAGTTGTTTTGAAATTTAAATTAAAAAAAATTTCACTCAGAATTCTGGGTTGATGTTTTTATAGTCGTTTTGTGAGTACACGGGGAAAAAGAAGCACAGTGACTGGTGCCGTTAAATGATGTTAGTTAATATAAGCATAATTCCTAGAAGCTTAAAAGTGGTAATAAGATAATTTCATATCATTATTCATGGCTCCAGACTAACTCTTCCAGTGGTGGCACTGATGCTACCAACTTTCTCAGATGGTTGCACCAGCACATGTCCGAATTCAGGGGCTTCATCCGTCTACAGCAGGGGTGGCCAGTCGTATCCAGAAAGGGCCGCAGTGTTTGTGGGTTTTCACTGCAACTCCCTAATTAGATTAATAATTAGAGGACTGATTGGTTGAAGAGTCCTCACAGCTGGGTTTGAACAGCTGACCTAAATGTCATCCCAAAAGCCTGCATGCACAATTGCCTTTTGCGGCAAGACTGGGACACCCCTATTCTAAAGCCTAGTTCATACTCTACTTTTCCACGTGTGCTTTCAGCCTGGGGAGGGTCATCCGTGGGGCAACTTATGTTCATTCTACATTTGGCTGTGGATGCAGATGGTCGCGGTGAATGAAATAGGAAGTTTTTCTGATTTTTAATAAGCCCAAGTAATTCATGTCCAAGAGGAAAAAAGATCAATCACAATATTGATAGGGATAAATTCACAGACATTTTGGCAAAAAAATTCTTAACAGAGTCTTGCTGTGGACTCCCTGTTCTTTCTGGTTATGCAAACTTGGTGCCAGCCATCAAGCGTTTGAACACCGTAATCTGGACACATGTACGGTATATGGTATATTGTATGAGTGGAGAATGATATTTAATGGCTTCTTATCATTAGTTAAATCTGGTTATAGGGTAAAACAATGGGGTACACTGGTTTATACCCTGACGGCGTTACAACTAATGCTGCATTCCATTTGAACTCGTAACTCAGACATTTCAAGTTCCTAGTCAGAAATATCAACTGGAACGCCCGCTTAGGTCAAAATTTTGATATGTGAACTTGGAGGAATTGACACAACCCTGAACTCAGAATTCAAGATGGCTGCACCTTTTATCAACAGACGTGAAAGCTGTAGTTTTATATTGTTTATTAGCAGTTACATCTTATTTGTGGCTCATTAAATCGGTCATACACACAATACTGTCCAACTTATCTGTGGACGAGTTTTATGCACCAAACACAGTGTAATGTGTTATCAACTGATATTGCTAACAATGGCTAACAAATAACCAGGCTAGAACTGGATTTTGTGACCAGTCCGCTGCCTCTGGCATTGCAGACACTTTCTCCTTAACTTGATGACTCAATAACTATTTGACAGATATTTCTCAAATTTGCAGACGCAGTGTAAGGGTGATGATCTGGAGCTGATCATATTTTGAGACAGATCACACCAAAATTGAAACAATGTAGCATAGCGATATAAAAGAGAAGGACAGTTTCAGACACTTGATACCATTAGCGCAATAACTCAAAAAGTATTTGGATCTTTTCTAAGATGATGTTGTGATGCTGAGGTCATCCATGAATGCTGTGTGCCAGACTTGGTGGGGGGCCTCTGGACTCTGTCAGCTGATCTTATTATTATGTTTTATAGATGAAGATCTACATCTGGGGGTGGCACAGTGGTGCAGTGGTTAGCACCGTTGCCTCACAACTGTGGAACCTGGGTTCCAGAAGTTATTCGGAGTTACCAAACAGCCCATAATGGTGAATGGTGCATGTTTGTGTGAGTGACTGAGTGTGCATGGTGATAGGTTGGAGCCCCATTCTGGATTACTCCAGATTCCCCATAAGCCTGAAGAGGACAAGTGGTTACAGATAATGGAGATCTACACCCTGTTTTTTTGCCATTAGTTTGGGCGACACGGGTAGGAAACACAAGAAGAAAGGAATCGGCAAACGCACTGAGAAGCGCAGCAGTGATCAGTAGCTCCGCCCACCGCCCCGCTCCAATTAACATATATTTGCATGTAGCGAACTTGAAAATGAAAAGCCAAAGTAGGAAATGAAAAGTCAAATTTCAATTTTTCACATCTGATCCTACATGAGTGGAAAATTAAAATGCAAATAGTGCTATTTCATTTTAATTTTAATTTGTGCAGAATTTTTACGCACAGACTTTGGGAAGTAAATGGCAAAGTGGAGATTGTATTTTCTTTTTATCATTTTCATTTTAATTTTATTTTTTGCAGAAAATACCTCCCATTCATGGTGGGCCACAAATTAAAAGAAAAAAAAAAAAAAGATAAGGTCGAGGAGCAAGATGAGGAGATTCTGAAGCTGCGTAACAAGATGGCGGGCGCCGTGCGCGTGCTGACGCACGTGAAGGAGAAGCTGCAGTGGGTGCAGATGGAGAACCAAACGCGGCGCTCGCAGCTGGCGGAGATGGAGGCGGCGGTGGCACGGTCACGTGACTCTCTGACACGCGCCAAGCGGGCTCGGGACAGGGTGCGGGCAGACAACCTGCGGCTGCGCCAACGCAGCAGGCTGCTGGGGAACAGTGTGCTGCTGCGAGACATGGAGGAAAGGGTGGGCGATGTCATGGCGCTGGAGCTCAGGCTGGGGGCGCTGAAGAGCAGGAACTGCAGAACCGAGAGGAAGGTGGAGCAGGTCTGGGACACACACCATAGTGGGAAGGACAGGCAGGCAGACAGATAGATAGACACACACACACAGGTCTTCAGATGTATTTGTGATGGAGTAACACCATATTTAACACCACCGTGCTTAAATCTCAAAAAGGCAATTTGTTTTTTCTTGCAGTTTATAATCTGTTTCTTGTAACAAACTAAGTTGTAGCTCAATTCTGAGTAAAGATGGATGCAGTACATTACAGTTTGACACAACAAACAGCATGTTCAATGTGAGACTTTCCCCAGATGTGTATGACAGTTATAAGATGAATATAGAGGAATAAAAGACAAACTGTAGTTTCATTTTGCTCTTTCATTCTGCATGGTTCGACCTCGATTCCATTGTGTGAATGTTTCAGGTTTTATTGTCACAAGTGTGCAAAAGAACACAGTGAAATTCTTATGCCACAGTTACAGGGAAGGGGACAGGTGTGGGGGCGGGGGGAGCAGTGGGACAAATAGCAGTGTGCTGCAGGAGAAGACAGTGCAGTATGAGAATGAGCAAACAAGTAATAAGTGCAATGGGGATGCAAACTGGCTACCGTGTAATAAATGCTAATAAAGTGCAGAAGGGGAATTTGAACAATGTGCAGTACAATGCAGTGGGGAGGGGGGCAGATGCAGGCCACTGTCTTGGTCACTGTCTTGGGTAGAGAAGCTGTCCCTGAAACAGGTGGGGGGGGGGGGTGTGATGCACCGGTAGCGTTTTCCAGAGGACAGGAGTGTTAAGGGGGTGTGGCTGGGTGGCTGACGTCCCAGATGATGGATCCCCTTCTGTCAGTCTCACTGGACGCCAAATGCCAGAGTGGCTGATCGGCAGGATCCATGAGACACACAGACACATATATGCAGCTGAGAGTAAGCTTGGGGGGTCACAGCACAGGGTCAGGCAGTGTGCAGTGCCCCTGGAGCAGGGATACTTTACTTGCCATTTGCACAAGTCTGAGTACAGGATCACTGGAATCCCTTAGTCTCCACATATCCCACCTTGTTCTCCTTTGGGGCACAAACGCAGATCAAAGCTTAGAGTACGAATGCAGGGTCAGTCATTTATTTTGGGGGGTTAAGGACCTAACAGAGATGCCAGTAAGTTGTCGAGGATTCGATATAACGACCTTCTGTTCACTGAAACAACCTCTGTATATTTGTAACACACAGTGTTGGAACAATTTTTTAATTCAATCTTTATCCTTTGATAAGTTGGTAATAATAAAAAATCCTTTATTGTCCCCATGGGGAAATTCTTTTTACGCCTCCCTCAACTTGCTCTTTGTAGAGTAAGTTGTCCGTGAAGGGCAGCCACCTATTGGAGCGCCCAGGGAGCTGGGGGTTAAGGGCCTTGCTCAAGGACCTGCAGACAGGCTGAGGCTGGGTTTGAACCGGCGACCTTCTGATTGCAGGCTTAGCCCACTGAATAGACAAAATATTGCCTCCTTTGTATATATAATTGTGCCTAAATGTAATCTGTCTTTCGAAATGCCTGTATATTGCTATATCTCGGATAGGTCCTGAACCTTAGGCCTATTTAAATATTGATTAATTTGTCATACTGGGGAGGGGCATGTTTTTCTGGCGGAGGGGGATACAGTTTTTGGACCATAATTGACGATCGCTTAGAAGTTTGTGTAAGTACCTTTTTCCAGGAGGGATCTACGCTTCCAAAGATCTCAGAATCGAAAGTAGCCACTCGGTAAATTTAAAACAGCTTGGGTAAGACAGTTAACGCAAACCGCGTCGCTTATAGCCTATAAATACGGGTATTGGTATGCGCGTATCCCCGATATCGCGCTACCTGGATTTTTTCCAAAGCCGTGATACTACCCGAGCATGGGGCTGCAGTGCACTGCGTGTCTTGTGTTGCTCGTCATTGTTTTATGTGTTGCTTTTTCTGGAAACACAAATAATTGTGATGTAGTTTACACCTTCCCCTTCAAGACGAACTGAAAATTTTCCCGAAGATGCAGCAGCAAAGCGATCAGTTTTTAAAGTGAAAATTTCAGTCACGGAAACACGTCTGCAATTTCTTAAGATAAGTTATGAGAAGCATAATTCTTTAATGAGTCGATTTTTTATGATCTTATTTCAATGTCTGGCAAGTTTCATCCAATTTTATGGATTAGCAGTCCTGATTTTGGGTTTGCAAGATAATCATAATGGGTAATGACTGGAGGCCTGGCCGCCATCTTATTTCTCGTTTTATGTGATTGAATATTAATTATTTTGATTAATTAAATAAATTTTATTTAATTAATATGAAAAATGCTCTTGCCTTCTTCATCTTTTTACAAGCTTTCCATTGATACCAAATTTATTAAGATAGGACAAGAAATAAGAAAGTTACAAGCAGTTAAGAGTGCATTTGTTTTCGGGTCACAGATTTTCTATTGTTTTAATGGTGATTCTTGACAGAAATTGCGAGCAATATTACTGTTTTTAAAATTCGATAACTTTCTTATTTTATGTCACAGAATAATGGTCTTTACATCATTGGAAATGTCTCTTCAAGGTCTTTCCAATGACATAAAGAAAATGTCATTTTATTCCTTTTAAAAATTTTAGTCACATCCCTAACGGGTATAATGAATGTTTGTTTGTAAAGGCTATTTATCCATGAGTTAATACTGACCGCGCCGCGTCGGTTTATGAGTTAATCACACGAAATAGGCAGGAATTAAAACGTATATTTCAGATACATAATCCGTTAAAACAACAGTGCGAACCAGTTAAAAGAAACAAAAGTACGAGGTCGTTGCAAAATAACGGAAACTGAAAGTAGATACGCCTACCGAAAAGGGGAACATTGGTACATTATCATATTATATAAGGCTTAACGCGGAAACAGCTTAACGCTCTGCATGAGGAGCCATTATAAGGAAAAGAGGTAACAAAACGCACATACTCCACAGGGATATGTCAGCCAAAATACCAGTTTTTATTGGATAGGAAAAAGATTCTCAGAGAACTAATGCTGTAAATTGTACAGGAGCCCGGCCTCTAACCTGGTGCATTATAAAATATTTATATATGCATTAAGAATTTACCCTAAAGCTGCTGCATTAATTAACTTTTCCTTTAACATGACCAATAAGTGCTTTTAGTGCGGAGGGTGTGTAAAGACAGTACACTCTGTCAAGTTATCAACCCTGAATAAGTAGGCCTATATAAATCCAGTATATTAACCAATGCATTTCTTCGGTGCATTATAAGGTTTAGACAATAACTTTGGATTTTAAATCGAATCACCAGGCAGCCAGTGCAAATAAGACGTGCATAATGTAAACCTCACTGGAAAACATAGAGTTTGCTGTGATTGTCTCACAAAGCACAATGTATTAAAATGTAAACGACTGAAAAAGTCAACACGGGCGGGATACTGTATAACAGCTGCAGGCAATTCCACCAATGTTCGCTCCGCTTCTTAAAGCGGATGAGTTCTCGCAATCACTGCGAAGTGTTGTTGCCATGATTAGGAGCATTACCAAGCATTATTCTGTCTTCTCCGCTTTCCCTGCCTGCTTGTCTCGCCTGCCCTGCCTGCCTTGTCCTGCGCTCCCGACCCATCATCATCGTTCTTACTTTCCCTTTTGTCGTCTCGTCCCGTACCTGTCTGTATAACTGACTTCCCTGGCTTACGACCTCCTGCTTCCGTCCCGACCACGATCTTGGATTTCCCTTTTGGCTTTGTCTGCACCCGGCTATTCTAATAAACACCTGTTCTCCAGCATTACGGGGTCTGCCTCCTGTCTGCTTGCGGGATATCACAATATGTTGAAAATTCTGCCACAAACTAGTGATGGCCGATTCGCGAACGAATCGTTCTTTTTAACTCGTTTTTTTAGTGAACGGGTTGAACCGATTTTTAAAATTCACAGACGGGACTGGGCATTCACTACCCACTAACTAATTTTTACTGGATCCGACAACAAGATTAACAAAGTCTAAATTTTGATGTTGTTTGTGCTGCACTATACATTTTATTGCGCTAAACTAGAAGTAAAAATTAGTTAGTGGGTAGTGAATGCCCAGTCCGGCTGTTAATAAAAAATGTCCGTGGCACTGACCTGTCAGGCAAAACCGTATTAGCCAATGGGGACGCGTCCCTGAAAAAACCCGCCCACGCGAAATGTTTGTGTCAGAATAGTAAGCAAAAAGTCAAGCAGAGCAAGTGAGGAAGCTGGCAGCGTAAACAAAGGAAAACATTATCAAATGACCAATCGTGTCTGCAAGTTATAAATTTTACTTTTGAGATGACATTTCTTTTGCTTCAGTTAGTTTTTTTTTTCTTCTCGAAGCCTTGTTTTTGCTTGATGTCAAAAAAGTTTTGCTTCATAATATTGGCACAAATTTGATTCCATATAGTTTCTGTTATCACGAAGCCGAAATTATGACCTCCATACCAATATCACTTTATCACAATACCGGAACTGCAAGGATACCAATGCAGAAAATACATTTAAGTATTGGTCATGGTAAATCATGTACTTATTGATTTTAAGGCGACTTTTATCTCAAAAACATTTAAATTGTTACTTTTGTTGTATATTTGCAATAATCATTATTTCTTTACTTTGAGGCTCTATTTATTCTTAAAATTCCCTTAGGATTCCCCCTAAACAGAACATGAAAAGGGTGACAAATTGAATTGACTGCAAACTGAAATCTAATTTCAATAAATAAATCATCCATTTATTATTATTTTCTTTTCGTCGTGGGGAGTAACACTAGTAATATGCTGACAGTACAGATTACTGATGGGTTTTTTTCTCTGACTGCCTCACTGCTCCTCACAGGGGGCAGGTTTATCCCATTGGTCAGGGGACGCTGCTTTTTCAAAAAAGTATGTTGCTTTGCATAAAAGCATCTGCTAGATACATATAAGGTAAATGGTTTTTTAAAAATCTTTCATCCAGCCCCACCCCAGACACAAAACCACTTAAAAGGTTGTGGTTCAACTCTGCTGGCCTCAGTTTAACTGTAGAAGTGACGCTGATCTTCAGAAACGTCCAGTGGAATCATGAAGTCCCATCAGATCTCTGCCTTCTTCCTCCTGATGACAGTGCTGCTGTCCTCCACTCTGGCTCAAAGTAAGTCTGCAGCATCTCACAGCTTATTATACTTAGATTTAATGCCAGGATTTAAGATTCTTTACATTTCTTTGATATTAGAACCAGGTTACAGACCCAATTCTGTTTTTTTTCGGTGTGCATTTTTTATGTATATATTCAGAGTGGCTGTATATATTTTGTATGTAGCCTGTACATACATTTTCTGTTCTTCATGTCTATTCAGATGCCAATGGACCAGGTAATTGCTGTTATATGTACTTTCCTGGAAGACTGAGGATGGACCTGATAGATAGATATGAAGAGATCAGGGTGGAATGCCCTATACCTGGAATTATGTAAATAGTTACTCTTTTCGTGTTTTGTTTTGACCTATTATACTGTTTTGTGATTTAAAGTGTGTTGTGTACAAAATGTCTATAACAGAAATTACTTCAGGATCAGATGTATATGGAGAAGGATTCTAACAAGTGACCAGCAGACCCATGTCATTTTATTTTTCATTTTCAGACTTTACACCAAAAAGGGCAAAGAAGTGTGTGTCCATCCCAGTGATCAGTGGGTTCAGAAGGTGAAGAAAAGGCTGGACCAGCGCTTCTTTCAGTAATGCCTCCTTCCTGCTTGGCAAAACATGAAGAACATCCATCCACCCATCCATTGTAAAACCCACTTATCCTACTGGGTCACGGGGGGTCTGGAGCCTATCCTGGAAGCAATGGGCACAAGGCAGGGAACCATGCTGGATGGGGGGCCAGCCCATTGCAGGGCATACTCACACATCCAGCCTAAATTAGCTGAGGCTAATTTAGCAATGCCAATTAGCCTCAGCATGTCGTTGGACTGTGGGGGGAAACTGGAGCACCCGGAGGAAACTCCACGACGACACAGGGAGAACATGCACACTCCACACACATGTGACCCAGGCGGAGACTCGAACCCAGGTCCCAGAGGTGTGAGGCAACAGTGCTAACCGCTGCACCACCATGCCGTACAGAACAATTTTATGAAATTACATTTCAGCCACTTTTTTATTGTCGTATAATATTTTTTCCTGTCATATTTTGCTGTATAATATACGTCAGTATCTTTAATTTGTCATTTTTTAAAACAATAGCCTAATTCTCCTATAACTTTATTTCCTATCTTCCAAATAGTATACATTTTAACTGCATATTATTGTTTAATATCTAAAGTTTTATTTAGCCAGTAGTTAAATTTGATTTGCACATATACAGCTTTGCAAGCATGTTACTAAATAAAGACTATTGGCAAGGTTATGGTTCAAATTTTTCATTTAAATCGTTTAATTTGCAAAAAATAACATTCTTCTGGTTAGGGAGCATATGGAAAATACAATAAGAGAAATATACAATGTAAGAATGAATAATGTAAATGTATGCATGGAAAACAGACACATAAACCAGTGTCCATGCTAACCTCATTCAGAGGGTCCATGCTAACCCCATTCAGAGGGTCCATTCTAACCCCAGTCCACTGTCAAAAGAGCCTACAATGGCCATGCAAATGGATAATAATAAATACTTTATTGAACCCTGTGGGGAAATTGTCTTTATGTCCCCCTCAACTTGCACTTTGTAAATTAAGTTGTCCACAAAGGGCAGCCACCCATAGCAGTACCTCGGGAGCTGAGGTTTAAGGGCCTTTTGCAAGGACCGGCATGTTTTGCGGAATGACTTCTACTCACTTGTAACACAACATAATGAAAGTATGATGAGCTGCATAGCAGCCGGTGGTTTGATCACAGGCTCAGTCTGCTGTTTATCACACCTGAATCAGGCACCTGAGACAGGAACCAGGGCAGCCATGTGTGACTCAGCATGGAAAGATTAAGCACTCAGAGCCACTTCAGTTAGCTGTATATTTACAGGGCTTTATTTAATAAAACAGTATTTACACATCTACTGATATTTTCCCCCTTGGAAATATTATAATCACACACAGACCCAAACGGGTGCAGAACACACAGAAGCACGACACAAAAAACAAACCAACAACCATGCAAGCATTGCTAGTGTAATGAGTTGGTGCCCCATCCTGGGTTATTCCTTATTCCTACGAGGAGCGCAAGAGGAAGCTGGAGGAGCTTCAGGCCGAAAGGGATCAGCTCAGCCAGCTGAACGGGCAGTTTCGGGCAAAGCTGGTGGAGTATTTCCTCCAGAGGACGGGAGAGGAGGAGCGGTTTGAGAGGAGCTATGGGCACCGTTACCTCGTCTTCACCTCCCACATACAGGAGATCAGGCAGCAGCACCAGCAGCACAAAGAGCACTTTGGGAGGCAAGAGGAGGAGCTGCGGCAGCAGGTGCAGGAGAGCCTTCGCCAGGCAGAGTTGGAGTGGCAGGTCCTCCAGGCCCGGAAGCAGGAGGTGGCAGGACCAGCGTTGGCCTGGCATCTGGGCAAGGAATCTGCAAAGGCCCAGATGGAGCAGATCCAGGCAGCCGAAAGGCACAAGGAGAAGGAGCTGGCGCGTGTGCGCCTGGAGAACATCAAGCTGAAGGCGGCATCGCCAAGGGTGAGAGAGCACTGTCTGCCAAGAAGGGGCTGGCGGAGGGGCTGCACATCCTCGACTTCGAGCAGCTGAAGCTGGAGAACCAGACGTACAGCGGTAAGGTTGAGGAGCGAGACGAGGAGATTCTGAAGCTGCGCGACATGATCACGGCCGCCGTGGGCATGCTGACATATATCAAGAGAAGCTGCAGTGGGTGCAGATAGAGAACCGAACGCGGCGCTCGCAGCTGGCGGAGATGGAGGCGGCGGTGGCACGGTCACATGACTCTCTGACACGCGCCAAGCGGGCTCGGGACAGGGTGCGGGCAGACAACCTGTGGCTGCGCCAACGCAGCGGGCTGCTGGGGAACAGCGTGCTGCTGCGAGACATGGAGGAAAGGGTGGGCGATGTCATGGCACTGGAGCTCAGGCTGGGGGCGCTGAAGAGCAGGAACTGGAAGGAGGAAGGTGGAGCAGGTCTGGGACACACCGTAGTGGGAAGGACAGTCAGACCGACATACACACACGTAAACTGTCACACATGTAGGTTTTCAGATCTATTCCTGATGGACTAATACTTAGTATCACTGCGAGTGTTGTTAGAGACTTTGGGCCCCATGAAAGCATATCATATTGGGCCCCCAACCCAGACCAATTGTATTTTAGGGCCCTTGGAATCATCCTAATTGCTCCCCCCCCCGCCCTTTATGGTGTCCCAGAACATCACCATGCTTAAATATTAAAAAGGTGATTTGAAAATTAATGCAGTTTATTTTAAAATCAGTTTTTTGTAACCAATTGAGTGGTAATTGACTCCTTATCATGTCATGTCTTTCCCTTGATTCCTGTGTATGAAAGTTTCAGGATTTATTGTCACAAGTGTGCAGAGGAACACAGTGAAATTCTTATACCACATTTGCAGGGAAGGGAACAGGTGCTGGGGGGGGGGAGAGATGCACCGGTGGTTCATTATTCAAGTTCTATTTTGACTTCTTCAGTCCACAGGTCTTGTTTCCAAAATGCATCAGGCTTGTTTAGATGTTGGTTTGCAAACTTCAGATGCAGAATTGTGTGGCTAGGATACAGGAAAGGTTTTCTCCTGCAGACTCTACCATGAAGGTCACATTTGTTCAGGTACCGCTGCACAGTAGAACGGTGAACCACCACTCCAGAGTCTGCTAAATGCTCCTGGAGGTCGTTTGCGGTCAAATGGGGCTTTTTATTTGCCTTCAAAGCAATTGAATGAGCAGTTCTTTCAGAAACTTTTCTTGACCTCCATCATTTTCAATTCATACAGTATGTTTGGAATATGATTGTAATTCTCATGTGCTTACTTCTACATTGTAATCATACTACTCCGCACCTCAAAATACTATTGAAAATTGTACTTTAAATACTTGTGAGTTTAAGACATAAAAATAATAATAATGATAGGTTACATTTTGCAGTTGTATAGATTTTGCAGGGAGGCCAACCTAAAGGGAGTCGATACAGACATAGTTAATGACGCTTTAAAAAACGTGCTACAAAACTGTACACTTCTGGCAGCACTTTAGTCTAATTTGTGAAAATGGAATTGTTTCAGTCTTATTTAAAATGCTATTGGGTGTACTTGCAAGTGTACAATTGTAACATTGTTCTACTGCTGAATATGTATACAGTATATACCAATTCATTTTTCATGTACTTGTCAGCCTTATGTGTGAGATCCCTCCACCTAAGGAACCTTTTGATCTTGGACATACATGCTTCCATTAAAGTACTTCAACAGAGCTCCATTAAAAGATTCAAAGGAAAAAGTTGAGGTGGTCCACAAAGGACCCCAGTTTCTCACACTTGTCATCAAATGCACATTAAGAGATGTTCGTCTTACTGTACAATCTTTCAAACACCATAACAAATTTCTTCAGTACAGTACTTTCTCAGCAGTACTAATGTCAACCAGTTTAACCTTTTCCTGAAGAAGAGTATAAATTCCAAAAACAAGAAGGAAGAGGTGGTTCCAGTATTTTGTGGAAAGAACACCATACAACACTGGTAATGCATATAATAAGAGATCCCCAGTCAGATGCTTTCCAGTATTTCCGTTCATTTACTGAACATGGGACTCCTGTTAACTCTACTGGAGGTTGGACCATACATAGTTAGGTTTTATACACATATGTAACTGAAGAATGCGTTATGATTGGCTCGTGAAGTGTTTTCATAAACCACGTTACTGTACACACACACACACCAGACAAACAATAATAAATAGACAATAATAAATATTAAAATCCCTCTGGGTTAAGAATAAAAAGCCAATAGACAATAATCACAGTAAAAAAATCACACTGATTTATTTGAGACACATATGACAGCCAGGACAAATGAACATTTAAATTTGCTTGTCCAGCATAGACTCAGGAAGTGTCCATGTGAAAAATTTGCCCAGAAAGACATTCTTGACTTTGCTTATGATGCGATGCTCGGCTGCCTGTTTTCAACCTGGGCAACCACATGTGAGCTGGCATTTGGTTCCACAAGCTGAGCTTCACTATAGACCAGGGGTGTCCAAACTACGGCCCACTGTCCATTTCTCATTGGCCCACTTCAAATTCCAAAAACATATTGGAATATGGCCCACAAGTGAAAATTGACTGATGTACTTCGATATTTTAACACTAGATGGTGCTGTTTTAATCAAGACAGCTTCTACACCGGGGGTCTCAAACTGCAGTCCTGGGGGGCTGGAGCCCTACACATTTTTGAATTTCCCCTCATTTAACACACTGGATTCAACTCCTTGTGCTAATTATCACACAGCTCTTGATCTGAATCATTTGTGGTGGAAGGAGGAAAGATCTAAGCTACATGGGGCTCGGGCCCCCCAGGTCCAGAGTTTGAGATGCCTATTGTACACCAAACGAGCGAAGAAAAATTTGGACAATCCCACATTACCCGTCTCCACGGCTCCCTGCGCGTTGCGTGACAGAATGGGGAAACAAGAGCAGGGAGCCGTGGAGTCTGTAATGTGGGATTTATTCGGGTTGAACACACTCGGAGACATGAAACGACGCCACACAACGTTAATGACCGGACTGGGGAAAACATACCTAAAGCAGAATTAAACACATTGGACTAATTAACCACAGTGAGAAATAGCTGGTAATCATGGGGATTAATCACAAGGGGGCGTGGCACATGGGAGGAGCGGACGAGCGGGGCATGATATAAACACATTAAATTATTAAGCATAATTATAATTTATTGACCAGATTTGATTGTTTGAACTTAAATACAAAAGAGATGAGCCCATACATAGCTGACATCTAGCAAGTTGGCCCAGCCCTCGGAATATTTTTCCGTATGTGGCCCTCACTAAAAAACGTTAGGACAGCCCTGCTGTAGACGAAAGGGCCGCTGTTCTCTCTGCTGGTTTTCATTTTCAAATCACAGTGGGGCATATCTGCAAGAAAACATGGGAAAACCAGGTATCTGAGCCTGATGAACTGAAAGATACTGGACTAGCAAGGTTTGTGTTGAAGGAGCTTACTTACCTTTGGGTCTCCTTTGTCCAAATATGCGGTGGAACAGCCTGACGAAAAAGTGCTTTATGCGTTTAACTGATCTGAATCTTGGCACCTTGTGGTAGCTGTTTGATGGAATTTGCTCAGGAGTGAAGCCCTAGGGTTGTAGTTTAAGATGTTTCGGTTGAGCAAAGCAATTCCTCAGGACGCATGAATACTATTGAACTCAGCAGACCAGCAGTTTGCATGTACCTTAGTGAAGAATTTATGGTTTAGGATTTGCTCCAATGTGGGCCGATCCTGTGGATTCTTCTGTAGGATCCAAGAAATCAATTTCTTCGCTGATGAGGAGAGGGACTTGGGTAGAGTGTACTCTGCTTGAGTTACACGCAGCTTGATTTCTTCAGCGTCACCATCAAAGGGGTATGCACCAACAAGCATCGTATACCTGTATCGAGAAAGTCAGCAACGGCATTTGAGTTTCATTTGCATATAACAACATTCTGCATTGGTGCATTTCAGATATCATTCTTGACTCTGGCTCTGACTGTGAGGACGATTGAGAAGGTATACATACATGATACACCCCAGCGCCCAGATATCTGACTCTGGCCCGTGTCCCTCCATCTTCCACACTTCAGGAGCCGCATATTCTCTCGTCCCACAAAAGCCTCTACAACACACACAAAAGGAAAACAGTATACATGTGCTTCAGCCTGCTGCATGAGCAATTTGAAAGATTTGCTGGAGAATCTAAGAAAAAGAACCCACTTCTGCCTCCTTTCCAGTGGCTCCAGCTTGGTGGCCAGTCCAAAGTCGGCCACTTTTAATCCCAAGGCCTCCGTTAATAATAAGTTCTCTGAAAGACCAATGACTCAAATATTTCACCTAATAACACCAGACATTAAACAGTTGTAGAATACAACAGCAGGCAGCAATCATATAAACCACACTGGAAATGCCATGTAAAATGCCTACACTAACATGTGAAGAATTAAATAAATCACGTGTGCACGCACACATACCTAATTTGAGGTCCCTGTGGACAATGCCTTTGCCATGCATGTGTTGTAATGCCCCAATGAGCTGTCTCAAGTAAAAGCGCACCTCAGGCTTGCTCAGGATTTCTCGTTCTTGAAGGAGGTCTAGCATCGACTGGAATGGGAAAAGAAAGGATGGCGTGAGTCAACATAGAGTCTTAACCTTAACAAACTGTCTGCAAAGGCCAGAAACAGCTGGGCTCACCCCCCTACTGCACAGCTCCATGAAGATATACAAGAATTTATCATCTTCTACATGATGGGAGAAGTTTACAACTTGCTGGTGTTGCAGCAGCTTCAGCAGCACCACTTCTCGGAGACTCTGAAATGTCAGACGTGTTACCACAATGAGCATAAGGGAAATGCAATTTAACTATGGAGGGGGCTGACTTCAAGCAGGATTCAGACCACATACCTCTTTTATTCCATCAGAGTGCTTTATCGGAATCGCCTTCACTGCAAATATCTCTCCAGTGAAAATGTCCATCATCTTGAAGCATTGGGCAAAACCTCCCTAAAAACACAAGTACAGTAGAGGTCAGCGCGGGACTGATTTTTCATCCTGATCCCGCAGAAATGTGTAATATTTCGACCCGCTCCCGCCCGCATCTGTTATGGTTTGTCCAGCTCCCACCTGCTGAATCCCGCAAGCAAGGCTGCTGGAGCATAGGGTGTGCCAAAAATACCGGACACATTTTAAATGCTATAATATCTTGGCTTATAAAAATTAAATAAGGTACCAAATGTATTTATCTAACTAGGCTACGGACCTGAATTAAAAAATATCTAAACAGTCTCAATAGAAACATTTCACAGTGAAAATGAGAGAAATATAGGGAAACATTGAAATTTGTGGCGCGGCTCTGCGTTTATTTCAACTAGAGGTCTGCGCAGGACTGATTTTTCATCCCGCTCTGGCACAAGAAACTCTCAAATGTAGACCCGCGCCGCGTCCTGCGAGTCCCACGGGCGTCCCGCCCCGTTGCAGACCTGTACTCTACAAGAAAAATTGCAACTTAATTATCTACGGTATCTTTATAGTACATACTTCTCCCAACAGTTCGAGTCTGCGGTAAAATCGCTCATTTCTGTGATCAAAGATGATCTCAGGAACTTCGTGTCTCCGCTGAGGACAAGCCATGTTGCAGTAAGACAGAAACCGACGAAGTGGCGTCCAGTAACTAGGCAACGGAACAAGGTACGTTCCATAATTACGTAACGCATCGGAAATTCGAACGAAAACATGAAATAACTTTTTTTTTCCCTCCAAGAAATCACAGGTATTAAATAAAACGTTTCTGCAAACATACCCATTGGCATTAGTTCGACCAAAACAAAATCAATTTCAGTAACTTACAATATACACCTCTAGTTTTCATGAGAATATTAAATCAGCCATCCGACACGCTTTTACTGTCCAGGTACCCAAACCCAAGGGAGGGAAACAAACAGCACGCGCAGCGGCTGTAAATGGCGCGCGAAGCGCTGCGCGGTGAGGAAGCCGGCAATTAGCCAATGTAGCTATTGCCACGATATTATTTTATAAAGGGGAATCTAAGTTGCATTTAGTTAAGTATATTCATAATTTAATTTAGTAATCGCACTCTTATTGTGCTGGCGTAATATACTTAATATACGATTAATAACAAAAAAAGGAAGGTGAAAAATATATATATGTACACGATTCTTATGATAAGCAAGTCGCAAGCACGGACACATTTTAAATGCTATAATATCTTGGCTTATAAAAATTAAATAAGGTACCAAATTATTTTTTATCTAACTAGGCTACAGACCTGAATTTAAAAATATCTAAACAGTCTCAATAGAAACATTTCACAGTCAAAATGAGAGAAATATAGGGAAACATTGAAATTTGTGGCGCGGCTCTGCGTTTATTTCAACTAGAGGTCTGCTCAGGACTGATTTTTCATCCCGCTCCGGCACAAGAAACTCTCAAATGTAGACCCGCGCCGCGTCCCGCGAGTCCCGCGGGCGTCCCGTCCCGATGCAGAGCTCTACTCTACAAGACAAATTGCAACTTAATTATCTACGGTATCTTTATAGTACATACTTCTCCCAACAGTTCGAGTCTGCGGTAAAATCGCTCATTTCTCTGATCAAAGATGATCTCAGGAACTTCGTGTCTCCGCTGAGGACAAGCCATGTTGCAGTAAGACAGAAACCGACGAAGTAGCGTCCAGTAACTAGGCAACGGAACAAGGTACGTTCCATAATTACGTAACGCATCGGAAATTCGAACGAAAACATGAAATAACTTTTTTTTTCCCTCCAAGAAATCACAGGTATTAAATAAAACGTTTCTGCAAACATACCCATTGGCATTAGTTCGACCAAAACAAAATCAATTTCAGTAACTTACAATATACACCTCTAGTTTTCATGAGAATATTAAATCAGCCATCCGACACGCTTTTACTGTCAGGTACCCAAACCCAAGGGAGGGAAACAAACAGCACGCGCAGCGGCTGTAAATGGCGCGCGGAGCGCTGCGCGGAGAGGAAGCCAGCAATTAGCCAATGTAGCTATTGCCACGATATTATTTTATAAAGGGGAATCTAAGTTGCATTTAGTTAAGTATATTTATAATTTAATTTAGTAATCGCACTCTTATTGTGCTGGCGTAATATACTTAATATACGGTTAATAACAAAAAATAAAGGCGAAAAAAAAAATATATATATATACACGATTCCTATGATAAGAAAGTGGCAAGCACGGACATCGTTGAACTCTGGAAATGAAAGTTAGTTACAAGAACGTAGACAATTTCCCTTTGTGGCATGCAGCGAAGGATGTATTTAATGTTTCTTTGCAGCTTGTTTTACTAAAATGTAATTCCGCAAGCTGTGCATTCTATTGATTTGTGTGTGGAGTTTGCATGTTGTCCCTGTGTCATCATGGGGCTTCTTCCAGGTTTCCCAGTTTCCCCCCACAGTCCAAAAACATGTGAAGTTATTCAGAGTTACCAAACTGCCCATAGTGAGTGACTGTGTGTGTTTGGTGATAGGTTGGAGCCCCATCCTGGATTGCTCCTTCCAGGGCAGGGTGTGCCAGTGCTTTTCCTGGGTGCTGCCTCACAGAAAAGATCTTGACCTGGTTTCATTTTGAGACAAATTGGCCCAAAATTGAAACAGCAGCACTAGGTGGCATCAAAGAATGGATGGGGCGGCTATAGACGACAATTGACCTTATGAATTGTCGTCTTGTTTTCTGGTTGGTATAAGAATTGATAAAGCATTACAGCATGTCCCCGACCGCGTCCTGCTCGCCTGCAAGGGCCCTTGCTGTATCCTGCTAACCACAAGGTGCCCCAGCTGCATCCGACCTGCCTCCAGGTGCCCCAGCCATGCCCTGCTTGCCTGGTGACCCCTTGGCATTCATCGCATCTGCGGAGCTGAGAGCTCCTGCCTGGTCTCCTGCCATCCCGTCGCTAACTAACAGGAAGACTATTCCATACTCTAACTACATACTGTGTAAAGAAGTGTTTTCTCAAATCTATTTTAAAATGTTCTCCCGCTAATTTCCACTTATGGCCACGAGCTCTAATATTTAAATTAATATTGAAATAGCCATTTGGCTGAACAGCATCCAGACCCGTTAGAATCTAGACCTGGATCATGTCCCCCCTTAGTCTCTTTTCTCCAGGTTAAACAAATTCAGCTCAGCTAACCTCTCCTCATAAGACATTCCTCTAAGACCAGGAATCATTCTTGTAGCCCTTCGTTACACCCTTTCCAAGGCAGCAATGTCCTTTTTAAGGTATGGTGACCAAATCTGCACACGATATTCTAGGTGGGATCTTACCAAGGAATTGTATAATCGTAGCATCACTTCCCTTGACTTAAACTCCACAGACCTAGAGATGTAACCCAACATCCGATTGGCCTTTTTTTTCATCAACATACACACCGAGATCTTTCTCGTAATCAACAAAATCACAAAGCGGAGGGACACATGTAACATTTTTCTGCTTGTCACACACACCCCTTAAAGAGAATCACTTGAACAAAAAAGATGAGCATTGCTTAGCTAACATGTTTATAACCACAGCGATAAAACATGATGTCTGATGATGAGGAGTTAAGGTGGCTACATAAATCTTTACACAATAGTATATATTTAATACAGTTTTATGTACATTATACTATATACAACTTATACTATTATTTATTTGATGAATAAAATATGGAATATGGCCTTTTCCCCCTTCAGAACGCTTTCATTTGAGAACAAGGTTATACAAGTGGATTTCCCTGTCTACAGAACAATTCACTATACTATATTCACTATATCTTCCATTTCTTATAGCCCAGAGCATATGTGAAATTTGAGCACTATTTTTCATATGCAAAAATGCGGTAAAAAAATAATTTGAGTAGCCACTTGTGTGTTTATATCAGGACTTACCAGGAGAGGGGGCCATTGCTTTTCTTACATATACCATATGTAGGCCTACATCCATTCATCTTCCAACACCTTAGTTAGAAGGGTAATTACCACACACTCAGCCAGGTGGCTCTATGTGGTTTGGAAAACAGTCAATAGCAAACATGCAATGCAGCCAATGTTAATATCTGCTGTTCTGTACAGGAAATGCTCAGAATGCATGTGACATCAGTCCCAGAAAATTCAGCCCCACCTTCTCATCTGTGGTCAGTCTATTTTAGGTGCATTAAGTGGTAAATACTTTTTTCATCCACCCCATCCTCTCCACCTCGACACACAACCCCTCTAAAAGGACGTGGTTAGACTCTGCTGGCCTCAGTTTAGCTGCAGAAGTGACGCTGATCTTCACAAACGTCCAGTGGAATCATGAAGTCCCATCAGATCTCTGCCTTCTTCCTCCTGATGACAGTGCCGCTGGCTCATAGTAATCTGCAGCATCTCACAGCTTTTATCAGGACTTAGTTGGCATCTAAAATTTTAATGATTCATTAAGATTATGAACCCAATTGTGACATGAGTCCAGGTCTGACTAGTTGTTCACTGCATTTCTAATGTACGTATTCAGAGTGGCTGTATATATTTTGTATATAGACTGTATATACATTTTCTGTTCTTCATGTCTGTCCAGATGAGTGCTGTCTTACATACTTTCCGGGATGGCCCTGATACCTGGATATGAAGAGGCCATTGTGAAATGCCCTATACCTGGAATTATGTAAATATTTACTCTTTTCATATATTGTTTTGACCTATTACTGTTTTGAGACTTAAAGTCTTGTGTGCATAATGTCTATAATATGTTTTTTACTTCAGGGATCGATACAAGTGAGAAGCAGATCCATGTGTTTTTTTTTTCAATTTTTTGACTGCACAGTACATCATTATTGGCAGTGAAATTTGTGTCAATCCCAGCAGTTACTGCATTTAGCAGGTCAAGAAGAAGCTGGATCAGCAGTAACGCCTCCTCTCTGCCTGGCAAATCGAAAAAAGAATGAATTTTATTGCATTTCACCTTCTGCTGTAATTCTCATATAACATTATTTTGTGTCATCATCCAAATCATTTAAGGTTCTGCTACATTTTATACTTCATTATCTTCAGCTTATATGTTTTTAAAACAGTAGTCAAATTTCAGTTGCACTTATATTGCTTTGCATGCATGTAACTGATTAAAGAGTATTGCAAGTTAATGGTGGCTGACTCGGGTTTTTCATTTAAACCGTTTAATTTACAAAACAACAATTCTTTGGTTGGTGGGCATATGAAAAAGACAGTTACAGCTAACAAATGTTGAATGAATGATACAAATACAGTCATGGCCGAAATTAACGGCATCCCTGGACTTTTTCCAGGAAATGCACCATTTCTCCCAGAAAATTGTTGCAATTAGAAATGTTTTGGTATATCAATCAATCAATTTATTTATAAAGCACATTTAAAACAACTTCCGTTGACCAAAGTGCGGTACAAGTATAGGAAACAAGTCAGTAGGTACTATACAGTGTTTATAGTTAATATACAGCGAGTATTAATACAATAAAATACCACAGGACACAAATCAATAAGATAAGATAAAAATAATACAGTGGTACCTCAGAACTGGAATTTAATCCGTTCAGAACTCTAGATCGAATCCTAAGAAGTTCGAGTTGTGATCGAATTTTCCCCCATAAGAAATAATGGAAAACCAATTAATTGGTTCCCGGCCCCAAAAAATTACACCTAAATATCTTTTTTTTTTTAACCATTTAAACACAAAATGAACCGGATAAAACAAGAAGAGCATATACTGTACTAAACACATTTATCAAAACAGTAGTTTGTAAAGTAAGAAAATAAATGCATCCAAACAATGTGTAAAGTTAAAAAAATAGAATGTGTCCTGCCCCAATCGTCCGCACCTTCCGTGTGCCACGCCCCCTCGTTAACCCCGTGTGGAATCCCCCTCTGATCAACTGTTTCTGGTTGTTGTCATTAGTCCTCTGTATTTAGTCCGCGTTTCAGTTTGTTTCTCCAGTCCGGTCATTGTATTACCTGTAATTAAACCCTGTATTCCCCGATACCCTGACGTCTGCGCCTTTGTCTCCATTCCGTTCCGTCCCGCTCAACACGACAATATTATTATAATTAAATGTATTAAAGGTTTATTATTAATATAAAAATAATTCATAAGAAATCATTATTTTTAAATGTGTTTTATTATATAATAATAATTACTGTTACTGTCTATCATTGTCTAAATCAGGGGTGTCAAACTGCAGTCCTGGGGCGCCGGAGCCCTGTGTAGCTTAGTTTTTTCCCTGTTCTACCACAAATAATTCAGCTCAACAGCTATGTGGTAATTAGCACAACAAGTTGAATCAGGTGTGTTAAACGAGGGGAAACCCAAAAATGTGCAGGGCTCCGGCCCTCCAGGACTGGAGTCTGACACCTGTGGTCTAAATGATACAGGTTACAGTCGGGCATATGACTGAAGAATATTTTTGAAATCTTTCATATGTTCTCTCCTCTGTGTTATGTAGCGTGCCGAAACAGAAGATGTTCAACAGGATCTCGTCCAGCACACAATAAAAATCTTTGTCTTTAAGAGAGCTGAGCAGGAGGACATCAGCACTGTCTTGGAGGGTTCCTAGGAATGAATGGCCAAGGAAATGTGGCTATGGCTTGTGCAATTTTTCTTGGCCTTATCTATGCACTAAATCTTACTTACCCTAAATCTCTCAGATATGCATTTGAGGCTTTTCAGAAGCTTGGAGTTGGATGCTTGTAAGTTTTCACCCAAAATGATGTCCCTTTAGAATAAATGGTAACAATTTATAATACTGTTCCGTAGTTAACAGGTAAATATGCAGGAAGTAAGCAGCAACAAAGGAGTAGTGCTTCATTAACACCTAAATTGGTACTATTAACTACTAAGGAGTTATGCTTAATTACTCAATAGGTAATAGTGAACTAATTATTATAGTAGTTCGCTATTACTTCATTAGGAACTATTGAGTATTGCTGGTCTCATTGGGAATTATGTACTAACTATGGATTATTTCTAATAACTACTACTTCATTACTCATCAAATGAACAGTGCTTTTTTTTGGACTAACAGGAATTTTTTCGGTTTCCCACTTGGAAAGGAGGATAGGGACAGCAGATAATGGAGGTAACAAAGAGGCGTCGCGTGGCCTGGGTCGCAGCGGTGAGACGGAAGATCACTTTCAACGCGATATATCCCTTCATGCGTGTTTGCTCTCGGCATTTTCATAAAGGCAACTAAGATGTTTTTTGTTTAAGAAAATTTACTGAATATGCATTTTTTGTCTTCTAAAGTTGATATTCGCAGCCTTTCACACTGCACGAGTGTCCCATCTTACCAAAGAACACTGGCACACGGACTGAAGTGAGGTAAATAATTAAAATGTAGGTACTGTATACATATTTTAGGCAGTAATATTTTGTAGAATAAGTTGTATGTCATACAAACAAGTAGGAAGAAACAAGCCTGTTATTCCAAAAGGAAAAAAATGGCAAAAACCATTGAGAACAGTAGCCTGTAAGTTCCTGTTAGTCCAAAAAAAAGCACTGTTCATTTGATGAGTAATGAACTAGTAGTTATTAGAAATAATCCATAGTTAGTACATAATTCTCAATGAGACCAGCAATACTCAATAGTTCCTAATGAAGAATTAGCGAACTATAATAATTAGTTCACTATTAGCTATTGAGTAATTAAGCATAACTCCTTAGTAGTTAATAGTACCAATTTAGGTGTTAATGAAGCACTACTCCTTTGTTGCTGCTTACTTCCTGCATATTTACCTGTTATCTACGGAACAGTTATAAAGTGTTACCGAATAAATTGCTTGCTTAAGTAACCACAGGGATACTCAACTTACTATAGGTCCGTACCAACACTGAAATCAGGTTGCTTCTCTTGGGACAGAAACCTTCAGACACTGTGGTCTTTGTGCTATCAGGTTGAATACCCCAAATGTACGAGTTAAGTTCTGTGAAATACTAACAGTAAAGAGTAAAAGTTATATCCTAAAATGCAGTTTTGTGCTGGTTCTTTAGACCACAGTTTGCGTTTTGTCATAATTTATGCAGTTCAGGTGCAGGCCATCAGTATAGTATGGAGAAATGTGGGGCAGTAGTATGACCATTTAAGTTTTTTATTTTGTAATGGTTTTACATTTTGAAAATGTGTATATTTGTTTGGTAGATTTTTATAAAGCAGATTCAGAAACAACATTTTATTTTTGTACATTGTAATAATGCATGCAATTTATTTAATGAATATAAAACCTGCTAAAATGCAACTACTACATTGTGTTAAAAAATAAACCATATGTTCCTACCAATATTGTTGAGATATTGTCTAAATTTTATTAAAGTTATTTATTGAAATGATAGATTAAGATTTTAATATTTAAAATACCATTTTAAATACCATGTGCAATACAATAATTAAATGTCATGACCTGCTCGTACGATCCTTCCGTGTGCCACGCCCCCCTCGTTACCTCATGTGAATTCCTGATTGTATTCAGCTGTCCTGTGTTATTTCTTATGGAGGGCGAAGAGTGCCAAAATTAAATAAATAAATACACCAATAATTAATTAATTAAATGTGCCATGAATTGTTTAAAATGGGAAATATAAAGATAAATTATTACTTAAATGTGTCATGAATTATTTAAAATGGGAAATAAAAATATCGTTAATTAAATGTGCCATGAATTATTATCTACCATTAGAAATAAAATCATTATTAATTAATTATATGTGTCATTTACAATTATTTCACTATTTATTTAATTTTGGCACTTTCACCACATCATGAATTAATTTTATCTGTCAGTGTGACCCATCAAAGTCAGTAGGCGGGACAAACAATGATCTATCTGGATCTTTTGCAGCCGATTGTTTTGGTCTGAAGCTGTGTCATTTCCAACATGGCGCTACCAATCATGGACCAGGCCCAATACTGCGCATGTATTCACATTTTGCGTCAGACCGTGATTCAGGGCATGAATGTCGTGTATCATCATTCATTGGTCACGTATTGTGAGATGGGTCATTGATGTTTATATTTATAGTTCAGCCGTCACTTTATTGTGGTATTTAAACCATATTGCTTTGCAGATTGTAATATTTGCATCTGTGTGCGCGTTGCTTTTAGTGCCGGTGTTCTGACAAAACATCCTACCTATCGAGACGTGCTATCGAGCCTTTCTGCGCATGTGCAGTTCCACCGTCTTGGGATTAGGGTTAGGTTTTAGGGGTTAGGGTTAAGGTAAGAGTTTTAGGGGGTTTTGGGGGGTTAGGGTTAGGGTAAGAGTTAGGGTTAGGGCTATCGATTAGCACTACTGTAGGATGTTTTGATAAAGTAGGACGTTTTGTCAGAACACCGGACAGTAATCTTACACTTTCCCAATTGGTATTGCTGAATAGATGCCTTTTCTTTAGAAATTGTAATAAAATTGGGGTGTATATCAATCTTGTGTACCCATATTGCTTATCAAGGGGCTGTGATATATGTACAGCATTTAAAAAAAAAAAAAAAGTCACTCCAAAATAATAGTTAAGAACTTTTATTTGCACAACATAAACAATGTTTATGTTGTGCGGTTTGGCCCAAGATAAAACAATCGGTCGTCTGTCATTTAGCACCACAAGACACAGCTGCCATAACTGACGGGAGTGTGTGGTAATTACACTGATACAATTAAGAAAAGAAATGACTAAGGAGCAAAAAGCAGGCTTAGTTTAAGTAACTTCACAGCACATCGAACTAGGAGTAGTACATAATGGTAACATTAAAGTAATGTCACCTTTGACTAAAATTGATGGCCATACCCTGTATTTTACGTCGCTCCTTCTGAAGCACATTAGGCATTAAAGGCCTATGCGAAATAAAATCTTTTAAAGTCGAAGGACTCCATCATTATCCGGTTAATTCTCTTTCCTCTCGCTGTCGACATTATCATAAAAAATCAACAGTGGATGAAATGTGACGCGATGCCATAAAAATAGCACGCCTTCTTCCATAAGTCGCAAGCGTGCGCATGCGTAGTAGCGGAAGTTACATTTTCGGTAGTGACACCCCTACCTATATCGCTCAATTAAGGCCGTTGCGAAATTCTTCTTCTTCTTGATTATTATAGGTAGCAATGTAAAAACAAATACTGCCATCTATTGTCTCGGAGTATGTTGATGGGTCCCGTACCGATACATTATCTGGGATCTATTTCTTTTGACTTGCTGTGCAGGGTAACCAATCAGATGTTACTCTCGGTTGACGACCCGCAGTGACCCGCCTACTGACTTTGATGGGTCACACTGACAGATAAAATTAATTCATGATGTGGTAAAAGTGCCAAAATTAAATAAATAGTGAAATAATTGTAAATGACACATGTAATTAATTAATAATGATTTTATTTCTAATGGTAGATATAATTCATGGCACATTTAATTAACGATATTTTTATTTCCCATTTTAAATAATTCATGACACATTTAAGTAATAATTTATCTTTATATTTCCCATTTTAAACAATTCATGACACATTTAATTAATTAATTATTGGTGTATTTATTTATTTAATTTTGGCACTCTTAGCCCTCCATAATTTCTTAGCGATCCTGTGTATTTAAGTCCATGTCTGAGTGGTCTGCCATTAACGTGTATACTGTGTCGTGTGCTAGCGGCTTGTGTTTTTCCCACTAAATCCCGCATTTTGGACTCCCGCTTCCCGACCTTCATTCTCCGGTTCCTGCATGCACAACCAGACGACACATTAAAAACTTATGCAAAATTAAAATACTGAAATTACTTGGTATAGTTACCTTAAAATAGTAAGTAGAATGAACAGATTTTTATAGATCGTGCTGTTTTTGAATATAATTTATGGGCCTGAAGTTGGAGAGAACAGAGTGATCCAAGTTGCTCCTTTTGATCAGTGGTTGTACTACAGCTAGTTTGAAGGCAGCCGAAACAGAGCTGGACATCAGAGATGAATTAATTAAGCCAGCAATATGTGGCCTGATGGCATTCAATACATCCTTGCAAAGGAGTGGTGGAATGGTGTCAAGGGGACAAAAATATGGCTGCAGATGCTTAATTATTTCATTTAAGGTGGAGAGAGAAACTGGTTCAAACTGATGAAAAACAGCTTGGCATGTTGGAGAGGTGGTCTAAGGCAGGGATAGATGGATAAACATCTGATATTTGCAATTTTATCTTTGAAAAGGTTAAGAAATTGTTCACAAAGTGCAGGTGAAGGTTAAACGACAGCAGAATCAGAAGGATTAATCAGACTGTCCAGGGTATTAAAAAGAACATGAGGTTTTTGACTATTGTTTGACACAATCTCTGAGAAATGTTGTGATTTCGCTGCTTTAACTGCTCTCATGCTCCTGAAGGCTGTTTTTGAAGATGTTCAGGGAGACTTGAAGATTGTCCTCCTTCCACTTTCTCTCAGCACGCCTGCACACGCATTTGAGAGCGCGTGTGGTCTCATTCGAACCACGGTTCAGTCGCTGGTTTCAGTCGCGTTTAATCCTCGTAGGAGCTACTGAGTCCAGAATATCAGAACATGCGGAGTTGAACAGATCATACAGTTCATCCGTGTTGAGATCACCACAGTTTGCACTGGTACAGAGCACAGAGTCATTAAAGGCAATGGAGAATCGAGCAGCAGTTGAAGGGTTAATGGTGCACACAGGTAGAGCTGGAGCGCGGGGTTTAACGTGGGAGGATGGCAGCATGAATGTAAACAAAACAGCAAAATGGTCCGATATACATGTGTTGTATATATCGACGTCTGACAGATCTAAACGATATGACAGAACAAGGTCTAATGTGTGCCCCTTTACATGTGTCAGGACATTCACTGATTGAGTTAGGTTAAATGAATCAACAAGACTGAGAAATTCATTGACTGATGGTTTAGATTCACAACAGACATTGATGTAAAACTCACTGACAATAAGAAGTCTGTCGCGCACAAACACACACAACAGAAAGGCTTTTTAACTGGCTTCAAGTGTGTTTGCTATATTGCCAGCACCTGTTTCTTGCCGCAGGTGAGTTCAAACGAGCATCATATACTTGAAATAAAACGATTTACCCGCAATTTTGAAAAGGTGCCGATAATTTTATCCGGCCCAGTTTTTGAGTTTAGTGTGAAATGATGTCAAATTTGGCTTTTTTTCTTTGTTGTTTTTCCAATGCACTTAAGGGAAATAAATGTGTATACCAAAACATTTGTAACTGTAACAATTTTCTGGGAGAAATGGTGCATTTTCTGGAAAAATTCCAGGGGTGCCGATAATTTCGGCCATGACGGTATATGCATTTTCATTTTATATTCAGTACCAGTCAAAATTTTGGACACACCTACCTATAGAAAGGTTTATTTGTACTATTCTATACATTTAAAATAGTTATAAAGACATCAAAACTATAAAATAACCTATATGGACTTATGCATTGACCAAAAAAGTATTTAAAAATTTTTTTTTTTAAATGAAAGGCAGGTGTTATAACTAGGGCTGGAACGATTATTTGATGTAATCGACAATGTCGATTATAAAAATGCATCAACGTGGAATTTTAGTGTTGACGCGTCGTGTAAAACTACATAAATGTTTTGTAACTGCAATGCACTAAGCTAAATGTATTGTAAGGGAAAGTACTTTATCCCTTCGGGAGCATGTTAACGGTGTCCTTTTAAGAATCGCGCAATAAAACAGTATGCTAATAACTGAAATTTACTATCCACCTGATGATTTCTTCACCACTCGAGAGCTACAATATTTTATTTATTGGACCTGCGGCATGGTTTTAAGAACATAAGAACATAAGAACTATACAAACGAGAGGAGGCCATTCGGCCCATCGAGCTCGCTTGGGGAGAACTTAACTAATAGCTCAGAGTTGTTAAAATCTTATCTAGCTCTGATTTAAAGGAACCCAAGGATTCAGCTTGCACTACGTTATCAGGAAGACTATTCCATACTCTGACTACACGCTGTGTAAAGAAGTGCTTCCTTAAATCCAGTTTGAAATGTTCTCCCGCTAATTTCCACCTATGGCCACGAGTTCTTGTATTTGAACTAATGCTGAAGTAACTATTCGGTTGAACAGCATCCAAACCTGTTAGAATCTTATAGACCTGGATCATGTCCCCCCTCAGTCTCCTTTGCTTGAGGCTGAACAGATTTAGCTCAAATAACCTTTCCTCGTATGACATTCCTCTAAGACCAGGAATCATTCTTGTGGCCCTACGCTGCACCTTTTCTAAGGCCGCTATGTCCTTTTTAAGATATGGTGACCAAACCTGTACACAATATTCTAGGTGAGGTCTCACCAAGGAATTGTATAATCTTAGCATTACCTCCCTTGACTTAAACTCCACACACCTGGAGATGTACCCCAACATCCTATTGGCCTTTTTTATTGCTTCCCCACACTGGCGAGAATGAGACATGGAAGCATCAACATACACACCAAGGTCTTTCTCATAATCAGCTACCTTTATTTCAGTAGGTCCCATAAAATACCTGTACTTTATATTTCTGCTCCCTACATGGAGTACCTTACATTTGTCTATGTTAAATTTCATCTGCCAGGTGTCAGCCCAGTCACTAATTAAATTAAGATCCCGCTGTAGCTGCTGAGCCGCTAGTTCAGTATCTGCTACACCACCCACCTTGGTGTCATCTGCAAATTTCACCAGTTTACTGTATATATTGGTGTCTATATCATTTATGTAAATTAGGAACAAAAGTGGTCCTAAAATTGAACCCTGCGGTACCCCACTATGAACGCAGGCCCACTGTGACATCGAGCCTCTTATAACTACTCGCTGCTTCCTATCCGTTAACCAGTTATCAATCCAAGTCGCTACAGTTCCTAAAATACCTGTCGCTTTGAGTTTAAGTGAGAGCCTCTTGTGGGGAACAACATCAAAAGCCTTTTGGAAATCTAAATAGATGACATCATAGGCCTTCTTATCATCAACTTCCTGAGTAGCTTCCTCAAAAAACTCCAACAGATTTGTTAAACAGGATCTACCTCTCCTAAATCCATGCTGGCTATCCCTCAAAATGTTATTTGAGTCCAGGTAATCTACCATTTTCTCTTTGATTATAGCCTCCATAACTTTACCAGTTATACAAGTTAGACTGATTGGCCTATAGTTTGACAAATTACTTCTATCCCCTTTTTTGAAAATGGGCGTTATGTTGGCATGCTTCCAATCAGAAGGTACCACACCTTCAGATAAGGATTTTTGAAACAGTAATGTTAAGGGTCGGCAAATAATATCCCTCATCTCTTTTAACACTATAGGTAAGATGCCATCAGGGCCCTGTGATTTATTTATTTTGAGCTTAGCTAGGCTTTGCAAAACATCAGCTTCAGTTATATATATATTAGTTATAGACGATGTTGAATTAGTAATAAGAACTGGTAAGTTACTAGTGTCCTCGACAGTGAATACCCGTGCAAAACTATCATTGAACTCATTTACTATGTCAATGTCGTTTTCAATTATAAGACCCTTACTATCCTGCAGATTAGTAATTTCAGCTTTTAGAGCTCTTTTAGAGTTAAAATACTGGAAGAAACTTTTAACGTCATCCTTAGCCTCCAATGCGATCTTCCTTTCGACATTCCTTTTAACTCGTCTAATGTCATTTTTTAATTCAGATTGTAGATTTAGATACTCTTGCTTTATTATGTCATCATCAGTTATTTTCCATCTCTGGAACAAAGCCCTTTTCCTCCTTACTTTATACTTTATGTCCCTATTAAACCACCTAGGTTGCAATTTCCTAGATTTATTCTTGCTAGAAACAGGTATGAAGTCCTCTTGTACTTGCAATAATGTGCTTTTAAAAAATTCCCATGCCTCTTCAACAGTTTTGTTATTTAACTCCATCCAGTTCACGGTTTCTAGTTTTAATCTCATACAATTGAAGTTAGCCTTCCTAACATTATATATTTTTGATTTGGACTTTGCTCTTCGGGCACTAAACTTAACCTCAAATTTAACCATGTTATGATCGCTACTGTCAAGTGGTTCTAAAACATCTAATTTACCAATCCTGTCCTGGTTATTAGACAAAACAAGATCAAGAATGGCATCTCCCCTGGTAGGGGTGTTAACAAACTGAGTAAAAAAACAATCCTGTATTAATTCCACCATCTCAAGTTCATTTTCAGAAGAGCCAGCAACAATGTCCCACTGTATCCCCGGTAGATTAAAATCACCCATAACTACCACATCATTTTTATTGCTCATAATCCTAATATCACTGTATAACAATCTGCTTTCCTCAGCAGCTACATTGGGTGCTCTGTAACAAACACCGACAATTAGGCTATTTGAGTTTGTAGCATCTAATTTTACCCATATAGCTTCCGTACTTTTACTTATATCAGTAAGCTCCCTTGCCTGCAAGATTTCCTTTACATATACTGCAACACCACCTCCCTTCTTACCTATACGGTCTTTACGGAACAATGTGTAACCATCCATATTATATTCTTGTCCATCCTTATCACTCAACCACGTTTCAGTTATTGCTATAATATCATAAGAGTCCGATGAGATAAGAGCCTCTAAATCATGAATTTTATTCCTAATACTCCTGGCGTTTAAATACAGACAACAAAGGGTAGGCTTATTACAGTGCCTACTTATAATATGATTTTTTTGGGCTTTCCGTTTCCCCCCAGTTACATACTTAACTAACCTCCCTGCCCCCCCAGTCCCTAGTTTAAACATTCCTCAACTACTCTACAAATACGCCTTCCCAGTACACTGGTTCCCCTCCGGTTCAGATGCAACCCATCCGGCTTGAACAGGTCCCACCTGTTCCAGAAGGTCCTCCAGTGCCCCATAAACCTAAACCCCTCTTTCCTACACCATCCTTTTAGCCACGCATTTAATCTCCTTATCTCAGCTAACTTAGCCTCACTTGCGCGTGGCACGGGGAGTATTTCGGAAAATACCACCATGGACGTTCTGCTTCTAAGCTTATTGGCGACTTCTATAAATTTATCCTGCAGAACAGCCCTTCTACCCTTGCCTATGTCGTTGGTGCCAACATGCACCACGACAACTGGATCCACCCCAGCTGGGGCCAAAAGCTTGTCCACACGATCTGGAAGGTCTCCTACCTGGGCACCAGGCAGGCAAGACACCGTACGGGACCCTCTATCACGCGTGCACACATAACTGTCTACTCCCCTAATAATTGAATCCCCCACTACCACAACCTCCCTCTTTCTGGGGGGAGGGGGCTCCTCAGTGCCCAAGGGCCCACCTGCTTCCCCAGTCCCTTCCGGCTCTAAAGCTGGAAGCACCTGAAACCTGTTAGACACAGACACCTCAGGTGATGCCGCCTCTGTAACGTGTGTACGCCTTTTCCTGCGTCTACGACCTACGGTCACCCAGCTCTCTCGACCTCTCTGCTCTTCATTCTCCCTCCCCCCCGTTAGTGGCGTACACACCGTCTCCCTAAACGGCGTATCAACTAGCTCATCTAACTCACTGTTGCATTGGATGCGAGCCAGTTGCTCCTCAAGGTCGCGAACCTTGACCATGAGTGAGTCCACTAGCTTACATCGCTCGCAGATGAAGTCCGACTGGACACTAACGTCCAGAAGGGCAAACATCTTGCAAACGCAACACTGAGCTGGCCCCATAATTAACTAACTCACTATGACCCCGTACTCCCAGCCCAGTAAATTTATATAGTGTATTTAACTATAAAGATTAATTTGCGTAACAATAAATGCAGTAACGTGCGGAGTACACTAAAATAAGTTATTACTTGTGTTAAAACGGAACTTAATTATTATTTTATTAAAAATTTTAAACCTGATAAACTTACTACTACTTACCAGAAGAACTTCTGCCTGAACCAAGTATGAACTAAAAACAAGGCGAAATCAAAGTTGCTCTTGGGAGGTCGAAAAACCACAAAAACCCCCTCACAGCAGGCTACTGCCGGAGCGGGAAAAAAGTGGAAAATGTCCTCCCGGCCCCGACTGGCGACCGAGCAAAGCTCAGGAGCAACTGTCCTTTTCCGACGCTTGGTAGCGATACCGACGTTAGATGTTATTAGTTATAATCGCCCCGCGGGTGTTCGTTACGCGACACCCGCAGCTCTCCGTCGGTAATAATCGCGCTGTTGATTAACAGACAGGACAGACAAGCACTCACGCTGACCGAAATAAGAACAATAAATAGAAATAAACAGCCACCCACGTAAACAGGTAAAGCACACAAACACTCAAAACACTCCAAAAAAACAATCCCAAACAATCGCTGCAGCTCCTCATTGTTTTCATTTACAATAGAAAGTTATTCCACTAATAAGCCGGCTAGTTGTTTCACTACTGGCACTAATGAAACTATATCAGTTATAGACTGAATTCCGATATAGTTTTGTCTATCGCCGGGGCCAGCAGTGCCACACTATTTTGTAAGACGTGCACTGGCCAATCATGTAGCACTTCTCTCATAAATATTAATGAGACATCTCCTACCATCCTTCAAAAAGGAAATCAAATCAAATGCCTGGAGTGATTCAACTCCGTTGGGCCCTTGAGCAAGGCCCTTAACCTGCAGGTGCTTCATCCTGGGTATGATGTTAATCTACATCCAGTCCTATAAGGAGGTCCTCCAACTTACAGGGAATAACTTGGGAGTTGGTGGCAGGATCGGCACTCCAGCCACTGGAAAAAACTCATACTGGTTCATTCAGACTAGTGTAGTGCTGGGATATCACCTGCTGCATGGATGTTCTCAGCTTCTCATCCCTGTGGTGGGTGCAGCAACACACTGTAATCACCACATGCTCCTTACCTGAGAGATAACTGTTAGATCCAAAAGAAAACTTGATTGGCAAATAAATGAGCTGCACAATGTCAGAAACTTGTCTCATCGATCAAATCCAAGTCTTAGCTCTGTATATTTTATCTGCTCTCAGAGTGGGGTGACCCCCCCCAGGTCTCATTTCTAATATCTACACAGGAACTTCAGTGTCTCACTAAGCACAGCAGAAGACATGCCTTAGGTGGAAAAAAATCTGTGTGTGAATTTACATTTTGCTTAAGCTCTGTGTCTTTGAAAAATAAATTTCCTTAAAGACATTTGGGAGATTCGTTGTATGTGATTTAATGAATGAATGAAGCCTGATCAGGGCTGAGAATTAACTGCAGAGAGGTCTGACTGTGAAGTGGCCCTAACAAGCATTACTTCTGTGTGAGATTCAGAAACTGCTTTCGGGCCACATTTACAGCCAGATCTGAACCACAGCCTGGTCTCTTCTGGCTGACATGTGGCCCTGATGCGGTAACCAGGAGTGATCTGCTCAAGTGACATCATTCCATGTGGTAAGTGGGCCGGATCTGGCCCAGAATGATTTTGCTACCAGGGCTGTCCATATGTGAACATTTGGCTCACGTTATGTTTTTCAAAGTGGGCTACTTTTGGCTCATATCCATTTGCCAGAGCAATCACCAGTCCAGCAGTGCCATACCTTTGCCAGAAGTAGGCCACGTCCGCCTGCTATCTGGGTCCTATTATTCTCAAACTGAATAGGATGATTTCTCTTAGATTGATTTATTATTTTGCTCGTTGCTTCTCTTGGGTGGGGGGGGGGGGGTTAATAGAGACAGGTCAGAATTCAGTAATCTCCAAACAATAAGATGTTTTATTTCTGATGAGACAAAAGATGTTTATGAACAGCACAATTTTCCTCTGGGCCTTCACCAGTTACTGGCCATCATGTCTGAATCCAAAGAGTCATATAGTCGGAACTCATTGGTTAATTCAATAGGCTCTCCAAATATACTGTGTCATTAAGCATTTTCAATTCATGTTCAGTTTTTCAACAGAAGTAAGATGCCTGTTGTCTCATGTACATTTAAGGTTCAGATGAATTGAAGAGTAACTTTAAGACCTTACATGCTATGATGCCTCCAATAAACATTGTTGTTTCAACTCTACATTGAAATATAATAATCTGAAAGTATTTATTGTCTTTACTTGGCCTTGCCTTTGAAGATGTCTGTAAAATATGCATTGGATATGTAATTCGATTCTTAGTGTTAGTGTAGCAACAATGCTAACCTGTGCACCACCATGCAGAGTTACCATGCACAAATTTATGAATCATATCAATCAGTCTTAATATCTTCTATAATCTCTAAATTCGATAAATGTATACAGTGACCTATGTACTATTAAAATTTAGTCAAATTTACCAGGTTTTTTTTTTTATCAATAACCATTTACAGTTTTATTGTATCTGTCTGTAACAGGGTGACAGGTAGCCCATACCAAGGTTTAAAATATTGTGGGGGGGCAGTAAAAGGTACCACCTGAGATGGAAAATATTGTCTTTTACTATTGTCTTTTTTTTCTAAAATAAAAAAGAAAGTATCAAAAAACAAAAAAATGAAAAAATAAGATTTTCAAAAGTGAAAGGGAACTTGTTCCATAGAATCACCCACTGAAGCTGATGTAACTGTAGAATGTTAGTAAACAAGGAGGGAAATTCCCAAACACGCATACATCAGTTATGTGTATTTTTCTATGACCGGCACACAAACTTAAGCCCAATTTTCAATGTAACCTTTTTCTCCCACTGCGCTTCTCGTTCATCTCAAAGGTGTTTAATGGGTTTGAGGTCAGTGTTCTGTACAGGCCACTCAAGTACTTCCACACGAAACTCACACAACCATGTCTTTATAGATCTTGTTTGTACACAGGGGCAGAGTCAAGCTGGAACAGAAAAGGGCCTGTCAAAAACTGTTCCAACAAATTTGGAAGCATAGAATTGCCCAAAATGTCTTGGTATGCTGGAGCAGTAAGAGTTCCTTTCACTGGAACTGAGGTCCAGTCCAACCCATGATAAACAACCACACACCATATTCCTCCTCCACCTAATTTTACACTTGGCACAATGCAGTCAGGCAGGTAATATTCTCCTGGCAACTGAAGAACCCTGACTCGTCCATCAGACTGCCAGACGGAGAAGACACAGATGTTTGTGTCTACTGTACATATATTTTGTTAAATATAAAAGTTCGGGCATGATAATGTTGTATTTTCCAATCTGGTCACATTTAAAACATGAAATAATAGTTTAAAATAAAATCTTCAAAAGTATTATATTCCACTGATTTCCAGTGATTAATGCTGATAAGCACATCTAAGCTGAGCACATGCTCTCAGCCACACGGTTCAACAATAGCTGTAGCACTGATATATGTGTGTAGGGCTCTGAACTTCAGTTTACAGATAATGTGCTATTTCGTGATTGGTGTTGTTATCGGGATGTGAGATTTACAGATTGCGACTTTATTGGGGCGCAAGGCAATCTCATAGTCAAACAGTTCAGATCCGAGCCAGAGAGCCAAGACGGAGGGCAAAGTCATAGTCAAGGGGCAGACGAAGGTCGGGCGATGATCGGAGACGATGGGAGGAGCAGGACGGGTATCGGTAGTCAGTGGACAGGCGATAATCAGGCGATAGTAAGCATGGGGGCAGAACGGATCTCGTGGTCTATGGACAGAAATTGGGTCAAAATATCGGCAAGCAGGCAGACAGATACAGGAACACTGGAACGTGCAGAAATAGCCAAGTAAATTAGAAGAACTAAGAACCACCTGCGTGAAGAGCATTAGACTGGACGGGCTTATGCAATCAGCCTGTTTAAGCAGACCGGGATTCCCCTGAAGGCGCGTGCAAAGTAACTGAGATCACCCGTGTGACGTGTGACAATTATCAGCACAGAGCATGTCAGGAGATGTATAAATAGCCATTTGTTGTCGTATGTGCCCTTGTCTATGTGATATGTGAATCCTGTCCAATCCTCGCGTGTCTTTATACAGTGGATATAAAAAGTGTAAAAATGATGTGGTGGTTATGGGTGATTTTAATTTACCTGGGATACAGTGGGACACAGTCTCTGGCTCTTCTGTAAATGAACTTGAGATGGTGGAATTAGTACAGGATTGTTTTTTTACTCAGTTTGTTAATACTCCTACCAGGGGAGAAGCCCTTCTTGATCTCGTTTTTTGTAATAACCAGGATAGGATTGGAAAATTAGAGGTTTTAGACCCATTGTACGGTAGTGATCATAACATGGTTAAATTCGAGGTTAATTTTAGTGTACGAAGAGCAAAGTCTAAATTAAAAGTATACAATGTTAGGAAGGCTAACTTTAATGGTATGAGACGGAAATTAGAAACTGTAAACTGGACAGAGTTAAATAGCAAAACAGTTGAAGAGGCATGGGAATTTTTCAAAAGCACATTGTTGCAAGTGCAAGAGGACTTCATACCTGTTTCCAGCAAAACAAAATCTAGGAAACGACAACCAAGGTGGTTTACTAAGGAAATTAAGAATAAAGTCAGGAGGAAAAGGGCTCTGTTCCACAACTGGAAAATAACTAATGATTTCAAAATCAAGCAGGAGTATCTAAGTCTACAGGCAGAGTTAAAAAATGACATTAGGCTATCAAAGAGGGATGTAGAAAGAAAAATTGCATTGGAGGCTAAGCATGACAGTAAAGGTTTCTTCCAATATTTTAACTCCAAGAGAGCACTAAAAGCTGAAATCACTAATTTGCAGGATAGTAAGGGCCTTATAATTGATAACGAAATTGATATGGTAAACGAGTTTAATGATTATTTTTCAAGGGTGTGCACAATAGAGAACACAAGTAACTTGCCACCAATTAATACAAATACAGCATCGTCTATGACCAATATATGTATAACTGAGGTTGATGTGATACTAAGCCTAGCTAAACTCAAAATAAATAAATCGCAGGGGCCTGATGGCATCTTACCTATAGTCTTGAAAGAGATGAGGGATATTATTAGCCAACCTTTGACTTTAATATTCCAGAAATCGTTATCTGCCGGTGTGGTACCATCAGATTGGAAGCATGCTAATATAACACCCATATTCAAAAAAGGGGATAGAAGTAATCCAGCAAACTATAGGCCAATCAGTTTAACTAGCATTACTGGAAAAATAATGGAAGCTATAATTCAAGTGAAAATGGTAGATTACCTAGATGCAAATAACATTATAAAGGATAGCCAACATGGATTTAGGAGAGGTAGATCCTGCTTAACGAATCTGCTTGAGTTCTTTGAGGAAGCTACAAGTGAAATTGATCACAAAAAGGCCTATGATGTGATTTACTTAGATTTCCAGAAAGCCTTTGATGTTGTCCCCCACAAACGGCTCTTGTTAAAGCTTAAAGCTGCAGGAATTTTAGGAACTGTGGCAGCTTGGATCAAAAACTGGCTAACTGATAGGAAGCAGCGAGTAGTTATTAGAGGCACTATGTCACAGTGGGCCTCCGTTTATAGTGGGGTACCGCAGGGTTCAATTTTAGGACCACTATTGTTCCTAATTTACATTAATGATATTGACACGAATACATACAGTAAACTGGTTAAATTTGCAGACGACACTAAGGTGGGCGGGGTAGCAGATACTAATCTAGCAGCAGAGAGGCTTCAACGGGATCTGGATTTAATTAGCGAATGGGCTGATACTTGGCAGATGAAATTTAACACAGATAAATGTAAGGTAATCCATGCAGGGAGCAGAAATATACAGTACAGATATTTTATGGGTTCCACTGAAATAAAGGTAGCTGATTACGAGAAAGATCTCGGTATGTATGTTGATGCTTCCATGTCCCACTCTCGCCAATGTGGGGAAGCAATAAAAAAGGCGAACAGAATGTTGGGTTATATCTCTAGGTGTGTGGAGTTTAAGTCAAGGGAGGTGATGTTACACTTATATAATTCCTTGGTAAGACCCCACCTAGAATACTGTGTGCAGGTTTGGTCACCACACCTCAAGAAGGACATTGCTGCCTTAGAAAAGGTGCAACGAAGAGCTACGAGAATGATTCCTGGTCTTAGAGGAATGTCTTACGAGGAGAGGTTAGCGGAACTGAATCTGTTCAGCCTTGAGCAAAGGAGACTAAGGGGGGATATGATTCAGGTCTATAAGATTCTAACGGGTCTGGATGCTGTTCAGCCAAATGACTATTTCAATATTAGTCTAAATACTAGAACTCGTGGCCATAAGTGGAAATTAGCGGGAGAACATTTTAAAACAAATTTGAGGAAGCACTTCTTTACACAGCGTGTAGTCAGAGTATGGAATAGTCTTCCTGCTATTGTAGTGGAAGCTAAAACCATGGGTTCCTTTAAATCAGAGCTGGATAAGATTTTAACAACTCTGAGCTATTAGCTAAGTTCTCCCCAAACGAGCTTGATGGGCCGAATGGCCTCCTCTCGTTTGTAAATTTCTTATGTTCTTATGTTCTTATGTTCTTACACACCCCTTAAAATTCCAGGTTTTTGTGATGTAAAAAATGACATCATGATAAATAATTTCAAAACTTTCCCACCTTTAATGTAACCTGATAACCTGAACAATTCAACTGAAAAACAAACAAATCTGTTTTGGGGAAAAATATATGAAAAAAAAAAAGATACAATAAGCTGGTTGCATAAGTGTGCACATCCTTAAACTGATACTTTTTTGAAGCACCTTTTGATTTAAATACAGTCTTATTGGGCAGGAGTCTATCAGCATGACACATCTTCACTTGCCAATATTTGCCCTCTCTTCCTTGCAAAAGTGCTCCAAATCTGTCAGATTGTGAGGGCATCTCTTGTGCACAGCCCTCTTCAGGTCACCCCACCGATTTTCTATTGGATTTAAGTTGCTAGTGGGACAACAACCACCTGTAAACACAAAGGAAGGAGTTCAGGCCCAGGAGTGGAGGGCTGGACTTTAGGTCACACTGTAGCATACACTGAAATATGTTTCTCATTTATTTAGAACTCATTTAGAATTGGGTTCTCTTCATCTACAGTACTTTGAGGGCTTGTGTGAAAATCTGATGATGTTTCAGGTCACATTTATGCAGAAATGTAGACAATTCTATGGGGTTCACAAACTTTCAAGCACCATTTTATTTAGGTGCAGCAGTGTCCTCCAGGCCAAAGTCACTGGATCATCTCAGTTTGTGTTGGGGGCTCCAAGATGATCAAAAATATCACTGGCAGTAGGATTTGTTTTTTTATTGGTGATGGACAGGCAGCCCTCCAGGGTGTACCCCAGCCACGTGACGGACAGGCAGCCTTCCAGGGTGTACCCCAGCCACGTGACGGACAGGCAGCCCTCCAGGGTGTACCCCGGCCACGTGATGGACAGGCAGCCCTCCAGGGTGTACCCCAGCCACGTAATGGACAGGCAGCCCTCCAGGGTGTACCCCAGTCACGTAATGGACAGGCATCCTTCCAGGGTGTACCCCAGTCACGTGATGGACAGGCATCCTTCCAGGGTGTACCCCTGCCAGGTGATGGACAGGCAGCCCTCCAGGGTGTACCCCTGCCAGGTGATGGACAGGCATCCTTCCAGGGTGTACCCCGGCCACGTGATGGACAGGCAGCCCTCCAGGGTGTACCCCTGCCAGGTGATGGACAGGCAGCCCTCCAGGGTGTACCCCGGCCACGTGACGGGCAGGCAGCCCTCCAGGGAGTACCCCTGCCAGGTGATGGACAGGCAGCCCTCCAGGGTGTACCCCGGCCACGTGATGGACAGGCAGCCCTCCAGGGTGTACCCCGGCCACGTGACGGACAGGCAGCCCTCCAGGGTGTATCCCAGCCACGTTCCCTATGCCACCCTGTGACCCTGACTGGGATAAGCATGTAGAGGTTTATATAATCAGTTTTTCTTTGGTACATGGAGGAATCTGATAAGTCACTGAAAGGCAGATTAGGGTATGACTGGATGGGTTGAACCAGAATGAAGTGCAGATTTACTAAGGCTCAGTTTGGCTTCAACACAGACTACGGTAGAATCTGCCAAGTATAGCTTAGTTAGAAGGTTAATTACCCCTGATTCAGTCAGGTGGCTTCATATGCTTTGAAAAACAGCCAATAGCAAACATGCAATGCGGCCAATGTTAATACCTGCTGTTCTGTATAGGAAACACCCAGAATGCATGTGATGTCAGTCCCAGAAAATTCTGCCCCATCGTCTTGTTTGTAGTCAGTCCATTTTTGGTGCTTTAAATGCTAAATGTTTCTTCTTTAATCTTCCATCCACCCCTTCTAGCCACCTGCAGTCACACAACCCTTATAAAAGGTCGTGGTTCAACTCTGCTGGCCTCAGTTTAGCTGTAGAAGTGACGCTGATCTTGACAAACGTCCAGTGGAATCATGAAGTCCCATCAGATCTCTGCCTTCTTCCTCCTGATGACAGTGCTGCTGTCCTCCACTCTGGCTCAAAGTAAGTCTGCAGCATCTCACAGCTTTTATCAGGACTTAAGATTCATTAAATTTATTTTATATAAGAACCAGGTTACAGGCCAAATTGTGAGTTTTTTTGGTGTGCATTATTTTTTATGTATATATTCAAAGCGGCTGTATAAATTTTGTATGTAGCCTGTTATACATTTTCTGCTCTTCATATCTCTCCAGATGGCAGTGGACCAGGGGTGTGCTGTTTTACATACTTTCCTGGAAGACTGAGGATGGAGCTGATAGCTGGATATGAGGAGACCAGAGCAGACTGCAGTAAACCTGGAATTATGTAAATATTTACTCTATTCATGTATTGTTTTGAACTATTACTGCTTTGGAATTTAATGTTTGTTGTGTGCAAAATGTCTATAATAGAACTGACTTGTAGTTCGGGATCAGATGTATATGGAGAAGGATTTTAACAAGTGACAAACAGACTCATGTCATTTTATTTTTCATTTTCAGACTTAACACCAAAAAGGGCAATGAAATGTGTGTCGATCCCAGTGATCACTGGGTTCAGGTGGTGAAGAAAAGGCTGGACCAGCGCCTCTTTCAGTAATGCCTCCTTCCTGCCTGGAAAAATATAAAGAACAATTTTATGAAATTACATTTCAGCCACTTTTTTATTCTCCTATAATATTTTTTCCTGTCATCTTTTGCTGCATAATATATGTCAGTATCTTTAATTTGTTATTTTTTAAAACAGTAGCCTAATTCTCCTGTAACTTTATTTCCTATCTTCCAAATCGTATACATTTTAACTGCATATTATTGTTTAATATCTATTAATAGTTTTATTTAGCCAAAAAAATAGTTTTATTTAGCCAGTAGTTAAATTTGAGTTGCACATATACTGTATTGCAAGCTTGTTACTAAATAAAGACTATTGAAATGTTATGGTTTAGGATTTTTATTTAAATCGTTTAATTTGCAAAAAATAACATTCTTGGTTGGGGAGCATATTGAAAAAAACAGTAAGAGAAATATACAATGTAAGAATGAATAATGTAAATGTATGCATGGAAAACAGACACATAAATCAGTGTCCATGCTAACCCCATTCAGAGGGTCCATTCTAACCCCATTCAGAGGGTCCATTCTAACCCCATTCAGAGGGTCCATTCTAACCTCAGTCCACTGTCGACAGAGCCTACAATGGCCATATAAATGGATAATAATAAATACTTTATTGATCCCTGTGGGGAAATTGTCTTTATGTTACCCTCAACTTGCACTTTGTAAATTAAGTTGTCCACAAAGGGCAGCCACCCATAGCAGTACCTCAGGAGCTGAGGTTTAAGGGCCTTGAGGTTAAGGGTTTGAACCAGCGACCTTGTGATGCAAGACATACAGGCTTAGCCCACTGAGCCACACACAGCTCCAGTTATGCTTTGAGGAATGACTTCTACTCACTTGTAACACAACATAATGACAGTATGATGAGCTGATTAGCAGCCGGTGGTTTGATCACAGGCTCAGTCTGCTGTTTATCACACTTGAATCAGGCACCTGAGACAGGAACCAGGGCAGCCATGTGGGACTCAGCATGGAAAGATTAAGCACTCAGAGCCATTTCTGTTAGCTGCATATTTACAGGGCTTTATTTAATAAAACAGTATTTACACATCTACTGGCATATTTCCCTTTGGAAATTGTATAATTACACACAGACCCAAAGGGAATGCAGAGCACACAGAAGTACGACACAAAAACAGACACTCAGACAATACCAGTGTTATAGGTTGGCGCCTCATCCTGGGTTATTCCCTGCCTTCTTTCCTTGTGCTTTTTTTAACTGTATATATGAGGGAGTTAATTAGTAAAGTGATGGATGGGTTAAACCCTGCTGAAAATAGCAGGAATGAACAACAGATGAAGGCAGAAGAAGTTCCAGAAGAGACACAAACTGCAGAGAAGTTTGATGATAAATCACCAGGCAGCAGTGGCAGTGATGACAAAATAGAAAGTGCACTTGGCTACTGTAAGGAACCTTCCTTACAATAGGCAGCTGACCAGTGACTGTCCTGTCCTGACTGTCCCCCTGAACACTCTGCGGACCGGGTTGAGTAACTGTAGCTCCATCTGCAATTTCTGACACCAATGATTCTATGAGGATCCGCAGAGAGTCTGTTACTCCTTGTATTAATCCATTCATACTCGTCATTTTATTGTTATATTTTACACACAGGCTCCCTAGTGTGTTGTATCTGAAATATCGGGGACAGTATTATTCAGGGGAAAGTGGCATAGCCTACAACAGGAGGGAATCAATGAGATCTTATTATTCAATGAGATCTTATTATTCTTGTTATTTCTATTTTTAACCCATTTATATGCAAGTTAAATTTAAATACACGGTGTCTGCAAAATCAAAGCCGGCGCTCCACCTTCTAGTCATTGGAAGGTACTGCTCCCCCCACAGCTGTGCGCCTATTACATGTGTCTCATGACTCAGCAAAAGAGGAAAGGCATTTTGTGGTATCTTTCGTGATTCAGCAAAAGAAGAAATGCATTTCATGATTCCACAGAATCAGTTTCATCCATGAAATGTAGGCAATCTAACGATGAATCGCGAATTGGTTGAAAATCGAGGTAAATGTATGATTTAAACCGGCTGATATGGAAATTGAATCGCTTCTTTAGGAGTACTTCATGGTAGTTAACTTAACAGGAAAAACTGGTGTAATATTACATTTGATTTCGTGACGTCAGTTCGACATCAGATGTCACTGCGTATTCACGTTGACGTCGTATGTTAGTTTGTGGTTTTGACCGAACGCAAGATGGCGAGTGAATTCGAAACTGAGGAAATCCCCCCCATCTTAAATCGGTGGTGTGGCAGTATTTTAGCTTTCCGGTAATTACAAATGAAACGGTGAAAAAAGCACAGACAAGATAAAAACTGCGTGCAAACATTGTAAAAGATTGATAACATACAGTACACAAACAGCACAGCAAACATGCTTCAGCATGTCTACCAGTGTTCTGTCGATTTATGCTGCCTTGTCGAAAAATGCTACCGTAGTGCTAATAGATAGCCATAACCCTAACTATTACCCTAACCCTAACCCCCCAAAACCCCTAAAACCCTTACCTTAACCCTAACCCCTAAAACCTAACCCTAATCCCAAGACGGTGGAACTGCATATGCGCAGAAAGGCTCGATAGCACGTCTCGATAGGTAGGATTTTATGACAGAACAACGGCACCACCAATTCACCACCGCAAGAGCGAAGGTTATTAAAAGGGTAAACTACGCTAAAAAGCTGCACATGCAAGCCTTAATTTACTTGGTAACGCTTTATATTAAGTGCTCCTTCATAATGCATTCATAGAACATTCAGGGCACCTTCATAATGCATTCATGGAACATTCATACAGTAAGCAGCATGGTAAACTTCAACATCCTAACATCCCATAACAGCTATAATATACATTAATAACAAACATTATATAATAATAACAAACATTATAATTGTATAATCATGTAATGTTTGTTATTAATGTATATTAAAGCTGTTAAGGGATGTTAGGATGTAAAGCATGTATACATGCATGATGTTTATGAATGATTTCTAAATACTTAATGAATACATTATGAAGGTGTACTGAACGTTCTATGAATGTAATATAAAATAATTATGAAGGTGCAATTAATGTAAAGCGTTACTGTTTATTTATTTGAAGATTTTTTTATTATTATTATTTTGATTTTTTTTTAAAAAAAGTATTTTATTCAATTTCAGTTGCACTGTTAAGAAGAGGACACGTTTTGCACAGTTTAGAAAGAAAAATAAAGGAATATTTTTAAATAAATTTGTCTGCAGCTCATTTTGTTAAAAAATCGGGAGAAAATCGTATCGTATCATGGCTATCAGTCTCAAACTCACAGAGGGCCATGTCGTCTGGTCGGGGGGGGGGGGGGGTGGGTGGATGCTGGGGGAGGACAGAGAGCCATGGCTCCCAGCACACCTAGATCCGTGTTAGAGGAACGGTCTCATTGTGACGGGACGCTGCAGCATCCATACTAAAACTTTAAGCTTGGAAACTTTAAGCTTTTAAGATTTAAACCCCACACATTAGCAAGATAAAAAGTAAGTCAGACTCCAACAGTAAATACTCTTTCTGTATTTGTTTGTTATTGATTGGGGGTGGGGGGTTACGATGTGAGAACGTCGAGACCATAACTTCATGGGACATCGTGGAAAAACATGCAATGCACTTCCTGTACAGCGTAAATGGACAAAAGGAGGGAAAACAAGCCAAAAGTGATGTGGAGTGTCACTGTGCTGGCAGGCTGATTTCCTCACATTACCCAATCAGAATGGGGGTGTATAAAACATCTGTATCTGGAGGGGCAGTGAAAGCCCGTCAGGAAGGATCAGCCCCCACAGGTTAGGAGGCCACTTCCTAATATAATCTGGAGCTGCTAATAATTCCTGTTTCCTGGCTCTCACTTTCCACTGCTCTCACTGGGGGATGCAGTCGGGACTCTAGGGGTTTAGTGCACAGATTTTTCTAATACCCCAACCCCCCATCACGTATCATATTTTCCATACTTGGAAAGATGTTCCAACTAATCATTTAATAAAAGTTCATCTACTCATCACACATGGCCAACAGCCAAGCAAACGTTTTTCACTTTGTCATTATGGGGTATTGTGTGTAGAATTTTGAGGTAAAAATTGAATCTACCCCATTTTGGGAAAAGGCTATAACAAAATGTGGAAATAGTGAAACCCTGTGAGTACTATCTGGATGCACTGAAAACTGTGAAAAGCAATGGAAATGATGCGATAAGCTTAAGGCATGTATCTGATCTTTCCAAATCTATGAACCAGCAACCATGTGGTTACCATGTCCAAGAGAGGGACGGAAGTCTCTTCACTTCTGGGGTTGTGTAGTTCAGCAGTGAAGTAGGTGGGGGTCGCTGCTCATGCTTCAGTGAAGGTCTCGGAAACCACAGGGGCACCATGGCTGTAGACCTGGTGTGCAGAGAGGCGTGGGCTGCTCAGAAGGACAGGGACTGTGGTGCTGACCATTCACACGGGGTCTGCTCCTCAGGGTTTGCACCTGTGGTGTTTTCCTAGCAAAGTGTATTTAGGTGATGATGCCCTCTTGATGGTAATACTTTTCTCAAAGACCTCATATGTTTCAGCATGTTTATAGATCTGTGTCAAGATTGCAAAACCCTGAGGACCAGGCCTGTCTCAACACCTGATTTGATGTTTGCTAAGGCATGAGATTTTTTTGAAAGTGCCAAACTGGCATTTAGCTGGCCGTTCTGTCTTGGATTCACTCAAGGACCTTTCAGTCATCGTACTTTTGTGCTTCTGGATCCAGACCCAACATTGGGTTCTTTCACAGATATGAAGATGCTTCTGGTCTCGTGCTGGAGCAGTGCTGTGATAATTATGATCAACTTAATGTCTTGATGGCTCCACTTGGGTCATGTGACCCATGTTTCAGAAGTGAGGTTTGAAACCATTGGACCCCATGGTGATGATGACGAGGTTCTGTTTAACTTCCTGCCCAAATTAATATGCTGAATCCACCTGTGAGGGCTGTGGTACTCTCATGCGAGTCCATGGGCTGAGAACCACTGGGGTGCCATGATCTTCTCTGGCAGTAACAGAAATGAGTTTCTCCTGATTGATTGGACTGTGGATGTCTTTCTGCGGCATGGATTAAATTCAAGATCTGGCCAGACTGCGTGTTTTTGCCATGGTTTGCCTGTCCCCTCCCGATCTGTGGCCTGCGTGTTTTCCCCCTGATTGCCAAACCCCAAACACCCCCCGCCCAATATGTGGCCTGCATGTTTCTGTCTCGGTTTGACTCTGCCTGCCCCCCCGATCAGTCGCCTGCGTGTTTTTGCTCCGTCTGACTTCCTCCCCCTCGCAGGTAAAAGCCACCACCTGCAGCAATGGTGGTACCTGCTACAAGCATGAAAACGCTTTCTGCTGTGCCTGCCACCTGCAGGGTTAAAGGTCATGTCCACCAGGGGGCCAGATATTTCGTCATAGTAATTTGTAATTCGGCTGCATGACACTTGAAAATATCAATTTCTGCAATAAGAATTGCAGTATTTATAATGAAAAAAGTTCTAAATAAAGCAATTTCCCACAAACATGTCTATTCATGAGTGATTTAACAAGCAAGGATGAAAATGATGAGGAATGGCCTGAAGAGCCATGCAGAGCTCATGCAAAAGTCGTGGCGGTGAACTAATGTTAAACATGCCAGATAATCCCAAAAAGGAGCGTCATTAAAGTTGCACGGCTTGCTAAGTTTTGTTTCTTATAACAATATAAATGTTCTAGCGAAACGTAAACCCCACGCTCTAGGTGAATTTTGTAACCAAGATTTATAAATAGCGGAACTGTTTTGAAAAATAACATTGCTTATGAAAGCAGGCAAGTCAGAATTTCAAGTTAGAATTTCATTGTACCTCATACACATAATGCCGCTTTCTTACAATCTTAACCTGCCATTAAATTTTGAAGACGCTGTACACAGAGGGACACAATAGTACTCTCAATTTTCTCTTGCCTCTGAAAATATACAGCTCTACCGGCCATTCATTCTTAAACAATCAGATGTTACTTTAATACTAACTGCCGCATATAAACAGATAATCCCGTGACAAAAGGTGACCGTAATGCCACCCCAGTTTTTGGTGGGATTGCATCTCGTGTACATGCATCTATGACATGTGGAATGAACACAGAAAACATGTGGCAGCCATGATGCATAGGCGTATGTGTTGTCAGAGCAAAGTATAAATCAGCCCTTATGCTCCCTTCCAGACCCTACTGCAGGATTCCAGCCAATCAGCTGCAGTGGCATGTAGTGAGATTGGGGGGTTGGGGGTCACAAGACAAGAGCTGCAGAGGTGACATTACCTCTTGTCCAGAAGATGGTTCCCTGGTAGATGCAGAGTAGATGCAGAGGGCCCTCCCATCTGCTGTATGTGTCCAGGTTTTGGGGCTCCTGAGAGACATCACTGTCCCCTTTTAGCCTGAATCTGCACTTTATTAACATCTGAAAGCCCCGTGTGTGTCTGACTCTAGTCTGGAGTTGTATCACTGAAGCGCTTGAACTGGCGACTTCCAAAAACAGCAAAGCAGAAATCCAGGCTACGCTGATGATGTCAGCATAGCCAATACTAGCAGAGCTGTAATGGACTGACTGCCGTCAGTGTATTCCGGCATTCTGACCCACAGCTCCGATGTCCTGCCACCTGCTTGTGTTTCCTGTGTGTGGGGGGAGGCTGTAATAACATTTTGATTTCTATTTCCCCCCACAGACATGACCAATTGTAACCTTCACCCCTGGCAAGTAAATCTCTTGGTCAGTGGCTTCCCTGGCCACCCTCCAAGCTGCCTGATGTTTCTGAATCAAATTTAAGTCGTCTGGTTTTGGAAGTAAACTTTAATCACCTAGAGGGGTTAGTGTCTGAGTTAATAGCAGTCTGTCAGGCTTAAATGGGGTCTGTTTATGTGTGGGGGGTATATTTGAAAAAGCCTGGATGTTGGGGCGGGTATGAGCATGTGAAAGGTCATTAATCATTATCCATGTCTAAGTGTACTAGCAGGATTGAGTCTGTGGAGGGCACTATGAAGAGCTTTGTCCTCGGCGGGCATGCATGTTAATGTGAGGCTTGCAGATGAGTCCCTCCGCAGACTGTGGCTTGGCAGTCAAACTCGCCCGTGATAATGGAGCACGGCTTTCACTGCCACCATAAATGGTCTGAGCCGCTCTACCTCAGGATAGCTCTATTCCATCACCTTAGGTTTCAGCAGGTGGGATGTGGTCTCATGCTGAGGGTCCCCACAGTCAGGATGGTCCCATCTGCTGTCCAAACAGCACAACACCAGCCTCATGCTGGCCATTATCGAGGTTAATGTTGAGACATAAACTCATGTCCTCCTCTAACAGGGCTTCCAAGGGGAGGAGGAAGAGGAAAAGGGTGATGGACCAGTCACCACAGAGGTGGACAAGAACTCCAGGCAGCACACGTACCCCTGGTGTGCACCATGCGCAGCTTTGCCCGTAAGCAGGCCTACGGCACACTCAGCCCCAAAGACAACCACAGGAAGAACATCAACCGCATCAGCGAGAACCTCAAAGAATAGAGTGACTCTGCCCGGCCAAAAAAAAAGTTGCCATTTGAATTTTTCATTGGACCTCCTTTAGCTGTGATTATGGTGCATATTTATCATGGCATTGTTTCCACAGGCTTATGCAACATCTCACCTTTTATTTTCATCCAGATTTGCATTCATTTCTCACCGAGATCCTGTATACGGCATCGAGGGCGGTGCGGTGGTGCGGGTCCAGGGTTTGAGCCTCTTCCTCAGCTCCACTTGTGTGGAGGTCCTGTGTTCTTCCTGTGTCATCATGGTGTTTCTTCTGGTCTCCCCCCCAGTCAAAAAACATACCAAAGTGAACTAAAGTCAAAATATCCAAGTATGGGTGCCCATGGCCTCTGGGATAGGCTCCCCCCCCTCTCCTGAATAGGACCTTTTGTGAGATACCAAAACTTTTTGTAATGAAAAGTAAAAAGGGAAACCTTGTTCTGGGGGCCAAATAAGTTTCTAGATGGGCTGGATCTGGCCATTTGCTGACCTTTAATAGAGGGCATGCAGGTTTAGAAGATGGATGGAAAGGCATACAGCTACAGTTTAACCTTTTCCTGAAGCAGAGTGTAAATTCCAAAAACAAGAAGGAAGAGGTGGTTCCACTATTTTGTGGAAAGAACACCATACAACACTGGTAATGCATATAATCAGAGATCCCCAGTCAGATGCTTTCCAGTATTTCCGTTCTTTTACTGAACATCGGACTCCTGTTAACTATACTGGAGGTTGGACCATACATAGTTAGGTTTTATGCACAAATGTAACTGAAGAATGCGTTATGATTGGCTCTTTAAGTGTTTTCATAAACCACGTTACTGTACACACAAACACACACACACACACACACACACACACACACACCAGACAAACAATAATAAATAGACAATAATAAATATTAAAATCCCTCTGGGTTAAGAATAAAAAGCCAATAGACAATAGCCACAGTAAAATCACACTGATTTATTTGAGACACATATGAACATTTAAATTTGCTTGTCCAGCATAGACTGAAGAAGTGTCCATGTGAAAAATTTGCCCAGAAAGACATTCTTGACTTTGCTTATGATGCGATGCTCGGCTGCCTGTTGTCAACCTGGGCAACCACATGTAAGCTGGCATTTGGTTCCACAAACTGAGCTTCACTATAGACCAGGGGTGTCTAAACTACAGCCCGCTGCCTATTTCTCATTGGCCTACTTCAAATTCCAAAAACATATTGGAATATGGCCCACACGTGAAAATTGACTGATATACTTCTATATTTTAACACTAGATGGTGCTGTTTTAATCAAGACTGCTTCTACACCGGGGGTCTCAAACTGCAGTCCTGGGGGGCCTGGAGCCCTACACATTTTTGAATTTCCCCTCATTTAACACACCGGATTCAACTCCTTGTGCTAATTACCACACAGCTCTTGATCTGAATCATTTGTGGTGGAAGGAGGAAAGATCTAAGCTACATGGGGCTCGGGCCCCCCAGGTCCAGAGTTTGAGATGCCTATTGTACACCAAACGAGCGAAGAAAAATTTGGACAATCCCACATTACCTGATTCCACGGCTCCCTGCGCGTTGCGTGACAGAATGGGGAAACAAGAGCAGGGAGCCGTGGAGTCTGTAATGTGGGATTTATTCGGGTTGAACACACTCAGAGACATGAAACGACGCCACACAACGTTAATGACCGGACTGGGGAAAACATACCTAAAGCAGAATTAAACACATTGGACTAATTAACCACAGTGAGAAATAGCTGGTAATCATGGGGATTAATCACGAGGGGGCGTGGCACACGGGAGGAGCGGACGAGCGGGGCATGATATAAACACATTAAATTATTAAGCAGAATTATAATTTTTTGACCAGATTTGATTGATTGAACTTAAATACAAAAGAGATGAGCCCATATACCTGACATCTAGCAAGTTTGCCCAGCCCTTGGAATATTTTTCCCTATGTGGCCCTCACTAAAAAAATTTAGGACACCCCTGCTATAGACGAAAGGGCCGCTGTTCTCTCTGCTGGTTTTCATGTTCAATTCACAGTGGGGCATATCTGCAAGAAAACATGGGAAAACCAGGTATCTGAGCCTGATGAACTGAGATATACTGGACTAGCAAGGTTTGTGTTGAAGGAGCTTACTTACCATTGGGTCTCCTTTGTCCAAATATGTGCCGGAACAGCCTTACGAAGAAGTGCTTTACGCGTTTAACTGATCTGAATGTTGGCACCTTGTGGTAGCTGTTCGACGGAATTTCCTCAGGAGTGAAGCCCTAGGGTTGTAGTTTAAGATGTTTCGGTTGAGCAAAGCAATTCCTCAGGACGCATGAATACTATTGAACTCAGCAGACCAGCAGTTTGCATGTACCTTAGTGAAGAACTTATGGTTCAGGATTTGCTCCAATGTGGGCCGATCCTGTGGATTCTTCTGTAGGATCCAAGAAATCAATTTCTTGGCTGATGAGGAGAGGGACTTGGGTACAGTGTACTCTCCTTGAGTGACACGCAGCTTGATCTCTTCAGCGTCACCATCAAAGGGGTATGCACCAACAAGCATCGTATACCTGTATTGAGAAAGTCAGCAACGGCATTTGAGTTTCATTTGCATATAACAACATTCTGCATTGGTGCATTTCAGATATCATTCTTGACTCTGGCTCTGACTGTGAGGACGATTGAGAAGGTATACATACATGATACACCCCAGCGCCCAAACATCTGACTCTGGCCCGTGTCCCTCCATCTTCCACACTTCAGGAGCCGCATATTCTCTCGCCCCACAAAAGCCTCTACAACACACACAAAAGGAAAACAGTATACATGTGCTTCAGCCTGCTGCATGAGCAATTTGAAAGATTTGCTGGAGAATCTAAGAAAAAGAACCCACTTCTGCCTCCTTTCTAGTGGCTCCAGCTTGGTGGCCAGTCCAAAGTCGGCCACTTTTAATTCCAAGGCCTCCGTTAATAATAAGTTCTCTGAAAGACCAATGACTCAAATATTTCACCTAATAACACCAGACATTAAACAGTTGTAGAATACAACAGCAGGCAGCAATCATATAAACCACACTGGAAATGCCATGTAAAATGCCAACACTAACATGTGAAGAATTAAACAAATCACGTGTGCACGCACACATACCTAATTTGAGGTCCCTGTGGACAATGCCTTTGCCATGGATGTGTCGTAATGCCCCAATGAGCTGTCTCAAGTAAAAGCGCACCTCAGGCTTGCTCAGGATTTCTCGTTCTTGAAGGCGGTCTAGCATCGACTGGAATGGGAAAAGAAAGGATGGCGTGAGTCGACATAGAGTCTTAACCTTAACAAACTGTCTGCAAAGGCCAGAAACAGCTGGGCTCACCCCCCTACTGCACAGCTCCATGAAGATGTACATGAATTTATCATCTTCTACATGATGGGAGAAGTTTACAACTTGCTGGTGTTGCAGCAGCTTCAGCATCACCACTTCTAGGAGACTCTGAAATGTCAGACGTGTTACCACAATGAGCATAAGGGAAATGCAATTTAACTATGGAGGGGGCTGACTTCAAGCAGGATTCAGACCACATATCTCTTTTATTCCAGCAGAGTCCTCTATCGGAATCACCTTCACTGCAAATATCTCTCCACTCAAAATGTCCACCATCTTAAAGCATTTTGCAAAACCTCCCTAAAAACACAAGTGCATTAAGAATTTAAGAATTTCTGCCATACAGTATGTAATTGATTGTCCATTTTCCAGAGTCTACTCTACAGTAGAGGTCTGCGCGGGACTGATTTTTCATCCCGCTCCCGCACGCTCCCACAAGTTTCTGTCCCGCTCCGGCAGAAATGTGTAATAATTCGACCTGCTCCCGCCCGCATCTGTTATGGTTTGTCCAGCTCCCACCTGCTGAATCCCGCAAGCAAGGCTGCTGGAGTATAGGGTGTGCCAAAAATACCGGACACATTTTAAATGCTATAATATCTTGGCTTATAAAAATTAAATAAGGTACGAAATGTATTTATCTAACTAGGCTACAGACCTGAATTAAAAAATATCTAAACAGTCTCAATAGAAACATTTCACAGTCAAAATGAGAGAAATATAGGGAAACATTGAAATTTGTGGCGCGGCTCTGCGTTTATTTCAACTAGAGGTCTGCGCAGGACTGACTTTACATCCCGCTCCGGCACCAGAAACTCTCAAATGTAAACCCGCGCCCCGTCCCGCGGGCGTCCCGCCCCATTGCAGACCTCTACTCCAGGCCCGGATTGGCTAATCGGGAGGACCGGGATAATTCCCGGTGGGCCGGTCCGTTTTTTGGCCGCCAGGGCCGGTGTCCCTATAGCTGCCTGCACTCACAGCAGTCGCACTTTTTTTATTATTTATTTGTTTGTTTGTTTGTTTATGTATTTATTTATTTATTTAACCATAGCCTCACTCTTTTTATTCATTTTTTTTACCGCAGCTCCACTCTTTTTATTTATTTTCTCGCAGCCCCATGAGCAGAATACAGCCTGCAGGTTAATGATGACGTAATTAGCATTCGACTTCCCCGACAGCGGCACTTTGCTCAACAGATCCAAATCAGTTGTTAAGAGATACACGAGAGATGAAAAATGGATAATAAAAAGCGAAAACGTGGCGCTGAAAAGGCCAGAATTTAAAAAAAAAGCTCTAGAAACTGACGCGGCCAAATGTACTAAGCTGAGTACATTTTTCGTTAAAACCAGCGGCAGCGAGAGTACAACAACACATGAAGACGATGAAACGGCCGGTAAGTTAACGTTAAGCTAGTTAGGAGCAGTGCAAAACAACGATGTCTGCAAACCACCGTTCATGCTTATGTATCGAACTTTTTCTTGTACTGTAGCTCTTCGGCAGCAGCAGCCTCTAGTCCAGTTAGCTGCTAACAGTGAATAGCCAGGCAACGTAACGTTACCAAGCACCAGTCATGAGCCCAACACACTAGAATGGGCAGGTAGGATTGTCATTGAGTGAATATAAGAATTCGAATAATTAAAATTAATATTAATGAATATTACACCTGCTCAATGAAAAATGCCCTGAGATAATTAATGACATCAGATGATTCACTACATTAATAAATCTGACTTAACTTGATCAGAAAACTAAAAAGGGGAAATTTGTGGTGAGAAATATTACCATTTTTAAAATTTCATTTAGTGTCAGACGCAGAGGCAGGGCCCAGTTGTACCATGCAAGAGACTCTCAATGTGGAAAACACAGGTAAGCTGTTGTACCACAGGTTAAAAAAAGTATTGCAGATAATAGTGCAATACTTGTTTTATTCTTTATTTGTGTTTAAGGACTGGATATCTGTGAACAATTTTGCACAGAATATATATTCAGATATTGCAGAAAAGGACATTGTGATGTTTTAAAGAATAGTGTTGGAGATTTACCCTTTAATGTTCTCATATTTATGAAAAATATTTGAAGTTATAATGCAGCTGTTTCCTTGAAAAAGACATGATAGTGTCATTAGAAAGTTTAATACATCTTATTTTAATCTTTATTTTATACATATACACTTAGGCTACTGTATTTGCACTGAATTGGAAATGACGTTAGTTTAATATAGTCAGTCGTGAACTAAAGTGGGCCGGTCTAAGGCTTGAAAATCCAGGGCTGAAAAGGAGTCCCACTCCGGCCCTGCTCTACTCTACAAGACAATTTGCAACTTAATTATCTACGGTATCTTTATAGTACATACTTCTCCCAACAGTTCGAGTCTGCGGTAAAATCGCTCATTTCTGGGATCAAAGATGATCTCAGGAACTTCGTTTCTCCACTGAGGACAAGCCATGTTGCAGTAAGACAGAAACCGATGAAGTAGCATCCAGTAACTAGGCAACGGAACAAGGTACGTTCCATAATTACGTAACGCATCGGATATTCGAACGAAAACATGAAATAACTTTTTTTTTCCCCTCCAACAAATTACAGGTATTACATAAAACGTTTCTGCAAACACACCCATTGGCATTAGTTCGACCAAAAAAAAAAATCTGTTTCAGTAACAATATACACCTCTAGTTTTCATGAGAATATTAAATCAGCCATCCGACACGCTTTTACTGTCAGGTACCCAAACCCAAGGGAGGGAAACAAACACCACGCGCAGCGGCTGTAAATGGCGCGCGGAGCGCTGCGCGGAGAGGAAGCCGGCAATTAGCCAATGTAGCTATTGCCATGGTATTTTTTTATAAAGGGGAATCAAAGTTGCATTTAGTTAAGTATATTTATAATTTAATTTAGTAATCGCACTCTTATTGTGCTGGCGTAATATACGATTAATAACAAAAAAAGAAAGGTGAAAATATATATATATATATACATGATTCCTATGATAAGCAAGTTGCAAGCACGGACATCGTTGAACTCTGGAAATGAAAGTTAGTTACAAGAACGTAGACCGACAATTTCCCTTTGTGGCATGACACGAAGGATGTATTTAATGTTGCTTTGCAGCTTGTTTTACTAAAATGTAATTCCACAAGCTGTGCATTCTGTTGATTTGTGTTACATATTTTCCTCCTCACTTTTTTCACGATGGATTTGGAAAGGCCAAACAGACAGACCACGTGTTTCTGACCTGGTTGCTAAACTTCTGTAACCCCTGGGCACAACTAGCACATTCCAGTGACATGACTTCAAGGTTCACCATCGGCCAGGCAAGCTCCAACGACACCCTCTCTCATTGCCCCTGTAGGACGGATGACTCCTGTTGCTGCCGCCACATCAAGGAGCACAGCCAGAGGAGGCCCATGGCAGCAGCAGTGCAGGTGACCATTGGTGGCAAGGGACTGGAGACCGTTGACTGCCAATGGCTGCAGATGGAGCAGGAGAATGACCTGGCGCTGGCTGGCTGCAGGTGTGGAAGCAGCTGAAGTGGAAGGAGTCCTCTTCTCTCAACCTGGAGACCAAGGCCTTCTACTCACAGTGGGGGGGGGGGGGCTCACAGAGCACAATGGGCTGCTGTACTGGTGCTAGCAGTTTCTGCACAGAGAGACACACCTGCAGGCACCCTGGAGCCTTTGTCCCACAGTCCGGATGGCAGTGCATGGTGCAACAGCAGCCAGGTACCATACCGAATGCATGAATTACATTATTCATTATTACATTGTAAATATCTCTAAATGTCTGTTTCAGATGCTCACCAACCAGGGGGAATCAGAGGAAACTTTAAGCCAATGTAATATTGTAAAAATTGCGCTATTTCAAAAATTGAACTGAATGTTGCTTTCTGAATGCAATTGTTTAATCTTTATAAGGAACGCCGACTCTGGGTAAGACCTGGACTGAGCAGTGCTTGGTGGCACAATTTTCACCCACATGCCCAGTGTACTGTATGCTAATATGCACCATAAGCTATGTCATTTGCCTTTTACACGGTGCAGTGTGAACGTGAAAGGTTTTTCTTAAGAAACCCCAGTCAAAAAAAATAATTAATGCATTAGTGCAGACGTAGACTTACTTTGAGCCAGAGTGGAGGACAGCAGCACTGTCACCAGGAGGAAGAAGGCAGAGATCTGATGGGGCTTCATGAAGGGGGTGGGGTGAATCAAAAAGAAAGACAAGAGAAGAAAAAACATTTAGTACTTAAAACACCTAAAATAGACTGACCACATACTCAGCCAGGTGGCTCCATGTGGTTTGAAAAACAGCCAATTGCACACATGCATTGCAGCTAATATTAATACCTTATAGTACATGCTCAGAAGGTATATGATGTCGGTCTCAGCAAATTCTGCCCCTCTGTCTTGTCCGCGGTCAGTCTATTTCAGGCACATAAAGTGGAAAAGGTGTTTTATTTGCACACCACCTCCACCTCCAGTCACACAGCCATTTTAAAAGGTCGTGGTTCAACTGTTGGCCTCAGTTTAGGTGTAGAACCGAGGCTGAACTTCGTCCAGTGGAATGATGAAGCCCCATCAGATCTCTGCCTTCTTCCTCCTGATGACAGTGCTGCTGTCCTCCACTCTGGCTGATGGTAAGTCTGCAGCATCTCACAGCTTTTATCAGGACTTTGTCAGTATTTTAGATTAGAATATTTTTGATAGGAAAGATTGCAGGCCCAATTGTGAAATATGATTGTAGTTCAGACTAAACCAGTTTCTCTGTGTGCGTTTTGCATGGACGTATTCAGAGAGGCTGCATGTATTCTGTGAGGCGGCGGCTCTGCAGGAGTCCACCACACACCAGCAGGGGATCAGCAGCACCATGCACACCACTGCTGACCACAGTCTCCTCACAAGCAGCCACAAGGAGGACCGACAGAGCAGGCTGGCAGCTTCACCTGCAAGGCCTGAAGCTCCTGAGAGCGAGAAGGCGGATGGATTGATTACAGGGGGACAGATGAAGAATGGGGCTGCTGTTTCCAAAGAAAGAGCTGGTATATTTCTCCCATTTTTCGTTAATAACATTACCCGCTACAGTTTTGTATGTATATGCTGTAAATATTTTGTACATAAGCTGTATATACATTTTCGGTTCTTCATGTCTATCCAGAAGCCAAACCAGCAAAACAATGTTGTTTTACATACTTTCCTAAAAGCCTGAGGATGGACCTCATAGTTAAGTATGAGGAGACCAGAGGAGACTGTCCTAAACATGGAATTATGTAAGTATTTGCTCTTTTCATGCATTGTTTTGAACTATTACTGGTTCTTGGTTTAAAGTTTGTTGGATGCAAACTGTCTATAACAGAATTGACTTGTTGTTCAGGATCAGATGTATATGGAGAAGGATTCTAACAAGTGACAAGCAGACCCATGTTATTTTATTTTTCATTTTCAGAATTTACACCAAAAAGGGCATTGAAGTGTGTGTCGATCCCAGAGCTCGCTGGGTTCAGGAGGTCAAAAAGAATCTGGATCAGCGCTTCTTCCTGTCCACCCCATTTATTCTTCTGTAACATTATTTCCTGTCATCTTCCAAATAATGTACAATTTAACTGAATTTTATAGTTTAATATCTAAAGTTTTATTTAGCCATTAGTTAAATTTGAATTGCACACATGCTGCTTTGCAAGCATATTACTAAATAAAGACTATTGAAAGGTTCAGGTTTTTCATTTAAATCATTTCATTTGTAAAACAATGTTTTTTTGGTTGGTTAGCATATGAAAAATACAATTAGAGAAACATACAATCACCAAACCTTGGATCAAGGGAGAGATAATGGATGGATGGATGGTTCAGGTTTTTCATTTAAATCATTTCATCTGTAAAACAATGTTTTTTTGGTTGGTTAGCATATGACAAATACAATTAGAGAATCATGCAATCTAAGAATGAATAATGTAAATGTATGCATGGAAAATAGACACATAAATCCACTAGTGTCCATGCTAAACTCAGTCAGAGTGTCCATGCTAACCACAGTTAGAGCGCCCATGCTAAACTCAGTCAGTGTGTCCATGCTAACTTCAGTCAGAGTGTTCATGCTGACCCCAGTCAGAGTGTCCATGCTGACCCCAGTCAGAGAATCCATGCTAATCCTAGTGAGGAGCATCCATTCTAACCCCCGTCAGAGCGTCCATGCTAACCGCAGTCAGAGGGTCCATGCTAACCCCAGTCAGAGCGTCCATGCTAACCGCAGTCAGAGCGTCCATGCTAAACCCAGTCAGAGCGTCCATGCTAACCGCAGTCAGAGCGTCCATGCTAACTTCAGTCAGAGCGTCCATGCTAACCGCAGTCAGAGTGTCCATGCTGACCCCAGTCAGAGAATCCATGCTAATCCTAGTGAGGAGCATCCATTCTAACCCCCGTCAGAGCGTCCATGCTAACCGCAGTCAGAGGGTCCATGCTAACCCCAGTCAGAGCGTCCATGCTAACCGCAGTCAGAGCGTCCATGCTAAACCCAGTCAGAGCGTCCATGCTAACCACAGTCAGTGCGCCCATGCTAACTTCAGTCAGAGCGTCTATGCCAACCACAGTCAGAGCGTCCATGCTAACCTCAGTCAGAGCGTCCATGCTAACCCCAGTCAGAGCGTCCATGCTAACCGCAGTCAGAGCGTCCATGCTAACCCCAGTCAGAGCGTCCATGCTAACCGCAGTCAGAGCGTCCATGCTAAACCCAGTCAGAGCGTCCATGCTAACCGCAGTCAGAGCGTCCATGCTAAACCCAGTCAGAGCGTCCATGCTGACCCCAGTCAGAGTGTCCATGCTGACCCCAGTTAGTGTCCATGCTAACTTCAGTCAGAGCGTCCATGCTAAACTCAGTCAGAGTGTCCATGCTGACCCCAGTCAGAGTGTCCATGCTGACCCCAGTTAGTGTCCATGCTAACTTCAGTCAGAATGTCCATGTTAACCACAGTCAGTGCGCCCATGCTAACTTCAGTCAGAGCGTCCATGCTAACCCCAGTCAGAGCATCCATGGTAACCACAGTCAGAGCGTCCATGCTAACCCCAGTCAGAGCGTCCATGCTAAACTCAGTCAGAGTGTCCATGCTAATCCGAGTGAGGAGCATCCATGCTAAGCCCCGTCAGAGTGTCCATGCTGACCCCAGTCAGAGTGTCCATGCTAACTTCAGTCAGAGTGTCCATGCTAACTTCAGTCAGAGCGTCCATGCTAACTTCAGTCAGAGTGTCCATGCTAACCCCAGTCAGAGCGCCCATGCTAACCCCAGTCAGAGCGTCCATGCTAACCCCAGTCAGAGTGTCCATGCTAATCCTAGTGAGGAGCATCCATGCTAAGCCCCGTCAGAGTGTCCATGCTAACTTCAGTCAGAGTGTCCATGCTAACTTCAGTCAGAGTGTCCATGCTAACCCCAGTCAGAGCGTCCATGCTAACCACAGTCAGAGCGTCCATGCTAACTTCAGTCAGAGCGTCCATGCTAAACCCAGTCAGTGCGCCCATGCTAACCCCAGTCAGAGCGTCCATGCTAACCCCAGTCAGAGCGCCCATGCTAACCCCAGTCAGTGCGCCCATGCTAACCGCAGTCAGAGCGTCCATGCTAAACCCAGTCAGAGCGTCCATGCTAACCGCAGTCAGAGCGTCTATGCTAACCACAGTCAGTGCGTCCATGCTAACCTCAGTCAGAGCGTCCATGCTAAACCCAGTCAGAGCGTCCATGCTAACCCCAGTCAGAGCGTCCATGCTAAACCCAGTCAGAGCGTCCATGCTAAACTCAGTCAGAGCGTCCATGCTAAAGTCAGTCAGAGTGTCCATGCTGACCCCAGTCAGAGTGTCCATGCTGACCCCAGTTAGTGTCCATGCTAACTTCAGTCGGAATGTCCATGTTAACCACAGAGCGTCAGAGCGTCCATGCTAACCGCAGTCAGAGCGTCTATGCTAACCACAGTCAGTGCGCCCATGCTAACTTCAGTCAGAGTGTCCATGCTGACCCCAGTCAGCGTGTCCATGCTAACCCCAGTTAGTGTCCATGCTAACTTCAGTCAGAATGTCCATGTTAACCACAGTCAGTGCGCCCATGCTAACTTCAGTCAGAGCGTCCATGCTAACTTCAGTCAGAGTGTCCATGCTAACCCCAGTCAGAGCGTCCATGCTAACCCCAGTCAGAGTGTCCATGCTAATCCTAGTGAGGAGCATCCATGCTAAGCCCCGTCAGAGTGTCCATGCTAACTTCAGTCAGAGTGTCCATGCTAACTTCATTCAGAGTGTCCATGCTAACTTCAGTCAGAGTGTCCATGCTAACCACAGTCAGAGCGTCCATGCTAAACCCAGTCAGAGCGTCCATGCTAACCACAGTCAGAGCATCCATACTAACCCCAATCAGAGCTTCTATGCTAACCCCAGTCAGTGCGCCCATGCTAACCCCAGTCAGAGCGTCCATGCTAACTTCAGTCAGAGCGTCCATGCTAACCCCAGTCAGAGCGCCCATGCTAACCCCAGTCAGTGCGCCCATGCTAACTTCAGTCAGAGCGTCCATGCTAACCCCAGTCAGAGCGCCCATGCTAACCCCAGTCAGATCGTCCATGCTAACCCCAGTCAGAGTGTCCATGCTAAACCCAGTCAGAGCGTCCATGCTAACCCCAATCAGAGCGTCTATGCTAACCCCAGTCAGCGCGCCCATGCTAACTTCAGTCAGAGCTTCCATGCTAACCCCAGTCAGAGTGTCTATGCTAACCCCAGTCAGAGCATCTATGCTAACCCCAGTCAGAGCATCCATGCTAATCTCAGTCTGAGTGTCCATGCTAATCCTAGTGAGGAGCATCCATGCTAACCCCCGTCAGCCAGCTTCAGCTTCCATTCTCATCTGTGGTGGAGGGGTTCAAGGTGGCCAAGTGCAGGGTGGCAATGGTACTCAGAGACTCTAAAGACGAGCGTGTCAGCAATGCGGGGGTCATAACAAAAACAGGCCGTAAGTGGGTAGCAGACACCGCAGTTAGGCAAGCTGAAAGCTCCATAGAGTTGAGGGATATCATTGGCAATGTCTGCACTGGCCGGCAGACACTAGGAACCTCCTGTTTCATCCAGTGGGGGAAGGCAACTGTGCAGCAGAGGAGAGAGATGGTGCAAGCCGAAATGTGGCACCAGGTAGAAGAGACACGGAAGGCGACGGCTGTCGAACTAGCAACCCAAGGAACTTGGACCAGATGGGACCTCCCAAAAAGGAGGGTCACGTGGACCGAAATCTGGAGGCTGGAACCGTTCCGTGTGAGTTTCCTCCTGAGGTCTGTATATGACACAATCCCGTCACCTGCAAACCTGGTAAGGTAGGGCCTGAGGGAGGACCCACTCTGCAAATTGTGTGGGAAGAATGGCACACTCTCCCACATTATAGCAGGGTGTCAAACAGCTCTGGCCCAGGGGAGATACAGGTGGGGGCATGAGCAGGTACTCAGCGCTCAGCTCCTGGAGCAGGCCAGGAGAAGGCCGCAACCACTCAAGCCACAAACATCAGTGCTGCAGTTCATCAAGGCAGGGGAGCAGCCATCTTCTGCAAGGAGAACCAGGACCAACATCCTCCAGGGGGCACAAGGATGGGAGATGATAGTTGACCTGGGTAGGAAGCTCATTTTCCCTCCCATCGTCCAGAGCACCTTGAGACCTGACATTGTCATCTGGTCAGAGCAGGCAAAGAAGATCATCCGGGTAGAACTGACTGTCCCATGGGAAGAAGGCTGTGATGAGGCCCATGAGAGAAAGTATCTGAAATACCAGGACCTCATCATGTAGTGCAGAGAGAAAAGATGGCAAACGTGGCTGTTTCCAGTAGAGGTGGGGTGTAGAGGGTTTCCGGCACAGTCTGTATGGTCGGTGCTCACTATACTCGGCGTATCAGGCAAGGACCGTAAGGGAGCTGTGCGCAGGATTGGAGAGGCAGCAGAAAGAGCCTCTTGTTGGTTGTGGTTTAAAAGGGAGGAGGGGGGCTGGAGGCCTGGAGCTGATGGGCAGTGACCTGGCCACCACTGCCGACCCGCCAACTGGAGGGTGTAGCGGATAAGGGTCGAAACACCCTGAGAAGGTTGGGCACCGTCTGACGACATCGGCTCCAGGCCAAGGCCACAGGCGTTCTAAAGAGCGACTGTATGTGTGGCATCATGTGATGTATTAAGCAAGTATAGGTGATGATCTGAGACATTTCACACCAAAACTGAAGCAGTATCACTTGATGATGGCACCTGAAAGGACCACAGACACAGATCTGCTGAACCTGATTACATTGAGAAAAGTCACACAATGTTGGGCTTTACATGTTACAGGTATTTTATACCTCCCTTCGTAATTAGATTGATAATCAGGTACTTTGAGGCAGCATTCAATGATTTTTCTAATCTGAGATAAGAGTTAAAACACATTAATTGTAGCTCAAACATCTGGACATGTCATCAATGAATATGCTTTCCAAGTTAAAAGTGTGTCATTTAAGTCTGAGGTAATATTTCTACCTAGTTATTGTTCTTTGTTCTGCTTCTATAAACACTGTAAGAGAGATTTGTGTTTATTAATCTCCTGACAAAGTGAGTGAAGATCATGTCTGTGGTCAGAGTTTGTTTCACGTGCATTAACTGGTGATTGTGTGGCTGCAGTGTGACTCAGTGGGTTACGGTGCTGTGTCTGTGAGCCTAAGGTTGCCTGTTTAAATCCTACGATTTCACAGTTGGGCCCTCGAGCAAAGACCTTAACTCCAATTGCTCCAGGGACTCTGCTTTTTCAAAAAGAAGTTTGTTGCTTTGGATAAAAGTGCCTGCTAATACATATTAGATAAATGTTTATTCCTTTTATCTATCATCCACCCCCACCTCAGACACACAACCCCTCTAAAAGGACGTGGTTAGACTCTGCTGGCCTCAGTTTAGCTGTAGAAGCGGCGCTGATCTTCAGAAACGTCCAGTGGAATCATGAAGCCCCATCAGATCTCTGCCTTCTTCCTCCCGACGACAGTGCTGCTGTCCTCCACTTTGGCTCAAGGTAAGTCTGCAGCATCTCACAGCTTTCATCAGAATGTTGTCAGTATCTTGGATTTTAATAAAGATCATGGACCCAATTGTGAAACATGAACACAGTTTCTCTGGGCGTATTTCTCATGTATGTATACATGGCTGTATATATTTTGTATATAGATTGTATATACATTTTCCGTCCTTCATGTCTGTCCAGATGGCTGCAGACCATTTAAATCTAGGACTTATAAGATTCTTTAAATTTCTTTGATACAAGCAAGGTTACTGACCCAATTATAAGTTTTTTATAGCGGGGTGTGCGGCTCTGTCTGTGCCTGCATGGCCGGCCTCCCGGGGGGGGGGGGGGCGGCGCGCTGCCGCCTGTGGCCGTGGGGTTCCTGCCTCGTGCTCGCCGGTGGGGGGTGCCCAGTGCCTCCTTCCCTGCCTTCCTTGGGTGGGCGCGCAGCCGTCCGGTGGCGGGGGCCCGGGTACCTGGCAGCTGTGGGGCGGCTGGGTCCGTGACAGCTCCCGGCCGTCTGGGGGCCCAGGGCGGTGTTGTTGTGGCCTCGCACACACACTGGGAATCATTCCATATTAACCTGCACACTCATACATACACTCACAACACACAAACATACACACATACACATATGCGTACACACACACATACACGTATGCGTACATACACACACATACACGTACATATGCACACGCACACACATACACACACTTTCATATCAACACACATACACTTAGAATGCACACACACACACACACACAAGAGAGCCTAGGGCTCTCTTCCCCTATTTTATCCCTCTTTCCCCTTGTCTGGGTGTGTGTGTGTGTGTGTGTGTGAGAGTGTATGTGAAAGTTGGTGTGTGGCTTCCACTCCCTCCTCTCTGATGCAGATACGGGTACGACGATATTTAGACAGTGTTCCTGGTGGTCTGCTTATGCATATATATTTATTTTCTTTCGTTGGTATTAACGTATTTAATTCCAGAAGCAGATACTGGCACAAGCACATTCCCATGTCATAATGGTACCACTGGTTTCTTTGTGTGTATACTGTTTGTGTGTGTCCCTGGATCTTATCTTTCAGATACAGCAGCTGGTGTGATGATACGGTGTAAAGCAGCAAGATGCAGAAGCTGTCCTCTTATTACTCTTTCCTTTTTGTTCTACTGTTTGTTATGTATTATTTCTCTTTCCCTGTCTCTCTCTCTGACCCCCCTCCTTATTTTATTTTTATTATGTATTTATTTATTTTTCTACTTCCTCTGTGTCTCACCCATTTCTCTCCTTTCTCACTTTATCTCTCTATCTCTTTCCCACTAACCCCCCCTGTCAGCTCCGGCTTTGTGGCGCATTGACATAAAGATGATTAATAAAGAGTATACCTCAAGTAACAAGAGGAGCTTAAATCCGAAGCTCCACTTGTTAAAATAAAAGTGTTGGCACAATAAGGCACCCAGACTAACATCCTGCTTGCTAAACTGCCGGACACGACAAGTGAGAAAAAAAAAAAGTTTTTTCGCAGTGCATTTTTCATGTATATATTCAGAGTGGCTGTATATACTTTAATTCATTCATTTGTAAAATTATTTTCTGTCATTTTCCAAGTCATATAAAATGTTACAGCGTATTATACTTGAATATATTGAGTTTTAATTCTTTTATCAGTATTTTAATTATAAAACAACATTCTGGTACTTGGTGGGCATCTGAAAAAGACTATTAGAGAATCATGCAATTAGCATAATATAAATGTATCCATTCTCTATGTGTGTGTCATGCCCACATCGGACCCCGACCACACCCAGCCTCACCAGAACAGCCCAGACTACATACAGATCACCTGAATACACTTAAGTAATCAAACTTTTAAAGTAAATTCTTGCCAAAATATATGTTGAATTCAGCACTTAAAAGACATGAATTTGTTATATTTGAACTACACTCAAATATTATGCTTTGATGTTCTTAGATCTTCATCTACACTCAATCCTTCAATATTTCAGTTCTTATTTGGGGGATTTTCTCCCATTCGTCCTTGCAAAGGGCTTCTGATTCTGCAAGATTCTTGGGTTGTCTTGCATGCTCTGCTTTTTTGAGATGTATCCACAGATTTTCAGTGATGCTTAGGTCGGGTGACTGAGGGCCGTGGCGAAACCTTCACCTTGAGGTATTCCATTGAAGATTTTGAGGTGTGTTTTAGATCATTATCTTATTAATAATAATAATAATAATACATTTTATTTGATGGCGCCTTTCAGGACACCCAAGGACACCTTACAGCAGAAACACATGGAATAAAATCACCAATACATAAAAATTAGGAAAAAAAATAAATAATAATAAATAAAATTACAATGAATAAGCAGATTTGAAGAGGTAAGTTTTAAGTTGTGATTTAAAAATGTTAACAGAATCCAACTGACGAATATGAATGGGTAGTGTGTTCCAGAGTTTAGGGGCAGTGTAACTAAAGGCCCTGGCTCCCATTTTAACCATTTTAACCGAAGGAATAGACAAAAGACCAGAAGAAGAAGAACGGAGAACACGAGAAGGAGTATATGGGTGAAGCAAATCAGACAGATATGTGGGAGCAAGATTACGAAGTGACTTGAAAGTGAGAAGAAGAAGTTTGTATTGAATTCTTTGGGTTATTGGGAGCCAGTGAAGGGAAATGAGAATCGGTGTAATATGTTCAGTTGATTTTGTGCGAGTAATAATTCTTGCAGCACAGTTATGGACAATTTGAAGTCGTTGGAGAAGCTTTTGGGGTAAACCGAAAAGAAGGGCATTACAATAATCGAGACGTGAGGTAACAAGGGCATGCACAAGAACTTGGGTTGAATGCTGAGTGAGTGATGGGCGGAGTCTAGAAATATTGCGTAAATGAAAAAAAGCTATGCGAACTGTATTGTTAATATGTGAGGAAAAAGAAAGAGTAGAGTCCAGTATTACACCTAAACTTTTGACCTGAGAGGAAATGGGGACCAGACAATCTTCAATGCTTATACTGATAGGTGGGGATTTGGAAAGTGTAGAATTGGAACCAATAAGAAGAACTTCACTTTTATTGCCATTTAATTTGAGTTTGTTATTTGTCATCCAAGATGTAATGGCCTGTAAACAATCAATAAGTGCAGTTGGGCATGATGGAATACTAGGTTTTGTGGAAATGTACATTTGAATGTCATCAGCATAACAGTGAAAACAAATTCCAAAATGCCGAAAAATATTACCAAGGGGAAGGATATAAATAATAAACAAAAGAGGACCTAACACTGAGCCTTGAGGAACTCCATGATATAATGGAGATGAGGATGACTTGATATTCTTCATTTGTACAAATTGTTTCCTGTCACTGAGGTATGAAGTAAACCATTTTAGGGCAGTACCAGTGACCCCAATGCCGGCCAAACGCTCGAGTAAGACTGGGTGCGAGATGGTATCAAAGGCGGCACTGAGGTCAAGGAGAATGAGAATGGAAAAAAGACCAGAATCAGCTGCACGAAGGAGATCATTGGTGATTTTAACTAAAGCTGTTTCAGTACTGTGTTTAGAGCGAAAACCAGATTGGAAAGGCTCAAACAGATTGTTATTTTGAAGATGATCCTGCAGTTGTGTAGTGACAATACGTTCAAGAATTTTGGCAGTAAATGGTAAATTAGAAATAGGTCGATAATTATTAAAATCTTTGGGATCTAAACCAGGTTTCTTAATTAGAGGTGTAACTGAAGCAGTTTTAAGTGATAATGGAACAATTCCGGTGGACAACGAAGAATGAACTATGGTAGTGAGAACCGGAGAGAGTATGGAGAGACATGATTTAACAAGAAATGTGGGGAGAGGATCAAGAGAGCAGGTAGATGGGTGTGCCAAAACGACGATATTACTGATTTGTTGAACCGATGGTAAAATAAAATCAGAAAGTGTAGCAAGCGGCAATATATGTAAATTATTAATCCAACTACAATCAATGTGTGTCATAGAAGATGTAGTCAAATGTTTATGGATTGTATCGACTTTGTCATGCAAAAAATCCAAATAATCTTGACATTGGGATATAGTAGTAAAGTGGAAGACGGTTTCTGATAATTTAGTAAGTCCTTGGACAGTAGAGAAAAGTGCTCTGATATTAAAATCATGGTTAACTAAATGTGAGTAATATTCAGATTTAGCAGAGTTTAAAGCATTTTTATAGGTGGCAACATGATCAGAGTACATTTGTTGATGAATAACAAGCCTAGTTTTGTTAGAGAGACGTTCCAAACGGCGGCATTCTTGTTTCAATAAACGGAGACCAGGAGTGAACCAAGGGGAGGATTTTGTAAAAGTAACAATGCGTGTTCGAAGAGGTGCCAAGTTATCCAATACAGAAAATAAAATGGAGTTATATTGATCAACCAGGTCAACAGGAGAAAAAGATTGTAAATTGAAGGTAGATAATGCCACAGAAAGTTCGTTATTCAAATCAGATACATTGAGTTTTTTAACATTACGGAAGGATATGGTGCGTTGTTTAACTAAACTAGATATAGGAATGGAAATCTTAAAAACTAAAAACTTATGGTCTGATATAGGAAGATCAAATGCATTAAGATCAAAAGGTATAAGGCCAGAACAACAAATTAAATCCAGCGTGTGACCTTTGTTATGGGTCGGAAAATCGACAAACTGTGCAATATTAAAACTGTCCAAAGTGGAAATAAATTCTTTACATAATGAATCTGTAGGATTGTCAATATGAAAATTAAAATCTCCAGTTAAAATTACATTAGGAGTCATAGTGCAAAGATCTGCTAAAATAGATGAAAATTCAGTTATAAAAACAGAAGAAGGCTTGGGAGGGCGATAAACAATCACAATGAGGGTAGGTGTGGGACCCTTTAACTGGACCGCCAATATTTCACAAGAAGATGTCTCTCTCACAGTCACTGGAACAACCTTAAGGGTCTCGCGATACATCAGCGCGAGGCCACCACCTTTCCCAGAAGCGCGAGGTTTCGCAATGTAAACAAACCCACGGGGCAGCGCTTGATTTAAGTGGAAAAAATCATTAGGCTGCTGCCAAGTTTCAGTAAGGCAAACAATGTCCAAATTCTGATCAGTACAGTACTCGGATAGGAAGACGGCTTTGCTGTTGAGTGAACGGACATTAAAAACGGAAAATTTTAAACAATCATGAATGATCCCAGACGGCCTAAACACCGCTGCTAATAGGCTGCGGTCGGCAGATCTCTCTGCACGTACAGATTTTCGTGGACCCACCGACCAGAGAGATGGAATAGAGCCGTTGTGGTCCATGCAGAAGTTCTTTCTGGATCCACGGTGAATATACCTGGGTCGGCAACGAAGAATCTCCCGATGAAAATGTAACGCAGCAGGCAGCTCATATTGAGAGCGATACAGATGGATTTCCTCTGCGGTGTATGTCAGTCGTGGATGTGCAGCTGATAAAGCAAAGAGCAGAAAAGTCCACAACAAAAGCTTGATAATCCACATCCTTGAATGAGGTAGATGCAACAGCAGCAGGTAGGCTAGCCAAAGCGGCTAATCAACAGGTGTAATCCAGGTGTAATCCAGTGTCGATTATGCAACCGAAAAACTTCACACTTATCGCATGGGCTATGATCAAACTTTGATCAGTACAATAATCAACAATTATTTTGATTAGTAAAATTAAGTTAGGTTAGGTTAGTAAATTAATACCGGTGAGCAGCGGCAGCCAAACGCGCCAGCGTTCACTCAACCGGAACCAAACCTGCACACAATAATTATTGTAGGACCCATCCTCTTTTTAACTTCAACTTTTTGCTGCTTGAATATGCTGCATGATATTTATTCAAATCCATTCTTCCCTCTACCAATGACATGTTTTCTGTGCCACTGGCTGCAACACAAGCCCAAAGCATGATCGATCCACCCCCATGCTTAATAGTTGGACAGGTGTTCTTTTCCTGGAATTCGGTATGTGGCCAAAAAGTTCTATTTTGACTACTTCAGTTTCTCCTGCAGACTCTACCATGAAGGTCACATTTGTTCAGGTACCGCTGCAGAGTAGAACGGTGAACCACCACTCCAGAGTCTGCTAAATCCTCCTGGAGGTCGTTTGCGGTCAAATGGGGCTTTTTATTTGCCTTCAAAGCAATTGAATGAGCAGTTCTTTCAGAACGTTTTCTTGACCTCCATCATTTTCAATTCATACAGTATGTTTGGAATATGTTTGTAATTCTCATGTGCTTACTTCTACATTGTAATCATACTACTTCTACATTGTAATCATACTAATAATAATAGGTTACACTTTGCACTTGTATAGATTTTGCAGGGAGGCCAACCTAAAGGGAGTCGATACAGATGTATTTAATTACGCTTTAAAAAACGTGCTACAAAACTGTACACTTCTGGCGGCACTTTAGTCTAATTTGTCAAAATGAAATTGTTTCAGTCTTATTTAAAATGCTATTGGCTGTACTTGGAAGTGTACAATTGTAACATTGTTCTACTGCTGAATATGTATACAGTATATACCAATTCATTTTTCATTGACTTGTCAGACTTATGTGTGAGATCCCTCCACCTAAGGAACCTTTTGATCTTGGACATACATGCTTCCATTAAAGTACTTCAACAGAGTTCCTTTAAAAGATTCAAAGGAAAGAGTTGAGGTGGTCCACAAAGGACCCCAGTTTCTCACACTTGTCACCAAATGCACATTAAGAGATGTTCGTCTTTCTGTACAACCTTTCAAACACCATAACAAATTTCTTCAGTACTTTCTCAGCAGTACTAATGTCAACCAGTTTAACCTTTTCCTGAAGCAGAGTATAAATTCCAAAAACAAGAAGGAAGAGGTGGTTCCAGTATTTTGTGGGAAGAACACCATACAACAATGGTAATGCATATAATCAGAGATCCCCAGTCAGATGCTTTCCAGTATTTCCGTTCTTTTACTGAACATGGGACTCCTGTTAACTCTACTGGAGGTTGGACCATACAGTTAGGTTTTATACACATATGTAACTGAAGAATGCGTTATGATTAGCTCTTTAAGTGTTTTCATAAACCACGTTACTGTACGCACACACACACCAGACAAACAATAATAGACAATAATAAATATTAAAATCCCTCTGGGTTAAGAATAAAAAGCCAATAGACAATAATCACAGTAAAAAAATCACACTGATTTATTTAAGACACATATGACAGCCAGGACAAATGAACATTTAAATTTTATGATATAAAATAAACATGATATAGCATGATATAAACACATTAAATTATTAAGCATAATTATCATTTATTAACCAGATTTGATTGATTGAACTTAAATACAAAAGAGATTAGAACTTATTAAAGAACAAGACAGAACAGAACAAAACATATTCGACCCCCACCCCACCCCTCAATACACCCTGAGACAGCACCTCAAAGGAGACCAACAATGGTCACCGGCACACCCAGCCCCGAAGGGCGCAGCTAAAAACTGAGGAGAAAAGAGATAACATACTTAAATCAGTAAAAAAAAAAAGGAATACAGCTTCAGGACGTGACCCTCAGCCAGTCCTCTACCAGCTGCACGTCACGGAGCCAGCTCTGGATCGTAGAAGCAGACGAATTGTTAATCCGGGCCGCAGAGAGTTCCAGCAGAAGCAGATCAAGAAAGGTGGACTTCCAGACAGTGGGAATGGCACGATCAGGAGACTTCCAACGAGAGGCTAATAACAACTTAGCCGCTAACGAGGCAGACATCAGGAGCCTCCGCTGGAAGCGAGATAGAGAGAGAGAAGAGAAGTCCAGGAGAAGAAGGACCACGGGAGACAGAGGGATGGGAGAGGAAAGAACTGAAGAGAGAGATCTGGCCACATAATCCCAAAGAGCAGCCGCTGGAGGACAGTCCCAGAACATATGAAGAAAGGTACCAGGGACCTGAAGGGGACAGAGGTGACATAAGGGGTCAGACTCTAAGCCCATGAGATGGCGTTTCCGGGGAGTGGGGTATAATCGGTGAACAAACTTAAATTGTGTTTGCTGGTGATTGGGATTTTTAGAGTAGTTTTTAATATTATGAAAAATAACACTCCAAGATAGGACAGGGGTGGGAGAGAGCTCCCTCTGCCAGACAGAAATTATGGGGAGAGGTTTATGAGAGGATCTGCGGAGGAGGAGGGAATAGAGACTGGACGCGGGTTTAGAAACGGGGGGAAAAGGACAGAGCAAATCTGCACAGCGGGTGAAGCGGAAGAGGTGAGGAAAAAGAGATATTACAGGCCCTAAGCATGGACCTCAGCTGGAGGTAGAAAAAATATGAGGAAGAAAGCAGATTGAATGTGACCTTAAGAGACTGGAATGATTTGAGACTCAAGCTGTCAAAAATGTCACCCAGGGTGGAGATACCCGACTGAGACCACGGCGAGGAAGAGATGGGGCGGCCTCCAATGTTCAAGACAGGATTGTGGAGCAACGGAACGCTAGGATGCCATTTTGGGAAGGGGCCCAACAATTTCTCAACCCTTCTCCAGGTGCGAAGCGCCTGAGAGATAATCGGACCGACGGAGGCAGAGATGGATTTTAATTTAACGGGGAGGAAAGGAAGCGAGGCTAGACGACGGGGGAGAGCATATTCCGCTTCGATAGGAAGCCAGGCAGGGGGATGCTGGGGAGGACTGATCCAGCTCCAAACCGGCCTCAGGGTAAAAGCAAGGTGGTAAAATTCGAAGTCCGGGAGAGAGACACCCCCATCCAACCGGTCGCGGATTAGGGCAGAGTGTCTGACGGAGGGTCTCTTGCCATCCCAAAGAAATGTGGAAACAGCAGACTTGACAGAGGCCCAGTACCCGGGTGGAGGGGAGAGAGGAAGCATGGAACTAATAAAATTAATTCTCGGGAGCACGTTCATCTTAATAACGGCCAGCCTAGCCCGAAATGAAAGGGGAAGAGAAGACCACGAGGAGATTGAGGCTTTAATGCCCTCGAGAACGCGGCGGAAGCCAGCAGCTGTGAGCTCTGGGACCGACGGATAGATGTCCAGCCCCAGGTATCTGAAAGACCTCACCTGGGGAATAGAAGGAGGAAGTGAAGAGGAGTGGCAGGCAGGATTCAACGGAAGGAGAGAGGATTTTGCCCAGTTAATCCTATAGCCAGACAGGGATTCATATGTTTGAAATAGGTTAAGGACATGAGGAAGATCCACAGGAGCGTTGCCAAGGTAGAGGAGCAAATCATCAGCGTATAAAGAAACTGACTGAGGGACACCTTTCACTAGGATGGGGGAAATAAGGTCTGAGTGGCGGAGGGCAGCAGCCAGAGGCTCCAAGGACAGATTAAAGAGTAGGGGGGAGAGGGGACAGCCCTGCTTGGCCCCCTGAAGAAGCCGAAAAGGAGGAGAGATGTTGGCATTGGTCAAAAGGACAGAAGAGGGGGAGGAGTAAAGAGTCTGGACAAGGTTGTTAAAATAAGGGCCAAAGCCCATTCTATGCAAGACTCTCCACAAAAATGACCAATTCGTCCTATCAAAAGCCTTCTCTGCGTCTAGAGAGAGAAGGGCAGCAGGGAAGGGAAAGGAAGGAGCAGCGTGAAGTACATGCAGCAGGCGACGGATGTTGTCGGCCGCATGACGGGATTTAATAAAGCCAGTTTGGTCCAAGTGAATCAATTTGGAAATCACCGCCTGCAGTCGACGGGCAAGCACCTTGGCAAACAGTTTGATGTCTGAATTCATCAGGGACAATGGGTGATAGCTGGAGCAATCTGAGGGGTCCTTACCCTGTTTGAGCAACAAAGTCATCAAGGACTGATTAAGAGAAGGATGGAGATGGGAGGCAGAAATAGCAGAATTCAGCATGTGGAAGAGCGGGGTAGAGAGCTGCTTCCAGAAGGCAGAAAGAAGTTCAGGAGGGAGGCCATCGGGCCCTGGAGACTTCCCAGGGCTCATGGAGTCCAGAGCCTCTTTAAGTTCTGTCATCGAAAGGGGAGCCTCGAGCATAGAGGCTTCTGGGCCTGAGAGACAAGAAAGAGGTACAGAATCAAGAAACAAATCAGGGTCAGAGGGTGGAGAGACAGTGGGAGGGGAGAATAAATCTGAGTAAAATTGAAAAAAGCTACTGTTAATTTCCTGTGGGTCAGTGGTGAGAGCTCCATCCTTGGTTCTAACAGAAGAGATTGTGGAGACACAAGAGTCACATTGCCGGAGCCGAGAGCCAACAACTTACTGGGCCTAGCACCCGAGACATAATATCGAGACCTACTGCGATGAACCAAAAACTCGGCACGGCGTGACAGAAGAACATTTAGCTCTGCCCTTGTGTTTAAGATGAGGGTCTCATGATCTGGATCAATCACTGCAGGACGAACACTCTCTAAGTGAGTTAGGCGCCTTTCGAGATCACAGATCTTCTGGCGACGTTCACGAGCCAGGCCACTGGCAAAAGCAACCGTGGTGTCACAGAGAAAGCCCTTTATCGCCATCCAGCAGTAGACTGGGTCATCAGTTGAGCCTGAATTAATTGAAATAAATTCTTCAAGTCTAGGGATCAAATAGGCTATATATTTGGAGTTTCGAAGCAAAGAAGTATTGAGCTTCCATCGTGGGGCCTGAGGAGAAAGAGAAGGTACAGCTAAGTGGAGGAGAGCACACTTGTGGTCAGATAAAGAAGAAGAGATCAGAGAAGCCGTAGAAACAGCGGGGGCAACAGATCGAGAAACAAAGATGTAGTCTATGCGAGATTGGGAGTTGAAGCGGGGTGAGAAGAAGGAAAATTCTCTAGCGGAGGGGTTAATTAGGCGGAATGAGTCAACCAAATTCAGGACCTCCACGAATTTACACAGGGAACGTGTAGAGGGGGGCAGCAAGGCTACCCACGAGAGAGGGAGATTTATCAAGGACAGGATCATGGACAGCGTTAGCATCAGTTCCAATAACAAAGTCGAAGTCTTGAAATTTAAGAAGGTGGTCAGAAAGATCCTGAAAGAATGAGGTGCGTGGGGGAGTGGGAGCGTATGCAGCAACAAAGCAGACCTTCCTGCCCCCCAGGTCGGAGAGGGCATAACAGTACCTGCCATCAGCATCACCCCCGGAATTGAGAATATGAATCTGAAGGGTCCGCCTCACCAGTATGGCCACCCCACATCTATGCGAGGAAGCTGATGAAGTGGAGACAACCCTGTAGAACCTGGAGGCCGCCCGCAGTGCATCTCGCTGGAGTAAATGGGTCTCAATTAAAAAGGCAAGGTCAGCATGCTGCCTTTTCAGAAATTCAGTCACACTGGACAGTTGTTGTTCAGGGGTATTCAGGGCCCTAACGTTCCATGAAGCTATATTTATATTGACCATTATCAAAACAGAACAGACAGTAAGGTGTAAACAAGGAAAAAATTAAAAAATTAAAAATAAAAATAAATAAAAGTCTCAATATGCCAGGCATGCACCAGAGGCTGAATGCCCTGGTCGGTCAGCCGTAACTTTAGGAAGTGTGTCTCAGGGAAAACCCCCTTCCCACCCCCCCAAACAAACACAAAAATTCCCCAAACCCATGCTCCAGACCGGCAACGCAGCAGCAACATTAAACACAATAGAAAGGTAAATGGTTCTGCTACCAGGTCCAGAACATCTACCCTCCCGCCCCCTCCGACCAATGTCGGAAACTGCGCGCACGTGGCGCCCGAAGCCAAGCCGCAAAACACACACATCCCCACCGCCTTCTGAGTAACAGCAACGGAAGTAAAATAAAACTGACCCCGTGCCACTGCTTGCTGCCCCGTGTACAGAGCAGGAAAAAACGGCAAATGGGAGTAACCGTCAGCGAACCGGGCAACAGCAGTACAGCAGACGTCCAATTAATATAGTAGTAGAAGCAAAAAAAAAACAAACAAAAAAAAAAAACATCACATAACAGTACATTAATAATAAAATAAAATAACTGGCTTATAGGGGCGAGAAGAGGTTTCGGACAGGCCGTACAGCCTGTGGGCACGGTCAATGGCTGGCTGGAAATTGGGAAGATGGGGGAAAATAGCCGGCCAGAGCTTATTAAGGAAAGACCGCATATCGCCCCCTTCGCGCCCTAGCTTAATCCAAACCACTTTAAGATTGAGGCGACGGCTGCGGTCCTCAATCTCCGTGATTTTGTTATCCAGGGAAAGTAGAGCCTTATTAAAATCAGCCAGCTCCCTGGAGTGCCGATCGGTCACAGCCTTCACTGACGCGACTTCTTTTTGTATGGATTTAAAGTCTGCCCTCAGCGAGTTCAGGTCAGCGCGGAGCTCCGAATGGTGTTGCTGGAGCGTGCCATTTAGCGAGTTCACCTGTTCGGAAACGAAGTTCTTCATTTCCGCGAGAAAGGGAGCCAGGAGAGGGGAAAGGGCCTCCTCAGTAACGCCGCCATCAGAGCGGGGTACTTTCTTCTCCGGGCTGGAAAGGGCTGGGCGAGGTCTACGCTGATTAGCAGCCATCAGGAGGAATAACAGGGCAAGCGCCGAAATCGTGCGAAATTGCGAACGGGAGAGTGACAAGGGGACAGACTAAAGGGCAAAAAGGCGGATGGGACGCGCGGACGAGCAGAGCTAGGCAGCCATTAGCGACGAGCGTCCCCATACATAGCTGACATCTAGTAAGTTGGCCCAGCCCTCGGAATATTTTTCTGTATGTGGCCCTCACTAAAAAACGTTAGGACAGCCCTGCTGTAGACGAAAGGGCCGCTGTTCTCTCTGCTGGTTTTCATTTTGAATTCACAGCGGGGCATATCTGCAAGAAAACATAGGAAAACCAGGTATCTGAGCCTGATGAACTGAGAGATACTGGACTAGCAAGGTTTGTGTTGAAGGAGCTTACTTACCTTTGGGTCTCCTTTGTCCAAATATGCAGCGGAACAGCCTGACGAAGAAGTGCTTTACACGTTTAACTGCTCTGAATCTTGGCACCTTGTGGTAGCTGTTTGATGGAATTTCCTGAAGCCCTAGGGTTGTAGTTTAAGATGTTTCGGTTGAGCAAAGCAATTCCTCAGGACGCATGAATACTATTGAACTCAGCAGACCAGCAGTTTGCATGTACCTTAGTGAAGAACTTATGGTTTAGGATTTGCTCCAATGTGGGCCGATCCTGTGGATTCTTTTGCAGGATCCAAGAAATCAATTTCTTGGCTGATGAGGAGAGGGACTTGGGTAGAGTGTACTCTCCTTGAGTGACACGCAGCTTGATTTCTTCAGTGTCGCAATCAAAGGGGTATGCACCAACAAGCATCGTATACCTGTATCGAGAAAGTCAGCAACGGCATTTGAGTTTCATTTGCATATAACAACATTCTGCATTGGTGCATTTCAGATATCATTCTTGACTCTGACTGTGAGGACGATTGAGAAGGTATACATACATGATACACCCCAGCGCCCAGACATCTGACTCTGGCCCGTGTCCCTCCATCTTCCACACTTCAGGAGCCGCATATTCTCTCGTCCCACAAAAGCTTCTACAACACACACAAAAGGAAAACAGTATACATGTGCTTCAGCCTGCTGCATGAGCAATTTGAAAGATTTGCTGGAGAATCTAAGAAAAAGAACCCACTTCTGCCTCCTTTCCAGTGGCTCCAGCTTGGTGGCCAGTCCAAAGTCGGCCACTTTTAATCCCAAGGCCTCCGTTAATAATAAGTTCTCTGAAAGACCAATTACTCAAATATTTCACCTAATAACACCAGACATTAAACAGTTGCAGAATACAACAGCAGGCAGCAATCATATAAACCACACAGGAAATGCCATGTAAAATGCCAACACTAACATGTGAAGAATTAAACAAATCACATGTGCACGCACACATACCTAATTTGAGGTCCCTGTGGACAATGCCTTTGCCATGGATGTGTCGTAATGCCCCAATGAGCTGCCTCATGTAAAACCTCACTTCTGGCTTGCTCAGGATTTCACGTTCTTGAAGGAGGTCTAGCATCGACTAGAATGGGAAAAGAAAGGATGGCGTGAGTCGACATAGAGTCTTAACCTTAACAAACTGTCTGCAAAGGCCAGAAACAGCTGGGCTCACCCCCCTACTGCACAGCTCCATGAAGATATACAAGAATTTATCATCTTCTACATGATGGGAGAAGTTTACAACTTGCTGGTGTTGCAGCAGCTTCAGCAGCACCACTTCTCGGAGACTCTGAAATGTCAGACGTGTTACCACAATGAGCATAAGGGAAATGCAATTTAACTATGGAGGGGGCTGACTTCAAGCAGGATTCAGACCACATACCTCTTTTATTCCATCAGAGTGCTTTATCGGAATCACCTTCACTGCAAATATCTCTCCAGTGAAAATGTCCATCATTTTGAAGCATTGGGCAAAACCTCCCTAAAAACACAAGTACAGTAGAGGTCAGCGCGGGACTGATTTTTCATCCTGATCCCGCAGAAATGTGTAATATTTCGACCCGCTCCCGCCCGCATCTGTTATGGTTTGTCCAGCTCCCACCTGCTGAATCCCGCAAGCAAGGCTGCTGGAGTATAGGGGTATTTTAAACGCTATAATATCTTGGCTTATAAAAATTAAATAAGGTACCAAATTTTTTTTATCTAACTAGGCTACAGACCTGAATTAAAAAATATCTAAACAGTCTCAATAGAAACATTTCACAGTCAAAATGAGAGAAATATAGGGAAACATTGAAATTTGTGGCGCTGCTCTGCGTTTATTTCAACTAGAGGTCTGCGCAGGACTGATTTTTCATCCCGCTCTGGCACAAGAAACTGTCAAATGTAGACCCGCGCCGCGTCCCGCGAGTCCCTCGGGCGTCCCACCCCGTTGCAGACCTCTACTCTACAAGACAAATTGTAACTTAATTATCTACGGTATCTTTATAGTACATACTTCTCCCAACAGTTCGAGTCTGCGGTAAAATCGCTCATTTCTGTGATCAAAGATGATCTCAGGAACTTCGTGTCTCCGCTGAGGACAAGCCATGTTGCAATAAGACAGAAACCGACGAAGTGGCGTCCAGTAACTAGGCAACGGAACAAGGTACGTTACATACTGTAATTACGTAACGCATCGGAAATTCGAACGAAAACATGAAATAACTTTTTTTCCCCTCCAAGAAATCACAGGTATTACATAAAACGTTTCTGCAAACACACCCACTGGCATTAGTTCGACCAAAAAAAAATCAGTTTCAATAACTCACAATATACACCTCTAGTTTTCATGAGAATATTAAATCAGCCATCCGACACGCTTTTACCGTCAGGTACCCAAACCCAAGGGAAGGAAAGAAACACCACGCGCAGCGGCTGTAAATGGCGCGCGGAGCGCTGCGCGGAGAGGAAGCCGGCAATTAGCCAATGTAGCTATTGCCACGATATTATTTTATAAAGGGGAATCTAAGTTGCATTTAGTTAAGTATATTTATAATTTAATTTAGTAATCGCACTCTTATTGTGCTGGCGTAATATATTTAATATACGATTAATAACAAAAAAAGAAAGGTGAATAAAATATATATATATGCGATTCCTATGATAAGCAAGTCGCAAACACGGACATCGTTGAACTCTGGAAATTACAGTTAGTTACAATAACGTAGACCGACAATTTCCCTTTGTGGCATGCAGCGAAGGATGTATTTAATGTTTCTTTGCAGCTTGTTTTACTAAAATGTAATTCCGCAAGCTGTGCATTCTATTGATTTGTGTGTGGAGTTTGCATGTTGTCCCTGTGTCATCATGGGGCTTCTTCCAGGTTTCCCAGTTTCCCCCCACAGTCCAAAAACATGTGAAGTTATTCAGAGTTACCAAACAGCCCATAGTGAGTGAGTGACTGTGTGTCCTTGGTGATAGGTTGGAGCCCCATCCTGGATTGCTCCTTCCAGGGCAGGGTGTGCCAGTGCTTTTCCTGGGTGCTGCCTCACAGAAAAGATCTTGACCTGGTTTCATTTTGAGACAAATTGGCCCAAAATTGAAACAGCAGCACTAGGTGGCAACAAAGAATGGATGGGACAGCTATAGACGACAATTGACCTTATGAATTGTCGTCTTGTTTTCTGGTTGGTATAAGAATTAATAAAGCATTACAGCATGTCCCCGACCGCGTCCTGCTCGCCTGCAAGGGCCCTTGCTGTATCCTGCTAACCACAAGGTGCCCCAGCTGCATCCGACCTGCCTCCAGGTGCCCCAGCCATGCCCTGCTTGCCTGGTGTCCCCTTGGCATTCATCGCATCTGCGGAGCTGAGAGCTCCTGCCTGGTCTCCTGCCATCCCGTCGCTAACTAACAGGAAGACTATTCCATACTCTAACTACATACTGTGTAAAGAAGTGTTTTCTCAAATCTATTTTAAAATGTTCTCCCGCTAATTTCCACTTATGGCCACGAGCTCTAATATTTAAATTAATATTGAAATAGCCATTTGGCTGAACAGCATCCAGACCCGTTACAATCTAGACCTGGATCATGTCCCCCCTTAGTCTCTTTTCTCCAGGTTAAACAAATTCAGCTCAGCTAACCTCTCCTCATAAGACATTCCTCTAAGACCAGGAATCATTCTTGTAGCCCTTCGTTACACCCTTTCCAAGGCAGCAATGTCCTTTTTAAGGTATGGTGACCAAATCTGCACACGATATTCTAGGTGGGATCTTACCAAGGAATTGTATAATCATAGCATCACTTCCCTTGACTTAAACTCCACAGACCTAGAGATGTAACCCAACATCCGATTGGCCTTTTTTATTACTACCCCACACTGGCGAGAGTGGGACATGGAACCATCAACATACACACCGAGATCTTTCTCGTAATCAACAAAATCACAAAGCGGAGGGACACATGTAACATTTTTCTGCTTGTCACACACACCCCTTAAAGAGAATCACTTGAACAAAAAAGATGAGCATTGCTTAGCTAACATGTTTATAACCACAGCAATAAAACATGATGTCTGATGATGAGGAGTTAAGGTGGCTACATAAATCTTTACACGATAGTATATATTTTATACAATTTTATGTACATTATACTATATACAACTATTATTTATTTGATGAATAAAATATGGAATATGGCCTTTTCCCCCTTCAGAACGCTTTCATTTGAGAACAAGGTTATACAAGTGGATTTCCCTGTTTACAGAACAATTCACTATACTATATTCACTATATCTTCCATTTCTTATAGCCCAGAGCATATGTGAAATTTGAGCACTATTTTTCATATGCAAAAATAATTTGAGTAGCCACTTGTGTGTTTATATCAGGACTTACCAGGAGAGGGGGCCATTGCTTTTCTTACATATACCATATGTAGGCCTACATCCATTCATCTTCCAACACCTTAGTTAGAAGGGTAGTTACCACATACTCAGCCAGGTGGCTCTATGTGGTTTAGAAAACAGTCAATAGCAAACATGCAATGCAGCCAATGTTAATATCTGCTGTTCTGTACAGGAAATGCTCAGAATGCATGTGACATCAGTCCCAGAAAATTCAGCCCCACCTTCTCATCTGTGGTCAGTCTATTTTAGGTGCATTAAGTGGTAAATACTTTTTTCATCCACCCCATCCTCTCCACCTCGACACACAACCCCTCTAAAAGGACGTGGTTAGACTCTGCTGGCCTCAGTTTAGCTGCAGAAGTGACGCTGATCTTCACAAACGTCCAGTGGAATCATGAAGTCCCATCAGATCTCTGCCTTCTTCCTCCTGATGACAGTGCCGTTGGCTCATAGTAATCTACAGCATCTCACAGCTTTTATCAGGACTTAGTTGGCATCTAAAATTTTAATGATTCATTAAGATTATGAACCCAATTGTGACATGAGTCCAGGTCTGACTAGTTTTTCACTGCATTTCTAATGTACGTATTCAGAGTGGCTGTATATATTTTGTATATAGACTGTATATACATTTTCTGTTCTTCATGTCTGTCCAGATGAGTGCTGTCTTACATACTTTCCGGGATGGCCCGGATACCTGGATATGAAGAGGCCATTGTGAAATGCCCTATACCTGGAATTATGTAAATATTTACTCTTTTCATATATTGTTTTGACCTATTACTGTTTTGAGACTTAAAGTCTTGTGTGCAAAATGTCTATAATATGTTTTTTACTTCAGGGATCGATACAAATGATTTTAACAAGTGAGAAGCAGATCCATGTGTTTTTTTTTTTCAATTTTTTGACTGTACAGTACATCATTATTGGCAGTGAAATTTGTGTCAATCCCAGCAGTTACTGCGTTTAGCAGGTCAAGACGAAGCTGGATCAGCAGTAACGCCTCCTCTCTGCCTGGCAAATCGAAAAAAGAATGAATTTTATTGCATTTCACCTTCTGCTGTAATTCTCATATAACATTATTTTGTGTCATCATCCAAATAATTTAAGGTTCTGCTACATTTTATACTTCATTATCTTCAGCTTATATGTTTTTAAAACAGTAGTCAAATTTCAGTTGCACTTATATTGCTTTGCATGCATGTAACTGATTAAAGAGTATTGAAAGTTAATGGTGGCTGACTCGGGTTTTTCATTTAAACCGTTTAATTTACAAAACAACAATCTTTGGTTGGTGGGCATATGAAAAAGACAGTTATAGCTAACATATGTTGAATGAATGATACAAATACAGTCATGGCCGAAATTAACGGCATCCCTGGACTTTTTCCAGGAAATGCACCATTTCTCCCAGAAAATTGTTGCAATTAGAAATGTTTTGGTATATCAATCAATCAATTTATTTATAAAGCACATTTAAAACAACTTCCGTTGACCAAAGTGCGGTACAAGTATAGGAAACAAGTCAGTAGGTACTATACAGTGTTTATAGTTAATATACAGCGAGTATTAATACAATAAAATACCACAGGACACAAATCAATAAGATAAGATAAAAATAATACAGTGGTACCTCAAAACTGGAATTTAATCCGGTCAGAACTCTAGATCGAATCCTAAGAAGTTCGAGTTGTGATCGAATTTTCCCCCATAAGAAATTATGGAAAACCAATTAATTGGTTCCCGGCCCCAAAAAATTACACCTAAATACGGTTTTTTTTTTTAAGCATTTAAACACAAAATGAACCGGATAAAACAAGATGAGCATATACTGTACTAAACACATTTATCAAAACAGTAGTTTGTAAAGTAAGAAAATAAATGCATTCAAACAATGTGTAAAGTTAAAAAAATAGAATGTGTCCTGCCCCAATCGTCCGCACCTTCCGTGTGCCACGCCCCCTCGTTAACCCCGCGTGGAATCCCCCTCTGATCAGCTGTTTCTGGTTGTTGTCATTAGTCCTCTGTATTTAGTCCGCGTTTCAGTTTGTTTCTCCAGTCCGGTCATTGTATTACCTGTAATTAAACCCTGTATTCCCCGATACCCTGACGTCTGCGCCTTTGTCTCCATTCCGTTCCGTCCCGCTCAACACGACAATATTATTATAATTAAATGTATTAAAGGTTTATTTTTAATATTAAATTAATTAATAAGAAATCATTATTTTTAAATGTATTTTATTATATAATAATAATTACTGTTACTGTCTATCATTGTCTAAATGATACAGGTTACAGTCGGGCATATGACTGAAGAATATTTTTGAAATCTTTCATATGTTCTCTCCTCTGTGTTATGTAGCGTGCCGAAACAGAAGATGTTCAACAGGATCTCGTCCACCACACAATAAAAATCTTTGTCTTTAAGAGAGCTGAGCAGGAGGACATCAGCACTGTCTTGGAGGGTTCCTAGGAATGAGTGGCCAAGGAAATGTGGCTATGGCTTGTGCAATTTTTCTTGGCCTTATCTATGCACTAAATCTTACTTACCCTAAATCTCTCAGATATGCATTTGAGGCTTTTCAGAAGCTTGGAGTTGGATGCTTGTAAGTTTTCACCCAAAATGATGTCCCTTTAGAATAAATGGTAACAATTTATAATAGTGTTCCGTAGTTAACAGGTAAATATGCAGGAAGTAAGCAGCAACAAAGGAGTAGTGCTTTTGAGTATTGCTGGTCTCATTGGGAATTACACTCACCTAAAGGATTATTAGGAACAATATACTAATACGGTGTTTGACCCCCTTTCGCCTTCAGAACTGCCTTATTTCTACGTGGCATTGATTCAACAAGGTGCTGAAAGCATTCTTTAGAAATGTTGGCCCATATTGATAGGATAGCATCTTGCAGTTGATGGAGATTTTGTTCCACCACATCCCAAAGATGCTCTATTGGTTTGAGATCTGGTGACTGTGGGGGCCATTTTAGTACAGTGAACTCATTGTCATGTTCAAGAAACCAATTTGAAATGATTCGAGCTTTGTGACATGGTGCATTATCTTGCTGGAAGTAGCCATCAGAGGATGGGTACATGGTGGTCATAAAGGGATGGACATGGTCAGAAACAATGCTCAGGTAGGCCGTGGCATTTAAACGATGCCCAATTGGCACTAAGGGGCCTAAAGTGTGCCAAGAAAACATCCCCCACACCATTACACCACCACCACCAGCCTGCACAGTGGTAACAAGGCATGATGGATCCATGTTCTCATTCTGTTTACGCCAAATTCTGACTCTACCATTTGAATGTCTCAACAGAAATCGAGACTCATCAGACCAGGCAACATTTTTCCAGTCTTCAACTGTCCAATTTTGGTGAGCTCGTGCAAATTGTAGCCTCTTTTTCCGATTTGTAGTGGAGATGAGTGGTACCCGGTGGGGTCTTCTGCTGTTGTAGCCCAACCTCAAGGTTGTGCGTGTTGTGGCTTCACAAATGCTTTGCTGCATTCCTCGGTTGTAACAAGTGGTTATTTCAGTCAAAGTTGCTCTTCTATCAGCTTGAATCAGTCGGCCCATTCTCCTCTGACCTCTAGCATCAACAAGGCATTTTCGCCCACAGGACTGCCGCATACTGGATGTTTTTCCCTTTGCACATCATTCTTTGTAAACCCTAGAAATGGTTGTGCGTGAAAATCCCAGTAACTGAGCAGATTGTGAAATACTCAGACCGGCCTGTCTGGCACCAACAACCATGCCATGCTCAAAATAGCTTAAATCACCTTTCTTTCCCATTCTGGAGGGGACTGTCCAGGGTATTAAAAAGAACATGAGGTTTTTGACTATTGTTTGACACAACCTCTGAGAAATGTTGTGATTTCGCTGCTTTAACTGCTCTCATGCTCCTGAAGGCTGTTTTTGAAGATGTTCAGGGAGACTTGAAGATTGTCCTCCTTCCACTTTCTCTCAGCACGCCTGCACACACATCTGAGAGCGCGTGTGGTCTCATTCAACCACGGTTCAGTCGCTGGTTTCAGTCGCGTTTAATCCTCGTAGGAGCTACTGAGTCCAGAATATCAGAACATGCGGAGTTGAACAGATCATACAGTTCATCCGTGTTGAGATCACCACAGTTTGCACTGGTACAGAGCACAGAGTCATTAAAGGCAATGGAGAATCGAGCAGCAGTTGAAGGGTTAATGGCGCACACAGGTAGAGCTGGAGCGCGGGGTTTAACGTGGGAGGATGGCAGCATGAATGTAAACAAAACAGCAAAATGGTCCGATATACATGTGTTGTATATATCGACGTCTGACAGATCTAAACGATATGACAGAACAAGGTCTAATGTGTGCCCCTTTACATGTGTCAGGACATTCACTGATTGAGTTAGGTTAAATGAATCAACAAGACTGAGAAATTCATTGACTGATGGTCAATGACATCGATGTTAAACTTACCGACAATAAGAAGTCTGTCATTTGGCGCACAAACACACACAACAGAAAGGCTGAGTCAACTTTTCTCCATTTTAACTGGCTTCAAGTGTGTTTGCTATATTGCCAGCACCTGTTTCTTGCCACAGGTGAGTTCAAACGAGCATCATATACTTGAAATAAAATGATTTACCCGCAATTTTGAAAAGGTGGCCATCATGTCTGAATCCAAAGAGTCATATAGTCGGAACTCATTGGTTAATTCAATAGGCTCTCCAAATATACTGTGTCATTAAGCATTTTCAATTCATGTTCAGTTTTTCAACAGAAGTAAGATGCCTGTTGTCCCATGTACATTTAAGGTTCAGATGAATTGAAGAGTAACTTTAAGACCTTACATGCTATGATGCCTCCAATAAACATTGTCGTTTCAACTCTACATTGAAATATAATAATCTGAAAGTATTTATTGTCTTTACTTGGCCTTGCCTTTGAAGATGTCTGTAAAATATGCATTGGATATGTAATTCGATTCTTAGTGTTAGTGTAGCAACAATGCTAACCTGTGCACCACCATGCAGAGTTACCATGCACAAATTTATGAATCATATAAATCAGTCTTAATATCTTCTATAATCTCTAAATTCGATAAATGTATACAGTGACCTATGTACTATTAAAATTTAGTCAAATTTACCAGGTTTTTTTTTTTATCAGTAACCATTTATAGTTTTATTGTATCTGTCTGTAACAGGGTGACAGGTAGCCCATACCAAGGTTTAAAATATTGGGGGGCAGTAAAAGGTACCACCTGAGATGGAAAATATTGTCTTTTACTATTGTCTTTTTTTTCTAAAATAAAAAAGAAAGTATCAAAAAACAAAAAAATGAAAAAATAAGATTTTCAAAAGTGAAAAGGAACTTGTTCCATAGAATCACCCACTGAAGCTGATGTAACTGTAGAATGTTAGTAAACATGGAGGGAAATTCCCAAACACGCATACATCAGTTATGTGTATTTTTCTATGACCGGCACACAAACTTAAGCCCAATTTTCAATGTAACCTTTTTCTCCCACTGTGCTTCTCGTTCATCCCAAAGGTGTTTAATGGGTTTGAGGTCAGTGTTCTGCTCAGGCCACTCAAGTACTTCCACACCAAACTCACACAACCATGTCTTTAATGATCTTGTTTTGTACACAGGGGCAGAGTCAAGCTGGAACAGAAAAGGGCCTGTCAAAAACTGTTCCGACAAATTTGGAAGCATAGAATTGCCCAAAATGTCTTGGTATGCTGGAGCAGTAAGAGTTCCTTTCACTGGGACTGAGATCCAGTCCAACCCATGATAAACAACCACACACCATATTCCTCCTACACCTAATTTTACACTTGGTATGTACAAAGTAACTGAGATCACCCGTGTGACATGTGACGTCACCGGGGATCTCCCCCGGGCTGACGCGTGACAATTATCAGCACAGAGCATGTCAGGAGATGTATAAATAGCCATTTGTTGTCGTATGTGCCCTTGTCTATGTGATATGTGAATCCTGTCCAATCCTCACGTGTCTTTATACAGTGGATATAAAAAGTGTACACACCCCTTAAAATTCCAGGTTTTTGTCATGTAAAAAATGACATCATGATAAATCATTTCAAAACTTGCCCACCTTTAATGTAACCTGATAACCTGAACAATTCAATTGAAAAACAAACAAATATGTTATGGGGAAAAATATATGAAAAAAAGATACAATAAGCTGGTTGCATAAGTGTGCACATCCTTAAACTGATACTTTTTTGAAGCACCTTTTGATTTAAATACAGTCTTATTGGGCAGGAGTCTATCAGCATGACACATCTTCACTCGCCAATATTTGCCCTCTCTTCCTTGCAAAAGTGCTCCAAATCTGTCAGATTGTGAGGGCACCTCTTGTGCACAACCCTCTTCAGGTCACCCCACCGATTTTCTATTGGATTTACGTTGCTAGTGGGACAATAACCACCTGAAAACACAAAGGAAGGCGTTCAGGCCCAGGAGTGGAGGGCTGGACTTTAGGTCACACTGTAGCATACACTGAAATATGTTTCTCATTTATTTACAACTCATTTAGAATTTGGTTCTCTTCATCTACTTTGAGGGCTTGTGTGAAAATCTGATGATATTTCAGTTCACATTTATGCAGAAATGTAGACAATTCTATGGGGTTCACAAACTTTCAAGCACCATTTTATTTAGGTGCAGCAGTGTCCTCCAGGCCAAAGTCACTGGATCATCTCAGTTTGTGTTGGGGGCTCCAAGATGATCAAAAATATCACTGGCAGTAGGATTTGTTTTTTTATTGGTGATGGACAGCCAGCCCTCCAGGGTGTACCCCGGCCACGTGATGGACAGGCAGCCCGCCAGGGTGTACCCCAGCCACGTGATGGACAGGCAGCCTTCCAGGGAGTACCCCGGCCACGTGATGGACAGGCAGCCCTCCAGGGTGTACCCCGGCCAGGTGATGGACAGGCAGCCCGCCAGGGTGTACCCCGGCCACGTGATGGACAGGCAGCCTTCCAGGGTGTACCCCGGCCACGTGATGGACAGGCAGCCCTCCAGGGTGTACCCCGGCCACATGATGGACAGGCAGCCCTCCAGGGTGTACCCCGGCCACGTGATGGACAGGCAGCCCTCCAGGGTGTACCCCGGCCACGTGATGGACAGGCAGCCCTCCAGGGTGTACCCCAGCCACGTGACGGACAGACACCCCTCCAGGTTGTACCCCAGCTACGTTCCCTATGCCACCCTGTGACCCTGAATGGGATAATCGTGTAGAGGTTTATATAATCAGTTTTTCTTTGGGACATGGAGGAATCTGATCAGTCACTGAAAGGCAGATTAGGATATGACTGGGTGGGCTGAATCGGATTGAAGTCCAAATTTATTAAGGCTTAGTTTGGCTTCAACACAGACTACGGTAGAATCTGCCAAGTACAGCTTAATTAGAAGGTCAGTTACCCCTGATTAAGTCAGGTGGCTTCATGTGGTTTGAAAATCAGCCAATTGGAAACATGCAATGCGGCCAATGTTAATATCTGCTGTTCTGTATAGGAAACACCCAGAATGCATATGACGTCAGTCCCAAAAAATTCTGCCCCATCGTCTTGTTTGTAGTCAGTCTATTTTTGGTGCTTTAAATGCTAAATGTTTCTTCCTTAATCTTCCATCCACCCCCTCTAGCCACCTGCAGTCACACAACCCCTATAAAAGGTCGTGGTTCAACTCTGCTGGCCTCAGTTTAGCTGTAGAAGCGACGCTGATCTTGACAAACGTCCAGTGGAATCATGAAGTCCCATCAGATCTCTGCCTTCTTCCTCCTGATGACAGTGCTGCTGTCCTCCACTCTGGCTCACAGTAAGTCTGCAGCATCTCACAGCTTTTATCAGGACTTAAGATTCATTAAATTTCTTTTATATAAGAACCAGTTTACAGACAAAACTGTGAGTTTTTTTAGTGTGCATTATTTTTTATGTATATATTCAGAGCGGCTGTATATATTTTGTATGTAGCCTCTGTACATAAATCAGTGTCCATGCTAACCCCATTCTGAGGGTCCATGCCAACCCCATTCAGAGGGTCCATGCTAACCCCATTCAGAGGGTCCATTCTAACCCCAGTCCACTGTCAAAAGAGCCTACAATGGCCATGCAAATGGATAATAATAAATACTTTATTGATCCCTGTGGGGAAATTGTCTTTATGTCCCCCTCAACTTGCACTTTGTAAATTATGTTGTCCACAAAGGGCAGCCACCCATAGCAGTACCTTGGGAGCTGAGGTTTAAGGGCCTTGAGGTTAAGGGTTTGAACCAGCAACCTTGTGATGCAAGACACACAGGCTTAGCCCACTGAGCCACACACAGCTCCAGTTATGCTTTGAGGAATGACTTCTACTCACTTGTAACACAACATAATGACAGTATGATGAGCTGCTAAGCAGCCAGTGGTTTGATCACAGGCTCAGTCTGCTGTTTATCACACCTGAATCAGGCACCTAAGACAGGAACCAGGGCAGCCATGTGTGACTCAGCATGGAAAGATTAAGCACTCAGAGACATTTCTGTTAGCTGCATATTTACAGGGCTTTATTTAATAAAACAGTATTTACACATCTACCGGCATATTTCCCTTTGGAAATAGTATAATTACACACAGACCCATGGGGAATGCAGAGCACACAGAAGTACGACACAAAAACAGACACTCAGACAATACCAGTGTTATAGGTTGGCGCCTCATCCTGGGTTATTCCCTGCCTTCTTTCCTTGTGCTTTTTTTAACTGTATATATGAGGGAGTTAATTGGTAAAGTGATGGATGGGTTAAACCCTGCTGAAAATAGCAGGAATGAACAACAGATAAAGGCAGAAGAAGGTCCAGAAGAGACACAAACTGCAGAGAAGTTTGATGATAAATCACCAGGCAGCAGTGGCAGTGATGACAAAATAGAAAGTGCACTTGGCTACTGTAAGGAACCTTCCTTACAACAGGCAGCTGACCAGTGACTGTCCTGTCCTGACTGTCCCCCTGAACACTCTGCGGACCGAGTTGAGTGACTGTAGCTCCATCTGCTATTTCTGACACCAATGATTCTATGAGGATCCGCAGAGAGTCTGTTACTCCTTGTATTAATCCATTCATACTCGTCATTTTATTGTTATATTTTACACACAGGCTCCCCAGTGTGTTGTATCTGAACTATCGGGGACAGTATTATTCAGGGGAAAGTGGCATAGCCTACAACAGGAGGGAATCAATGAGATCTATCAGAGTTATTTCTATTTTTAACCCATTTATATGCAAGTTAAATTTAAATACACGGTGTCTGCAAAATCAAAGCCGGCGCGCCACCTTCTAGTCATTGGAAGGTACTGCTCCCCCAGGGTTCGAATTACGGGGGAGCTAAGGGGAGCTCGGCTCCCCTGAAAAGGACCTGGGCTCCCCTGAAACCCTACTTTGAGACATTTAGGGGGAGCTCTAAAACACTTTTACATTTTTTGTGTCGCATATAGATTTTGATTTTCTGTACATTAAGGTTCCTGAAATTAATGATGATATTAAAAATGTGTCAATGTTGTGTGTTTATTCGCTCATTACATTACTATTTCCGAACACTATTTTCCGCTGTCTCCTGCTGTGACCATCCATGCGTGGCGGCGCTGCACTGAAATTACCGTATTTTTCGGACCATAAGACGCACTTTTTCCCCCCAGAAGTGGGTGGAAAAAGTCCCTGCGTCTTATGGTCCGAATATTGCTCTGCTCACGTGCTTTAACCTTCTGGGTTCGAGTGCATTGTACAGCGTACTTTTCGCGTCTATTTCAGTTTATATCTCACTGAAATCTTAATGTAGAATAATGAAAAAACGCTGGCTTATGTCTTTTCAAAAGTACGTTAAATAAAAAAATACATTAAAAAAATCAAACCATGTCACCTTACTTTGTTTTACCTGCATCGGGGGCGTGTAGTACCGCTGTCACCCGAAGATCGCTATTCACATTCTAAATAGCCGCATTAGCGCGTATTCAAATCGCATTCGCATGGTAATTTGCTGAACAACGCAGCGGTGAAACGCGATCTAGATACATCCCCATCAGCGCCATAAAAGGGGGGAGGGATGTGGCCAGGTAAGGATGGTTGACATAAAATATTTTAGGACACTATTTGGTTCAGAATTTTTTTTTCTTCATTTGCACCAGCTACAACTAGCTTGCCGGTGTTACCGCCGCTGCCGCCGCTAAAAGTTGCTTCTAGTGACAGCACCAGCACCGAGGATAGCGAGACTTTGGCGCCAGAAACCACCGCTGCGACCTGCAGCGGACCAGGCGATCATGCAACACCTTTCAACTGGACAACAAAGCAATGGAGTGAGTGGAAAATCAGGAATACATGGCTCTACTCCAAAAATCAGAAGTTAGGATGTACAGTATGCATGGAGGCAAAAAGCCTGTTGCTCGCCGAAAGAGCAACGGGAGTACATCTGTCAGAGGAATGGATGAATGGAGAGGTCAGCAGCGAGTCACAGAATAACCTGCAGAGAAAGATTTACAAGCATCGGGACAGTCACCGACCCTCAACATCGTGGGTTACAGGACGGAAAGCAAAGACAGAAGACCCCAGGCCTCTGTGGTCACTTCTGATTTAAGGTAAGAATCATGGAATTACTTACTTGATCTGTGCGTTTGTGAGGATTGGCCCTAATCCTATTTAATATTGATGTATTTTTTTATGATTGTTATGTGAGTTATTCTGTTTTCATCATGATTTGCATGATGTAGGCCTAAGCGCGGTTGATTCAGAACCGTGGACAGAGCTGTTTGCCCTAACACTGACAACACTGACTGACGCTTGCGTTTTGAAGTAAACGGTTTACTAAGTAAACAATAGGTTTACTGTAAACCTATTGTTTTAAATGCCCGAACATGCACCAAAAGCGTTAAAGTCAGTCAGGGAGGATCGGTAAATACGGCTCCCCCGAAAGCCACTTTGTAATTCGAACCCTGACTGGACTGGCCTAAGTTTGGGGTCTGTGTTATTATATCATTATGTCTTAATGTTTTAGGTGTACAGATGGCTTGCTGCGGTGCCATATAGGTTGATGTTAAAATAACTGTTGTTTGTTGTTATTGGTGTTATCTCCGGATAGCCTGCACTCTCCATCTGCAGAGCGGAGCTTTTCCAAACTCAAACTGATCAAAAACTATTTGAGATCTTCCAAGGCCCAAGAAAGACTGAGTGGACTTGCACTAATTGGTATTAATAACATAATTGCCCATTAGACATCTTATAATGATATCATAAACGACTTTGCCTCCAGAAAAGCAAGGAAACACAAATTCTAAGGAAAGTGGAATATTGAGGTGGAATGTAAAGTTGAGTTAGTTTGTCTTTTCATATAAAAATATCCTGTTTGTATTTGACTAATTTGTAGTTCTTTGGTATTTAGCTTTATATTTTATTATTTATTATATTGTACTTGATTGTATTGCACTTTTTAAATGTTGCAAAATTTTCTGACCAAAAGTAATTAAAGTGGTTAACGTTAGCCTTATATTTTATTATTTATTTTATTTGTGTTGATTGTATTGCACTTTTTACATGTTGTAAAAAATAAATAAATAAAGTGGTTAAAGTGTTTACAGTAAGAGCATTGTCTACTAGTTTATTTTGCCACTTTTCAGTACACCACATTAAGTATGCCAACTGGTACTGCAAGACTTTGAATGTTAAAGTGCAAATTAACACCTGACTGCTCCTGTGGGTTTGCTACTGTTACAATTGAAGATCATAGCAAGGGTAAAAACATTGGTATGATGTAAGCAACACAGCTACAAAAAAATAAAATTTATATTGGGTGTGTTAGATTTATAGTGTGCGAATAATAAAGGATTGACAATAATTAGTCATATTGGTGGCACAGAGGGGCCCCCAAATAAAATTCTGCTTAGGGCCCCCTGAAGGCTTGGGCCGGCCCAGGTCATAGTAATCAGAATAAATTGATGAAGACCGAATCAGATTATTGTGAGAGCGAGGACTTCACTCAATTTTATGCAATTAACAGAAAAGCAGGTATCGCTCTTCATGATGAAGGTTTTTATGAGTGCAAACTGATAGATGACAATTTATCTGTTTATAACCACAGTAGATTGGTCAGTCAATGTAGATAATAATTATAAATTTTGGACATAGCTGTCCACAATCACTGTACAGCAGGGGTCACCAACTCCGGTCCTGGAGAGCTACTATCCAGCAAGTTTTCTATCCTACCTGGCTTCTGATGAGCCACACTAGTAAATACCAGGAGCAGGTGTGTTATTCTGACATCTAGTGGTTACTGGTGGTATTGTTTCACTGAGATGACCAAAACAAATATTAATTGTTCAGTGCAGCGTGAAAATATCATGTTACTGTAGCTAGCTGACTAATTTGAACAATGCAATGTAGCATTTGCCTGATTAGTTAGCTGTTAATTTACCTATTAAAAGGGTCACCTTAGTCATCATCTTATAACAATCACCCCCGAGAGAGATTTGGCAGGAGCTGCCACTGCTTCAAAGCTGCGTTTTAGAGATTGTTCCTATTGTCACAAAATGTAAGGATGACAGGTCAGCATCCATGAGCTCAGCTGACTGATCCCCCAGGTACATTTTCCAAGGGCTCGCAGTTTCAGTCTCCTTTAGCCGACAAAACTCTAGTTGAATAATCTTAATCAGGGACTAACATTACTTCACCACACATAGCGTACGATTCTACTAGTGTGTGTGTCTGTGTGTGTGTGTGGGGGTGGGGGTGTTGGGAAGGTGCCTGTTTTATTTTTTTACCCTAACCCTTCAGACAGTCTAAGTCGTCCATCGCTTCTAAGGCTGCATTGTCTTTCACAAGCACATCACTGGAGGTTCTGGTCCATTTGAATGGGGGGGGGGGGGGGAACATCAATTAGATTTTTACATTTTAAAATGATCCGTTAATGTGTAATGAGGACTCTAGATGTTTTTTTCAAAATTACAAATCACTTTGTAATGGACACCTACAGTAGGTCCAAGTCATGAAGCTATAAAATGCAGGTGCCCCCCCCCGGCCCACCCAGAACTGCCACAGGAGCAGATGATATAGAACAGGATACATTAGAGCTACACTTGGCTGACTTTCACAGATTTGATCCTTTTGAAACACTGAAAGCACAGAGGGATCTACCAGTACATGTGGATGAACCTGAGTTTCAAGGTCCTTAAAAGTGACCATTATGGACTCATTCCGATCGATCCTCTCATTTTCTATAATATCGTCAGTCAGCAGTATTTGAACAGATTCATGCACTTGATTAAATTAATCCAATGTCTTTTGTAGAACCAATGACTCCAGGGCTGTCAAATGTCCCATAACTGACCGTGAGACACTCACAACTGGGTCCAATCTCATTCTCTCACACTAAGCTTGTATTTTCTCCTGCAAATTTTACAATTAAACCAAAGTGTTACATTAACCTCCCTGAAATCATGGCATTGGTGCTGTAGAATGCTGCGTGTGTGACAAGAGCTACCTGCACATTCGGGGTGTTTTCTATGGAACCAAGTACATAATCTAAAATATACAATCCAAATATACAATCTAAAATCTAAAATATAGTGCAATGGTGAGTGTAATGGCGAGGATGTACAGACTAAAGTTATTTGTACAGTAAAGTGAACATGTGCAGTATATGTGCATTCCAGTACAAACGAACGTAGTATACAGAAGGACCAGAGTTAGTTTGAGTTGAGAAGCCTTATGGCCTGGGGGAAAAAACTCTTCCTGAGTCTCTCTGTCCTGGACATCAGGCAACGGAACCGTCTGCCTGAGTTCGGCCTTTTTCGTGTGACTTACTCATAAACAGGTGCGTCGCCTTCATTATTAACTCCTGGTTAAATAGCCTTTACAAACAAACTTATTCATTATACCCGTATGTATAAGCTATAGGCGACACGGTTTGCGTTAACTGTGTCTTACCCGAAGCTGCTTTAAATTAACAGAATGGCTACTTAATTTCGACCCCGAGATCTTTGGAAGCGTAGATCCCTCCTGGAAAAGGGCACTTACACAAACTTCTAAGCGATCGTCAGTAATGGTCCAAAAACTGTATCCCCCTCCGCCAGAAAAACATGCCCCTCCCCAATATGACAAATGAATTCATATTTAAATAAGGTTTGGGACCTATATACGATATAGCAATATACAGGCATTTAGAAAGACAGATTACATTTAGGCATCATTATATATACAAAACAGGCTATATTTTGTCTATTACAAGCTTATCAAATAAAATAAAGATATGCAATTTAAAAATGGTTCCAACACTGTGTGTTACAAGTATAAGGAGGTTGTATCAGTGAACAGAAGGTCGCTGGATTGAATCCTAGACAATTCACTGGCATATCTGTTGGGTCCTTAATCCCCCAAAATAAATGGCTGACCCTGCGTTTGTACTCTAACATTTGATCTGCGTTTGTGCCCCAAACAGAGCAAGGTGAGATATGTGGAGACTAAGGGATTCCAGTGATCCTGTACTTGTGCAAATGGCAAATAAAGTATCCCTGCTCCAGGGGCACTGCACACTGTACACTGTCTGACCCTGTGCTGTGACCCCCCAAGCTTACGCTCAGCTGCATATATGTGTCTGTGTGTCTCATGGATCCTGCCGATCAGCCACTCTGGCATTTGGCGTCCAGTGAGACTGACAGAAGGGGATCCATCATCTGGGACGTCAGCCACCCAGCTCACACCCCCTTAACACTCCTGTCCTCTGGAAGACACTACCGGTGCATTACCTCCCCCCCCCCCACATGTTTCAGGGACAGCTTCTCTACTCAAGACAGTGACCAAGAGAGTGGCCTGCATCTGTCCCCCCCACTGCATTGTACTGCACGTTGTTAAAATTCCACTTCTGCACTTTATTAGTATTTATTACACTGCAGCCAGTTTCCATCCCCATTGCACTTCTTACATGTTTGCTCACTCTCATACTGCACCTTGTCCTGCATCACACTGCTATTTGTCCCACTGCTCAACCCCCCCCCCCCCCTGCAACTGTGGTATAAGAATTTCACTGTGTTCCTCTGCACACTTGTGACAATAAAACCTGAAACTTTCACACAAAGGAATCGAGGGAGAACCATGCAGAGTGAGAGACTCAAGTTTGTCTTTTATTCTTCTATAATCATCTTGTAACTGTCTTACACATCTGGGGGAAATCTCACTGTTGAACATGCTGTTTGCTGTGTTAAACTGCAATGTACTGCAAAGGAATCCATCTTTGCTGAGGATTCAGCTACCACTCAATCTGTTACAAAAACTGATTTTTAAAATAAACTGCATTAAATTACAAATCGCCTTTTTCATATTTAAGCATGGTGATGTTCAGGGACACCAAAAAGGGGGGTGGGTGGGGGGGGTTGCAGTTAGGATGATTACAGGGGCCCTAAAATGCAATTGGTCTGGGTTAGGGGCCCAAAATCTCTAATGACATCCGTAATGATGCTAAATATTAGTCCATCACTAATAGATCTGAAAGCCTGCATGTGTGACAGTTTACGTGTGTGTGTGTGTGTGTGTGTCTATCTGTCTGCCTGCCTGTTCATCCCACTACGGTGTGTCCCAGACCGGCTCCACTTTCCTCTCAGCTCTGCAGTTCCTGCTCTTCAGCGCCCCCAGCCTGAGCTCCAGCGACATGACATCGCCCACCCTTTCCTCCATGTCTCGCAGCAGCACGCTGTTCCCCAGCAGCTCGCTTCGTTGGCGCAGCCGCAGGTTGTCTGCCCGCACCCTGTCCCGAGCCCGCTTGCCGCATGTCAGAGAGTCACGTGACCGTGCCACCGCCACCTCCATCTCTGCCAGGTCAGCTGCAAGTGCCATCTGCACCCATCGCAGCTTCTCTGTGACGTGCACGCACCTGCGATCTTGTCGCGCAGCAACAGAATCTCTGCGACTCGCTCGACCTTACCGCTGTACGTCTGGTTCTCCAGCTTCAACTGCTCGAAGTCGAGGATGTGCAGCCCCTCCGCCAGCCCCTTCTTGGCAGACAGTGCTCTCTCACCCTTGGCGATGCCACCTTCAGCTTGATGTTCTCCAGGCGCACACGCGCCAGCTCCTTCTCCTTGTGCCGCTCGGCTGCCTGGATCTGCTCCATCTGGGCCTTTGCAGATTCCTTGCCCAGATGCCAGGCCAACGCTGGTCCTGCCACCTCCTGCTTCCGGGCCTGGAGGACCTGCCACTCCAACTCTGCCTGGCGAAGGCTCTCCTCACCCGAGAGTGTCTGCCTAGTTAGGAGGTGGGACTCCTGTTTCCTTCTGATCAAACATCTCGCTGTGCAACAGCTCATCTCCAACCTCTTGGTCAACCTCAGCTTCACTGGTGCCCCTGGTTTCTGGCTCAGCGCTCTCTGATGTTCTTAGCTCATCCTGTTCTTGTTTTCCAAAAATTTTAAATGAGGAAATTCTGAGGTTATTTGTTTCAAAAGCATACAGTGGCATGCAAAAGTTTGGGCTTAAAATGTCTGTTAAGTCAGCAGAAGATGAACTGATCACCAAAAGTATAATAATAAAGTTAATGATGACACATTTCTTTCATATTTTAAGCAAGATTAAATTTTATTTCCATCGTTCACAGGTACAAAATAACAAAAAATGTAAAGGGTCTGAAGCAAAAGTTTGGCCAGTCCAAGATCAGCCCTTAGATAACGTTTAAGTTTAACTTGTAAAATTAAAATAATTAATGCTCACCAAGCAGGAGAAGGCTACAGGAAGATAGCAAAGTGTTTCCAGATAGATGTCTCCTCAGTTCATGATGTTATTAAGAAATGGCAGTTAACAGGAATGATGGAGGTCAAGAAAACTTTCTGAAAGAACTGCTCATTCAATTGCTATGAAGGCAAATAAAAAGCCCCATTTGACCGCAAACGACCTCCAGGAGGATTTAGCAGACTCTGGAGTGGTGGTTCACCGTTCTACTGTGCAGCGGTACCTGAACAAATGTGACCTTAATGGTAGAGTCTGCAGGAGAAAACCTTTCCTGTATCCTAGCCACACAATTCTGCATCTGAAGTTTGCAAAGGAACATCTAAACAAGCCTGATGCATTTTGGAAACAAGACCTGTGGACTGAAGAAGTCAAAATAGAACTTTTTGGCCACATACCGAATTCCAGGAAAAGAACACCTGTCCAACTATTAAGCATGGGGGTGGATCGATCATGCTTTGGGCTTGTGTTGCAGCCAGTGGCACAGAGAACATGTCATTGGTAGAGGGAAGAATGGATTTGAATAAATATCATGCAGCAAATTCCAGCAGCAAAAAGTTGAAGTTAAAAAGAGGATGGGTCCTACAATAAGATAATGATCTAAAACACACCTCAAAATCTACAATGGAATACCTCAAGGTGAAGGTTTTCCACGGCCCTCAGTCACCCGACCTAAACATCACTGAAAATCTGCGGATACATCTCAAAAAAGCAGAGCATGCAAGACAACCCAAGAATCTTGCAGAATCAGAAGCCCTTTGCAAGGACGAATGGGAGAAAATCCCCCAAATAAGAACTGAAATATTGAAGGATTGAGTGTAGATGAAGATCTAAGAACATCAGAGCATAATATTTGAGTGTAGTTCAAATATAACAAATTCATATCTTTTAAGTGCTGAACTGAACATATTTTTTGGCAAGAATTTACTTTAAAAGTTTGATTACTTAAATGTTTTCAGGTGATCTGTATGTAGTCGGGGCTGTTCTGGTGAGGCTGGGTGTGGTCGGGGTCCGATGTGGGCGTGACACACACATAGAGAATGGATACATTTATATTATGCTAATTGCATGATTCTCTAATAGTCTTTTTCAGATGCCCACCAAGTACCAGAATGTTGTTTTATAATTAAAATACTGATAAAAGAATTAAAACTCAATATATTCAAGTATAACATGCTGTAAAATTTTATATGACTTGGAAAATGACAGAAAATAATTTTACAAATGAATTAAAGTCGACCCGGCGGCCCAGAAGGATAAGCGGTTTGGAAAATGGATGGATGGAAGCTCAAGTGTAATAAAATTCATTCATCATGTTTTGCCAGGCGGACAGGAGGCGTTACTGCTGATCCAGCTTCTGCTTGACCTGCTGAACCCAGTCATCTCTGGGATCAACACACGCTTCTTTACCCTTTGTGGTGTAAAGTCTGAAAACTGAAGGGAAAAAAATTACATGGTTCTGCTTCTCACTTGTTAGAATCTGTCTCCATATGCATCTTACCGTGAACTAAAAATTAGTTCTGTTATAGATTTTTTGCACACAACAAATATTAAATCTCAAAACAGTAATAGTTCAAAACAATACATGAGTAAAGTTAATATTTACATAATTCCAGGTTTAATGCAGTTCTTACGGGTCTCTACATATCCAGCTATCTGGTCCATCCTCAGTATTCCAGGAAAGTACATAAAACAGCAATACACCGACAGATTGCCATCTGGATTGACATAAAGAACATAAACTGCATATATGTACAGCCTGCATACAAAATATATACAGCCACTCTGAATATATACATGAAAAATGCACAGCGAAAAAACTTATAATTGGGTCAGTAACCTTGCTTGTATCAAAGAAATTTATAGAATCCTATAAGTCCTAGACTTAAATGGTCTGCAGCCATCTGGACAGACATGAAGAACGGAAAATGTATATACAATCTATATACAAAGTATATACAGCCATGTATACATACATACATACATGAGAAATACGCCCAGAGAAACTGTGTTCATGTTTCACAATTGGGTCCATGATCTTTATTAAAATCCAGGATACTGACAACGTCCTGATGAAAGCTGTGAGATGCTGCAGACTTACCTTGAGCCAAAGTGGAGGACAGCAGCACTGTCGTCGGGAGGAAGAAGGCAGAGATCTGATGGGGCTTCATGATTCCACTGGAAGTTTCTGAAGATCAGCGCCGCTTCTACAGCTAAACTGAGGCCAGCAGAGTCTAACCACGTCCTTTTAGAGGGGTTGTGTGTCTGAGGTGGGGGTGGATGATAGATAAAAGGAATAAACATTTATCTAATATGTATTAGCAGGCACTTTTATCCAAAGCAACAAACTTCTTTTTGAAAAAGCAGAGTCCCTGCAGCAATTGGAGTTAAGGTCTTTGCTCGAGGGCCCAACTGTGAAGTCGTAGGATTTAAACAGGCAACCTTAGGCTCACAGACACAGCACCGTAACCCACTGAGTCACACTGCAGCCACACAATCACCAGTTAATGCACGTGAAACAAACTCTGACCATGACATGATCTTCACTCACTTTGTCAGGAGATTAGTAAACACAAATCTCTCTTACAGTGTTTATAGAAGCAGAACAAAGAACAATAACTAGGAAGAAATATTACCTCAGACTTAAATGACACACTTTTAACTTGGAAAGCATATTCATTGATGACATGTTCAGATGTTTGGGTGACAATTAATACAGTATGTTTTAACTATTATCTCAGATTAGAAAAATCATTGAATGCTGCCTCAAAGTACCTGATTATCAATCTAATTACAAAGGGAGGTATAAAATACCTGCAACACCTAAAGCCCAACATTGTGTGACTTAATGGGGGGGGGGTTTCCCGTGATAATTTTTTCCAACCTTCTCACAGATTGTTACAGATAAATTCTTGGGCCCCACAATGTTCATGGGGAGTTTGGAAAAGATCCATTGAATACTTTTAGAGGTTCTGTGTTCACAAGGTCAATTGTCGTCTATAGCCGTCCAATCCTTCCTTTGTTGCCACCTAGTGCTGCTGTTTCAATTTTGGGCCAATTTGTCTCAAAATGAAACCAGGTCAAGATCTTTTTTGTGAGGCAGCACCCAGGAAAAACACTGGCACACCCTGCCCTGGAAGGAGCAATCCAGGATGGGACTCCAACCTATCACCAAGGCCACACAGTCACTCACTATGGGCTGATTGGTAACTCTGAATAACTTCACATGTTTTTGGACTGTGGGGGGAAACTGGGAAACCTGGAAGAAGCCCCATGATGACACAGGGACAACATGCAAACTCCACACACAAATCAATAGAATGCACAGCTTGCGGAATTACATTTTAGTAAAACAAGCTGCAAAGAAACATTAAATACATCCTTCGCTGCATGCCACAAAGGGAAATTGTCGGTCTACGTTATTGTAACTAACTTTCATTTCCAGAGTTCAACGATGTCCGTGTTTGCGACTTGCTTATCATAGGAATCGCATATATATATATTTTATTCACCTTTCTTTTTTTGTTATTAATCATATATTAAATATATTACGCCAGCACAATAAGAGTGCGATTACTAAATTAAATTATAAATATACTTAACTAAATGCAACTTAGATTCCCCTTTAAAAAATAATATCGTGGCAATAGCTACATTGGCTAATTGCTGGCTTCCTCTCTGCGCAGCGCTCCACGCGCCATTTACAGCCGCTGCGCGTGGTGTTTGTTTCCCTCCCTTGGGTTTGGGTACCTGACATTAAAAGCGTGTAGGATGGCTGATTTAATATTCTCATGAAAACTAGAGGTGTATATTGTGAGTTATTGAAACTGATTTTTTTTTTGGTCGAACTAATGCCAGTGGGTGTGTTTGCAGAATAGTTTTATGTAATACCTGTGATTTCTTGGAGGGGAAAAAAAGTTATTTCATGTTTTCGTTCGAATTTCCGATGCGTTACGTAAGTATGGAACGTACCTTGTTCCGTTGCCTAGTTACTGGACGCCACTTCGTCGGTTTCTGTCTTACTGCAACATGGCTTGTCCTCAGCGGAGACACGAAGTTCCTGAGATCATCTTTGATCACAGAAATGAGTGATTTTACCGCAGACTCGAACTGTTGGGAGAAGTATGTACTATAAAGATACCGTAGATAATTAAGTTGCAATTTGTCTTGTAGCGTAGAGCTCTGCAACGGGGCGGGACGCCCGCGGGACTCCTGGGATGCGGCGCGGGTCTACATTTGAGAGTTTCTTGTACCGGAGCGGGATGAAAAATCAGTCCTGCGCAGACCTCTAGTTGAAATAAACGCAGAGCTGCGCCACAAATTTCAATGTTTCCCTATATTTCTGTCATTTTGACTGTGAAATGTTTCTATTGAGACTGTTTAGATATTTTGTAATTCAGGTCTGTAGCCTAGTTAGATAAAAAAAAAATTTGGTACCTTATTTAATTTTTATAAGCCAAGATATTATAGCATTTAAAATGTGTCCGGTATTTTTGGCACACTCTATACTACACCAGCCTTGCTTGTGGGATTCAGCAGGTGGGAGCTGGACAAACCATAACAGATGTGGGCGGGAGCGGGTCGAAATATTACACATTTCTGCGGGATCAGGATGAAAAATCAGTCCCGCGCTGACCTCTACTGTACTTGTGTTTTTAGGGAGGTTTTGCCCAATGCTTCAAGATGATGGACATTTTCACTGGAGAGATATTTGCAGTGAAGGTGATTCCGATAAAGCACTCTGATGGAATAAAAGAGGTATGTGGTCTGAATCCTGCTTGAAGTCAGCCCCCTCCATAGTTAAATTGCATTTCCCTTATGCTCATTGTGGTAACACGTCTGACATTTCAGAGTCTCCGAGAAGTGGTGCTGCTGAAGCTGCTGCAACACCAGCAAGTTGTAAACTTCTCCCATCATGTAGAAGATGATAAATTCTTGTATATCTTCATGGAGCTGTGCAGTAGGGGGGTGAGCCCAGCTGTTTCTGGCCTTTGCAGACAGTTTGTTAAGGTTAAGACTCTTTGTTAAGGTTAAGCGTGTGGCTCAGTGGGCTAAGCCGTGTGCCTGTAATCACAAGGTCGCCGGTTCAAGCCCAGCTTCAGCACGTCTGCGGGTCCTTCAGCAAGACCCTCAATCCCCAGCTCCCTGGGCGCCGCTACGGGTGGCTGCCCTTCGCAGACAGCTTGCTCTACAAAGAGCAAGTTGAGGGAGGCGTAAAAACAATTTCCCCGCGGGGATCAATAAAGTACCAATTATTAATTATGTCGACTCACGCCATCCTTTCTTTTCCCATTCCAGTCGATGCTAGACCTCCTTCAAGAACGTGAAAGTGCGATATTACATGAGACAGCTCATTGGGGCATTACGACACATCCATGGCAAAGGCATTGTCCACAGGGACCTCAAATTAGGTATGTGTGCATGCACACGTGATTTGTTTAATTCTTCGCATGTTAGTGTTGGCATTTTACATGGCATTTCCTGTGTGGTTTATATGATTGCTGCCTGCTGTTGTATTCTGCAACTGTTTAATGTCTGGTGTTATTAGGTGAAATATTTGAGTCATTGGTCTTTCAGAGAACTTATTATTATATAGGCCTTGGGATTAAAAGTGGCCGACTTTGGACTGGCCACCAAGCTGGAGCCACTGGAAAGCAGGCAGAAGTGGGTTCTTTTTCTTAGATTCTCCAGCAAATCTTTCAAATTGCTCATGCAACAGGCTGAAGCACATGTATACTGTTTTCCTTTTGTGTGTGTTGTAGAGGCTTTTGTGGGACGAGAGAATATGCGGCTCCTGAAGTGTGGAAGATGGAGGGACAAGGGCCAGAGTCAGATGTCTGGGCGCTGGGGTGTATCATGTATGTATACCTTCTCAATCGTCCTCACAGTCAGAGCCAGAGTCAAGAATGATATCTGAAATGCACCAATGCAGAATGTTGTTATATGCAAATGAAACTCAAATGCCGTTGCTGACTTTCTCGATACAGGTATACGATGCTTGTTGGTGCATACCCCTTTGATGGCGACACTGAAGAAATCAAGCTGCGTGTCACTCAAGGAGAGTACACTCTACCCAAGTACCTCTCCTCATCAGCCAAGAAATTGATTTCTTGGATCCTGCAAAAGAATCCACAGGATCGGCCCACATTGGAGCAAATCCTAAACCATAAGTTCTTCACTAAGGTACATGCAAACTGCTGGTCTGCTGAGTTCAATAGTATTCATGCGTCCTGAGGAATTGCTTTGCTCAACCGAAACATCTTAAACTACAACCCTAGGGCTTCACTCCGGAGGAAATTCCATCAAACAGCTACCACAAGGTGCCAAGATTCAGAGCAGTGAAACGCGTAAAGCACTTCTTCGTCAGGCTGTTCCGCCGCATATTTGGACAAAGGAGACCCAAAGGTAAGTAAGCTCCTTCAACACAAACCTTGCTAGTCCAGTATCTCTCAGTTCATCAGGCTCAGATACCTGGTTTTCCCATGTTTTCTTGCAGATATGCCCCACTGTGAATTGAACATGAAAACCAGCAGAGAGAACAGCGGCCCTTTCGTCTACAGCAGGGGTGTCCTAACTTTTTTTAGTGAGGGCCACATACGGAAAAATATTCCGAGGGCTGGGCCAACTTACTAGATGTCAGCTATGTATGGGCTCATCTCTTTTGTATCTTTTGTTCAATCAATCACATCTGGTCAATAAATTATAATTATGCTTAATAATTTAATGTGTTTATATCATGCCCCGCTCCCCAATCAAATTTAAATGTTCATTTGTCCTGGCTGTCATATGTGTCTTAAATAAATCAGTGTGATTTTTTTACTGTGATTATTGTCTATTGGCTTTTTATTCTTAACCCAGAGGGATTTTAATATTTATTATTGTCTATTTATTATTGTTTGTCTGGTGTGTGTGTGTGTGTGTGTGTACGGTAACGTGGTTTATGAAAACACTTCACGAGCCAATCATAACACATTATTCAGTTACATTTGTGTATAAAACCTAACTATGTATGGTCCAACCTCCAGTAGAGTTAACAGGAGTCCGATGTTCAGTAAAAGAACAGAAATACTGGAAAGCATCTGACTGGGGATCTCTGATTATATGCATTACCAGTGTTGTATGGTGTTCTTCCCACAAAATACTGGAACCACCTCTTCCTTCTTGTTTTTGGAATTTATACTCTGCTTTAGGAAAAGGTTAAACTGTAGCTGTATGCCTTTCCATCCATCTTCTAAACCAGCCTGCCCTCTATTAAAGGTCAGCAAATGGCCAGATCCAGCCCATCTAGAAACTTATTTGCCCCCCAGAACAAGGTTTGCCTTTTTACTTTTCATTACAAAAAGTTTTGGTATCTCACAAAAGGGCGGAGCGTATCCCAGAGGCCATGGGCACCCATACTTGGATATTTTGGCTTTAGTTCACTTTGGTATGTGTTTTGACTGGGGGGGAGACCAGAAGTAACACCATGATGACACAGGAAGAACACAAGACCTCCACACAAGTGGAGCTGAGGAAGAGGCTCAAACCCTGGACCCGCACCACCACACCTCCCCCGATGGCGTATACAGGCTATCGGTGAGAAATGAATGTAAATCTGGATGAAAATAAAAGGGTGAGATGTTGCATAAGCCTGTGGAAACAATGCCATGATAAATGTGCACCATAATCACAGCTAAAGGAGGTCCAATGAAAAATTCAAATGGCAACTTTTTTTTTGGCCGGGCAGAGTCACTCTATTCTTTGAGGTTCTCGCTGATGCGGTTGATGTTCTTCCTGTGGTTGTCCTTGGGGCTGAGTGTCCCGGAGGCCTGCTTATGGGCAAAGCTGCGCATGGTGCATACCAGGGGTACAGTCAAAGGGTACGCGTGCTACTCGGAGTACTTGTTCACCTCTACAGTGACTGGTCCATCGCCCTTTTCCTCTTCCTCCTCTCTGTTGCATATCCTATAAGGGGAGAACATGAGCTTCTTGCACTCCTGCGGCACCTCCTTGTTGAGCTTGTCCTGCTGCTGCACTATGGGCCACAGCGCCTCCCACTGGTTGGTGACGTTCTTGTCTAGCCGTGCTGGCTGCTGCCAATCCCACTCTTTTATCCATTTGTTCCTCCACCAGACGCAGATCACCAGGCAGGAGAATGACAGCATGTAAAAGAATGTGCTCAGGGCCGGTACCAGGTACTCTTCCCAGGAGGATAGCCAATCAGAACACACTATAGCCCGTGCTGCACAGCCCATTGGCTGAAGTGGCTCACAAGAATTCCAGTTACAGTCTACAGGGAAGCAGGCTCGCACTCATATAGGCAGACGAGTAAGAGTATTTTGAAACGGAATTCTCTACGGCAGATGGCTACAGACAGAACTGCTCGACTTGTTTACAAAGGTAAACAATACTACTGGACCTACACAGACATACACAATGATCACACATTTGTTCTCCCAGTGTGTCAGTCTACTACAGGGGTCATCAACTCCGGTCCTGGAGAGCTACTATCCAGTAGGTTTTCTGTCCCACTTGGCTTCTGATGAGCCACACCTGCTCCTGGTATTTACCTGAGAACTAGTGTGGCTCATCAGAAGCCAGGTAGGATAGAAAACCTACTGGATAGTAGCTCTCCAGGACCGGAGTTGGTGAGCCCTGGTCTACTACATACATATCAAAATATTGGATCACTTATTTAACAAAGGCAGCTACAGACCATGATTCTGCCAAAGGAGAAGGCTGAATTGAGCATGAAGTCACAACTAGCTGACACTGTGCCTCCCACAGATCCAATTCACCTGCTAATTTGGGGAACACCTGCGTCTCAACGTTGACCTCGATAATGGCCAGCATGAGGTTGCTGTTGTGCCATTTGGACAGCAGATGGGGCCATCCTGACTGTGAGGACCCTCAGCCTGAAACCACATCCCACCTGCTGAAACCTAAGGTGATGAAATGGAGCTATCCTGAGGCAGGGAGGCTCAGACCAGTTATGGTGGCAGTGAAAGCCGTGCTCCATTATCACGGGCGAGTTTGATAGCCAAGCCACAGTCTGCGGAGGGACTCATCTGCAAGCCTCACATTACCATGCATGCCCGCCGAGGACAAAGTTCTTTACAGTGCCCTCTACAGACTCAATCCTGCTAGTACACTTAGACATGGATAATGATTAATGACCTTTCACATGCTCATACCTGCCCCAACATCCAGACTTTTTCAAAAATAACCCAACTCATAAACAGAGCCCATTAAAGCCTGACAGACTCCTATTAACTCAGGCAGCTTGTGGTCACCATCCCACCAAAAGGAAAGGCTACTATGGGGAGGGTAGTCAGAGACGCCACTGATGAGAGCTTTACTTACCAGGAATGAGGGTTTGTGTTTGTGGGGGGAAATGGAAAACAAGATGTTACTACACCCTCCCCCGTACACAGGAAACACAAGCTGGTGGCAGAACATCCGAGCTGTGGGTCAGGATGCAGGAATACACTGACGGCAGTCAGTCCATTACAGCTCTGCTAGTGTGGGCTATGCTGACATCATCAGCATAGCCTGGATTTCTGCTTTGCTGTTTTTGGAAGTCGCCAGTTCAAGCGCTTCAGTGATGCAACTCCAGACTAGAGTCAGACACACACGAGGCTTTCAGATGTTAATAAAGTGCAGATTCAGGCTAAAAGGGGACAGTGATGTCTCTCAGGAGCCCCAAAACCTGGACACATACAGCAGATGGGAGGACCCTCTGCATCTACTCTGCATCTACCAGGGAACCATCTTCTGGACAAGAAGTAATGTCATCTCTGCAGCTCTTGTCTTGTGACCCCCAACCCCCCAATCTCACTACATGCCACTGCAGCTGATTGGCTGGAATCCTGTAGTAGGATCTGGAAGGATCATAAGGGCTGATTTATACCTTGCTCTCACAACACATACGCCTGTGCATCATGGCTGCCACATGGTTTCTGTGTTCATTCCACACGTCATAGATGCATGTACACGAGATGCAATCCCACCAAAAACTGGTGTGGCATTACGGTCACCTTTTGTCACGGGATTATCTGTTTATATACGGCAGTTAGTATTAAAGTAACATCTGATTGTTTAAGACTGAATGGCCGGTAGAGCTGTATATTTTCAGAGGCAAGAGAAAATTGAGAGCACTATTGTGTCCGTCTGTGTACAGCGTCTTCAAAATTTAATGGCAGGTTAAGATTGTAAGAAAGCGGCATTATGTGTATGAAGTACAATGAAATTCTAACTTGAAATTCTGACTTGCCTGCTTTCATAAGCAATGTTATTTTTCAAAACAGGTCCGGTATTTATAAATCTTGGTTACAAAATTCACCTAGAGCGTGGGGTTTACGTTTCGCTAGAACATTTATATTGTTATAAGAAACAAAACTTAGCAAGCCGTGCAACTTTAATGACGCTCCTTTTCGGGATTATCTACTACAGGTTTAACATTATTGTAAAGTTCACCGCCGCTACTTTTGCATGAGCTCTGCATGGCTCTTCAGGCTATTCCTCATCATTTTCATCCTTGCTTGTTAAATCACTCATGAATAGACATGTTTGTGGGAAATTGCTTTATTTACAACTTTTTTCATTATAAATACTGCAATTCTTATTGCAGAAATTGATATTTTCAAGTGTCATGCAGCTGAATTACAAATTACTATGACGAAATATCTGGCCCCCTGGTAGACATGACCTTTAACCCTGCAGGAGGCAGGCGCTGCAGGAAGCGTTTTCATGCTTGTAGCAGGTACCACCATTGCTGCAGGTGGTGGCTTTTACCTGCGAGGGGGAGGAAGTCAGACGGAGCAAAAACACGCAGGCGACTGATCGGGGGGGCAGGCAGAGTCAAACCGAGACAAAAACATGCAGGCCACATATTGGGTGGGGGGTGTTTGGGGTTTGGCAATCAGGGGGAAAACATGCAGGTCACGGAACGGGGGGGCAGACAGACCATGGCAAAAACACGCAGTCTGGCCAGATCTTGAATTTAATCCATGCCGCAGAAAGACATCCACAGTCCAATCAGTCAGGAGAAACTCATTTCTGTTACTGCCAGAGAAGATCATGGCGCCCCAGTGGTTCTCAGCCCATGGACTCGCATGAGAGTACCACAGCCCTCACAGGTGGATTCAGCATATTAATTTGGGCAGGAAGTTAAACAGAACCTCATCATCATCACCATGGGGTCCAATGGTTTCAAACCTCACTTCTGAAACATGGGTCACATGACCCAAGTGGAGCCATCAAGACATTAAGTTGATCATAATTATCACAGCACTGCTCCAGCACGAGACCAGAAGCATCTTCATATCTGTGAAAGAACCCAATGTTGTGTCTTGATCCAGAAGCACAAAAGTGCAATGACTGAAAGGGGCTTGAGTGAATCCAAGACAGAACGGCCAGCTAAATGCCAGTTTGGCACTTTCAAAAAAAGCTCATGCCTTAGCAAACATCAAATCAGGTGTTGAGGCAGGCCTGGTCCTCAGGGTTTTGCAATCTTGACACAGATCTATAAACATGCTGAAACATATGAGGTCTTTGAGAAAAGTATTACAGTCGAACCTCGTTACAACGTACCCCGTTTATAACGTTTACACCAATACAACGTTCAAATTTCGATGTCCCGAATTCGCGTAATGCATTATTCCATTTGCCGGTATCGCTTAGAACGTACACCTTTACAGCGTAAACTTCGATATAACGTATGATTTTTAGAGGAAAATAGGCAAATTGACCTTCGTTACAACGTACAGCCTCATCTTCCGAGCGCGCGCACAATTCAGAATCGGCTGTTGCCGGCCATCTACATCGCTACAACACCTAACTGTATGAACCTATCCTCACGAAGCATTCCACGCCGGCCGGACTCCTTGCATGCAGCCCCCGTTTTTTCATGGTTTTGCATGGTGTCATGCTGCCGCATATCAAGCAAGATGCCTGCTAAAAGGAAACGGATTTTGCTGACCGACAAGGTGGAAATAATTCAGAATTATACATGGCAGCCTTATACTGCCGACGTGAACTAAGTTCTGAAACTGTGTGGTTATTGGGGTAATTGTGTGACATATAGTGAAAGAAATTAACAAAAGACTGATATCTAACACATGTATCGAAATTTATTTCAGCCAATTGAATCATATACAGGTGCATAATTTCGGTTTGACATTAGGTTACAGTAAGGCGATTTGAACGATAAGCCGGCAGTGGATTTTGCGTTATGTCGGCTGTCTATGAGTAACTGATATTAACCTAGTTTGAAGAATATAGTTCCTATTATATTCTTCAAACTACACAAGCTGTATGTCATAGTGTCAACTTGAGGGGTGTTTTCTAAAAGTTTTTTTATATACATTTTGTGTTCTATCATTCATTTTGAGGGACTTGGTTACAACGTACTATGGTTATAATGTACAAATTCTTAATTCCCCCGAGGTACGTTGTAACGAAGTTCGACTGTACCATCAAGAGGGCATCATCACCTAAATACACTTTGCTAGGAAAACACCACCGGTGCAAACCCTGAGGAGCAGACCCCGTGTGAATGGTCAGCAGCCCAGTCCCTGTCCTTCTGAGCAGCCCACGCCTCTCTGCACACCAGGTCTACAGCCATGGTGCCCCTGTGGTTTCCGAGACCTTCACTGAAGCATGAGCAGCGACCCCCACCTACTTCACTGCTGAACTACACAACCCCAGAAGTGAAGAGACTTCGGTCCCTCTCTTGGACATGGTAACCACATGGTTGCTGGTTCATAGATTTTGAAAGATCAGATACATGCCTTAAGCTTATCGTATCATTTACATTGCTTTTCACAGTTTTCAGTGCATCCAGATAGTACTCACAGGGTTTCACTATTTCCACATTTTGTTATAGCCTTTTTCCAAAATGGGTTAGATTCAATTTTTACCTCAAAATTCTACACACAATACCCCATAATGACGAAGTGAAAAGTGTTTGCTTGGCTGTTGGCCATGTATGATGAATAGATGAACTTTTATTAAATGATTAGTTGGGACATCTGGCCAAGTATGGAAAATATGATACGTGATGGGGGGTTGGGGTATTAGAAAAATCTGTGCACTAAACCCCTAGAGTCCCGACTGCATCCCCCAGTGAGAGCAGTGGAAAGTGAGAGCCAGGAAACTGGAATTATTAGCAGCTCCAGATTATATTAGGAAGTGGCCTCCTAACCTGTGGGGGCTGATCCTTCCTGACGGGCTTTCACTGCCCCTCCAGATACAGACGTTTTATACACCCCCCATTCTGATTGGGTAATGTAAGGAAATCAGCCTGCCAGCACAGTGACACTCCACATCACTTTTGGCTTGTTTTCCCTCCTTTTGTCCATTTATGCTGTACAGGAAGTGCATTGCATGATAGTTTTTCCACGATGTCCCATGAAGTTATGGTCTCGACGTTCTCACATCGTAACCCCCCGCCCCCAATCAATAACAACCAAATACAGAAAGAGTATTTACTGTTGGAGTCTGACTTACTTTTTATCTTGCTAATGTGTTGGGTTTAAATCTTAAAAGCTTAAAGTTTTAGTATGGATGCTGCAGCGCCCCGTCACAATGAGACCGTTCCTCTAACACGGATCTAGGTGTGCTGGGAGCCATGGCTCTCTGTCCTCCCCCAGCATCCACCCCCCCATTGACCAGACGACATGGCCCTCTGTGAGTTTGAGACTGATAGCCATGATACGATACGATTTTCTCTTGATTTTTTAACAAAATGAGCTGCAGACAAATTTATTTAAAAATATTCCTTTATTTTTCTTTCTAAACTGTACAAAACGTGTCCTTTTCTTAACAGTGCAACTGAAATTGAATAAAATACTTAAAAAAAACCCGAAATAATAATAATAAAAAAGATTTCAAATAAATAAACAGTAACGCTTTACATTAATTGCACCTTCATAATTGTTTTATATTACATTCATAGAACGTTCAGTACACCTTCATAATGTATTCATTAAGTATTTAGAAATCATTCATAAACATCATGCATGTATACATGCTTTACATCCTAACATCCCTTAACAGCTTTAATATACATTAATAACAAACATTACATGATTATACAATTATAATGTTTGTTATTATTATATAATGTTTGTTATTTATGTATATTATAGCTGTTAAGGGATGTTAGGATGTTGAAGTGTACTTGCATGCTGCTTATGAATGTTCCATGAATGCATTATAAAGGTGCACTGAATATTCTATAAATGCATAATGAATGCATTATGAAGGTGCACTTAATGTTCCATGAATGCATTATGAAGGTGCACTTAATGTTCTATGAATGCATTATGAAGGCGCCCTGAATGTTCTATGAATGCATTATGAAGGTGCCCAGAATGTTCTATAAATGCATTATGAAGGAGCACTTAATATAAAGCGTTACCAAGTAAACTAAGGCTTGCATGTGCAGCTTTTTAGTGTAGTTTACCCTTTTAATAACCTTCGCTCTTGCAGTGGTGAATTGAGCTCACTGTGGTGCCGGTGTTCTGTCATAAAATCCTACCTATCGAGACATGCTATCGAGCCTTTCCGCGTATATGCAATTCCACCGTCTAGGGATTAGGGTTAGGTTTTAGGGTAAGAGTTAAGGTTAGGGCTATCGATTAGCACTACGGTAGCATTTTTCGACAAGGCAGCATAAATCGACAGAACACTGGTAGACATGCTGAAGCATGTTCGCTGTGCTGTTTTGTGTATTTTATCAATCTTTTACAATGTTTGCACAAGTTTTATCTTGTCTGTGCTTTTCTCACTATTTTCGTTTGTGATTACCGGAAAGCTAAAATGCTGCCACACCGCCGATTTAAGATGGGGGGGATGTCCTCAGTTTCGAATTCACTCGCCATCTCGCGTTCGGTCAAAACCACAAACTAACGTATGACGTCAACATGAATACGCAGTGACATCTGATGTCGAACTGACGCCACGAAATCAAATGTAATATTACACCAGTTTTTCCTGTTAAGTAAACTACCATGAAGTACTCCTAAAGAAGCGATTCAATTTCCATATCAGCCGGTTTAAATCATACATTTACCTTGATTTTTAACCAATTCGCGATTCATCGTTACATGCCTACATTTCATGGATGAAACTGATTCTGTGGAATCATGAAATGCATTTTGTCTTTTGCTTAATCACGAAAGATACCACAAAATGCCTTTCCTCTTTTGCTGAGTCACGAGACGTATGTAATAGGCGCACACCTGTGGGGGGAGCAGTACCTTCCAATGACTAGAAGGTGGAGCGCCGGCTTTGATTTTGCAGACACCGTGTATTTAAATTAAACTTGCATATTAATGGGTTAAAAATAGAAATAACTCTGATAGATCTCATTGATTCCCTCCTGTTGTAGGCTATGCCACTTTCCCCTGAATAATACTGTCCCCGATAGTTCAGATACAACACACTGAGGAGCCTGTGTGTAAAATATAACAATAAAATGACGAGTATGAATGGATTAATACAAGGAGTAACAGACTCTCTGCGGATCCTCATAGAATCATTGGTGTCAGAAATAGCAGATGGAGCTACAGTTACTCAACCCGGTCCGCAGAGTGTTCAGGGGGACAGTCAGGACAGGACAGTCACTGGTCAGCTGCCTGTTGTAAGGAAGGTTCCTTACAGTAGCCAAGTGCACTTTCTATTCTGTCATCACTGCCACTGCTGCCTGGTGATTTATCATCAAACTTCTCTGCAGTTTATGTCTCTTCTGGACCTTCTTCTGCCTTCATCTGTTGTTCATTCCTGCTATTTTCAGCAGGGTTTAACCCATCCATCACTTTACTAATTAACTCCCTCATATATACAGTTAAAAAAGCACAAGGACAGAAGGCAGGGAATAACCCAGGATGAGGTGCCAACCTATAACACTGGTATTGTCTGAGTGTCTGTTTTTGTGTCGTGCTTCTGTGTGCTCTGCATTCCCTTGGGGTCTGTGTGTAATTATACTATTTCCAAAGGGAAATATGCCGGTAGATGTGTAAATATTGTTTTATTAAATAAAACCCTGTAAATATACAGCTAACTGAAGTGGCTCTGAGTGCTTAATCTTTCCATGCTGAGTCCCACATGGCTGCCCTGGTTCCTGTCTCAGGTGCCTGATTCAGGTGTGATAAACAGCAGACTGAGCCTGTGATCAAACCACTGGCTGCTAAGCAGCTCATCATACTGTCATTATGTTGTGTTACAAGTGAGTAGAAGTCATTCCTCAAAGTGTAACTGGAGCTGTGTGTGGCTCAGTGGGCTAAGCCTGTGTGTCTTGCATCACAAGGTTGCTGGTTCAAACCCTTAACCTCAAGGCCCTTAAACCCAAGCTCCCGAGGTACTGCTATGGGTGGCTGCCCTTTGTGGACAACTTAATTTACAAAGTGCAAGTTGAGGGGGACATAAAGACAATTTCCCCACAGGGATCAATAAAGTATTTATTATTATCCATTTGCATGGCCATTGTAGGCTCTTTTGACAGTGGACTGGGGTTAGAATGGACCCTCTGAATGGGGTTAGAATGGACCCTCTGAATGGGGTTAGCATGGACCCTCTGAATGGGGTTAGCATGGACACTGATATAAGAACATAAGAACATAAGAAATTTACAAACGAGAGGAGGCCATTCGGCCCATCAAGCTCGTTTGGGGAGAACTTAGCTAATGTCTCAGAGTTGTTAAAATCTTATCTAGCTCTGATTTAAAGGAACCCATGGTTTTAGCTTCCACTACAATAGCAGGAAGACTATTCCATACTCTGACTACACGCTGTGTAAAGAAGTGCTTCCTCAAATTTGTTTTAAAATGTTCTCCCGCTAATTTCCACTTATGGCCACGAGTTCTAGTATTTAGACTAATATTGAAATAGTCATTTGACTGAACAGCATCCAGACCCGTTAGAATCTTATAGACCTGAATCATATCCCCCCTTAGTCTCCTTTGCTCAAGGCTGAACAGATTCAGTTCCGCTAACCTCTCCTCGTAAGACATTCCTCTAAGACCAGGAATCATTGTCGTAGCTCTTCGTTGCACCTTTTCTAAGGCAGCAATGTCCTTCTTGAGGTATGGTGACCAAACCTGCACACAGTATTCTAGGTGGGGTCTTACCAAGGAATTATATAAGTGTAACATCACCTCCCTTGACTTAAACTCCACACATCTAGAGATATAACCCAACATTCTGTTCGCCTTTTTTATTGCTTCCCCACATTGGCGAGAGTGGGACATGGAAGCATCAACATACATACCGAGATCTTTCTCGTAATCAGCTACCTTTATTTCAGTGGAACCCATAAAATATCTGTACTGTATATTTCTGCTCCCTGCATGGATTACCTTACATTTATCTGTGTTAAATTTCATCTGCCAAGTATCAGCCCATTCGCTAATTAAATCCAGATCCCGTTGAAGCCTCTCTGCTGCTAGATTAGTATCTGCTACCCCGCCCACCTTAGTGTCGTCTGCAAATTTAACCAGTTTACTATATGTATTCGTGTCAATATCATTAATGTAAATTAGGAACAATAGTGGTCCTAAAATTGAACCCTGCGGTACCCCACTATAAACGGAGGCCCACTGTGACATAGTGCCTCTAATAACTACTCTCTGCTTCCTATCAGTTAGCCAGTTTTTGATCCAAGCTGCCACAGTTCCTAAAATTCCTGCAGCTTTAAGCTTTAACAAGAGCCGTTTGTGGGGGACAACATCAAAGGCTTTCTGGAAATCTAAGTAAATCACATCGTAGGCCTTTTTGTGATCAATTTCACTTGTAGCTTCCTCAAAGAACTCAAGCAGATTCGTTAAGCAGGATCTACCTCTCCTAAATCCATGTTGGCTATCCTTTATAATGTTATTTGCATCTAGGTAATCTACCATTTTCACTTGAATTATAGCTTCCATTATTTTTCCAGTAATGCTAGTTAAACTGATTGGCCTATAGTTTGCTGGATTACTTCTATCCCCTTTTTTGAATATGGGTGTTATATTAGCATGCTTCCAATCTGATGGTACCACACCCGCAGATAACGATTTCTGGAATATTAAAGTCAAAGGTTGGCTAATAATATCCCTCATCTCTTTCAAGACTAAAGGTAAGATGCCATCAGGCCCCTGCGATTTATTTATTTTGAGTTTAGCTAGGCTTAGTATCACATCAACCTCAGTTATACATATATTGGTTATAGACAATGCTGTATTCGTATTAATTGGTGGTAAGTTACTTGTGTTCTCTATTGTGAACACCCTTGAAAAATAATCATTAAACTCGTTTACCATATCAATTTCATTATCAATTATAAGGCCCTTACTATCCTGCAAATTAGTGATTTCAGCTTTTAGTGCTCTCTTAGAGTTAAAATATTGGAAGAAACCTTTACTGTCATGCTTAGCCTCCAATACAATTTTTCTTTCTACATCCCTCTTTGATAGCCTAATGTCATTTTTTAACTCTGCCTGTAGACTTAGATACTCCTGCTTGATTTTGAAATCATTAGTTATTTTCCAGTTGTGGAACAGAGCCCTTTTCCTCCTGACTTTATTCTTAATTTTAGGGATGCACCGAATGTTCGGCAACCGAAATTATTCGGCCGAAAATAGCCAAAAGAAGCACTTTCGGTGTTCGGCCGAATAAGTAAAAAGGCAGAATAAATTTTGCCGAACAATGACGTTTTTAATGACGCGATCAAATAGTAACCCGCGTAGAGTGAGAGGCGCGCGCTTTATGCAGCAAACATGTCAGCAGTGTGGAAGCACTTTAAAGTGTCAGAGAAAGAGGCAAAAACGGCCGTTTGCAGACACTGTTCTGCTGAATTGTCCAGAGGGGGTGCATCTGCAAAAACGTACAGCACTTCAAGTTTAATTTATCACTTAAAATCAAGACACCCCGAACATCATGCAGAGTACGAGAAAGACACGGCGGCGGCTACGGCAACAGCAGCAGCGAAAAGGAAAGTAGCTATTCAAGAAGGGGGGCTTCAAAGATGGCCAAATAAAAATATTTTTTTATTTTACTAATTTATTTATTTTAAGTTATATTGTGCTTTGTTTGTATAATATCTGCTGGAATGTAAAAAAAAATGTTCAGTGTTAAATATTTTGAAATTGTATTTTTGTTATTTGATTTATTTCTCTGAAAAGCAACACAAAATAGTAAAAACCAAATTTTTACTATTTAATTATTGTAATGGTGAAAAAATTGGCAAAATAAATGGAAAAAAATTCGAAACACCGCGTTCGGTATTCGGCCTTCGGCCAAGCATTTCATTATTATTCGGCTTCGGCTTCGGCCAAGAATTTCATTTCGGTGCATCCCTACTTAATTTCCTTAGTAAACCACCTTGGTTGTCGTTTCCTAGATTTAGTTTTGCTGGAAACAGGTATGAAGTCCTCTTGCACTTGCAACAATGTGCTTTTGAAAAATTCCCATGCCTCTTCAACTGTTTTGCTATTTAACTCTGTCCAGTTTACAGTTTCTAATTTCCGTCTCATACCATTAAAGTTAGCCTTCCTAACATTGTATACTTTTAATTTAGACTTTGCTCTTCGGACACTAAAATTAACCTCGAATTTAACCATGTTATGATCACTACCGTACAATGGGTCTAAAACCTCTAATTTTCCAATCCTATCCTGGTTATTACAAAAAACGAGATCAAGAAGGGCTTCTCCCCTGGTAGGAGTATTAACAAACTGAGTAAAAAAACAATCCTGTACTAATTCCACCATCTCAAGTTCATTTACAGAAGAGCCAGAGACTGTGTCCCACTGTATCCCAGGTAAATTAAAATCACCCATAACCACCACATCATTTTTATTACTCATAATCCTGATATCATCATATAATATTCTGCTTTCCTCTACAGCTACATTAGGTGCCCTATAACAAACCCCGACAATTAGGCCATTTGAATCTTTAGCATCAAGTTTGATCCATACAGCTTCTGAATTTTTATTTTTATCAGTGAGATCCCTTGCCTGCAAGGTTTCTTTTACGTATACTGCAACACCACCTCCCTTCTTGCCTATCCGGTCTCTACGGAACAACGTATAACCATCCATATTATATTCATCACCATCATTGTCACTCATCCATGTTTCAGTTATTCCTATAATGTCGTAATTGTCTGAAGAAATTAAAGCCTCTAAGTCATTAATTTTGTTTCTAATACTCCTAGCATTCAAATACAGACCACTAATGGTAGGCCTTTTACAGTGTCTACTTTTAATATTTATTTGGGCTTTCCGTCTCTCCCCACATAAATTCATAACTGACCTCCCTGCCCCCCCAGTCCTTAGTTTAAACATTCCTCAACTATTCTGCACATACGCCTCCCCAATACACTGGTTCCCCTATGGTTCAGATGCAACCCGTCCGGCTTGAACAGGTCCCACCTGTTCCAGAAGGTCTTCCAGTGCCCCATAAACCTGAACCCCTCTTTCCTACACCACCATTTTAGCCACGCATTTAATCCCCTTATCTCAGCTAATTTTGCCTGACTTGCACGTGGCACGGGAAGTATTCCAGAGAATACCACCGTGGATGTTCTGCTTCTAAGCTTATCCGCGACTTCTATAAATTTATCTTGCAGAACAGCCCTTCTGCCCTTTCCTATGTCATTGGTGCCAACATGCACCACGACCACTGGATCCACCCCGGCTGGGGCAAAAAGCCTGTCCACTCGATCTGGAAGGTCCCCTACCTGGGCACCAGGCAGGCAAGACACCGTACGGGACCCTCTATCACGGGTGCACACATAACTATCTACACCTCTTATAATTGAATCCCCTACTACCACAACCTCCCTCCTACTGGGGTTAGGTGGCTCCTTGGTGCCCAAGGGCCCACCTGCCTCCCCAGTCTCTTCCGGCTCTAAAGCTGGAAGCACCTGAAAGCGGTTAGAAACCGTTACTTCAGGTGATGCCGCCTCTGTGAACTGTGTACGCCCTTTTCTACGTCTACGACCTACGTTCACCCAGCTCTCTCGACCTACCTGTTCGTCATTCTCCCCCCTCCCCGCTTGTGACGTACACATAGTCTCCCTAGAAGGCGTATTAACTCTCTCCTTTAACTCATTGCTATGCTGGATGAGAGCCAGTCGCTCCTCTAGGTCACGAACCTGGACCATGAGTGAGTCAACTAACCCACATCGCTCGCAGACGAAGTCCGACTGGACGCAAGCATCCAGAAGGGCAAACATCTTGCAAACACAACACTGAGCTGGCCCCATAATTACCTAACTCACTATGTCCCCGTCCTTTACTCCCAGCCCAGTATATTAATAGAGAATATTTAAACTTTTAGTTGATCTAATTAATTAACGTTTAGTTAAAACAAAGTGCCGAGTACACTAAAACACTAAATTAACACTTGCGTTAAATCGGTACTTTATTATAAATTATCCGGCAGCGTCAGCGATAACAACCTTTAAATTTTACTTTTAAAATAACCAAATTTACAATTACTTACCCGAGATTAACTTCCTGCTGAACCACGTTTAGCTAAACTAAAGCAAAGTTGCTCTAGGGAGGCCAAAACACCACAAAAACCCTCTCAAAGCAGGCTACTGCCGGAGCGGGAAAAAAAGTGGAAAATGTCCTCCCGGCCCCGACCGGCGACCGAGCAAAGCTCCGGAGCAACTGACCTTTTAGAGTTAATGTTACCGATGTTCGATAATATTACCCGCGGGTGTTTGATGCGAAGGACGCAAACAGAAACGCCGCTCGCACCCGCAGCTGTCGGTAACACTCACAAGGACAGACAAGTACACACGTAAAAATAAGAGTAAAAAATGAAAACAACAACAACCACCCACGTAACCGTGCTGGCACACAAACGCTCAAATATACTTTACAGATAATTCAAATCAAATCAACCGCTTCAACAGGCACACAACACAACACAAGTGCACACAGCAACTACACCACTCCCGATCAGTACAGCCATAGATATATATATAGAATGACTAGATGTCTCGTCTGCGTTGCTGCCCAACGGAGTCGAACGTCCGCATATGGCGGCCATCTTACCACAGGCTGCTCGCTCACCCAAAATATTGTGTTGATAGTAAAACATGTAATTTTTAAATAGCCATAACGTGCTCAATTTTTAACCAATTTTCAAACGGTTTGATTTATTATAAACGTCAAATATGTAGTTATGACACTGAATACTTTTGAATAATTATCTTATGTTCTAAAAAATAGAATAATGTTCTAGAATAGGTAGACTAAGCCTACAAGATTTCCCTTACCAAATATACATCAAGAAACGCTGCATGTTAAAATCCCCACCCTGTACAGTGATGACTATAACACAGCACAAAGAACTAAAGTCCATATTTCCAAATTGTTAATAAAAATATTTTTACACATAAAATGGTAGTAAACAGTTTGTTTAGACATTATAAAGGCACTTTTCAAAGATTTTTGAAGATTTATTAAAATCAATGTTTAGACAGAGGTGTTAGAGACATTTGATGGATTTTTTTTTTTTTTACATTTTCATTAAAAATTTAGCGAAGTAACAAAGGTGTCCCAGTGGTGCTGGTTCTGGTCCTCATCCAGCTGGGCCTGATAAGAGTGGGTTAGCATTACTATAACTCATGATCAGTGGCGGCTGGTGAATGTGTCATTTTCACATACAAACGGAGCATTCTGGTGCATTCGGACAAAATAATAGATAAAAGTTAACATTCTCTCCCTGTGTCTGTATGGGTGTTTGTGAGAAAATGAGAGAGAGAGACAGAGAGAGGGAATGTGATTTTAAAATGGGTGAGTGTGTTACGGCCAATCTATTGTGTTGGTAACTTTACTCATAAATCTATCTACAGCCAAATACGATAAAATACCAATATAATGTGCGCAACCTTTAATGTGTGGTTGTTCAAGACACACTGAAGGCATGATGCCACCATAGGTTTGCAGAGAACTACATACAATATGCACACTGAAGGCATGATGCCACCATAGGTTTGCAGAGAACTACATACAATATGCACACTGAAGGCATGATGGCACCATAGGTTTGCAGAGAACTACATACAATATGCACACTGAAGGCATGATGCCACCATAGGTTTGCAGAGAACTACATACAATATGCACACTTGAAAGGGGTGGGGTGGTGGAGTGGGGTTGTGAGGGCCGCTGTAACCCAGTGTTCATCCTCACGGGAAAGGGGAGGGTGGGGGTGGGTTGTGAGGGCCGCTGTAACCAGTGTCCATCCTCACGGGAAAGGGGAGGGTGGGGGTGGGTTGTGAGGGCCGCTGTAACCAGTGTCCATCCTCACGGGAAATGGGAGGGTGGGGGTGGGTTGTGAGGGCCGCTGTAACCAGTGTCCATCCTCACTGGAAGGGGGGTGGGGGTGGGTTGTGAGGGCCGCTGTAACCAGTGTCCATCCTCACTGGAAGACCCACCAGAGACCCACATTGGACTAATACCCTTTGAAAAGGACTGATTTGTTGAGTTTCTGTCGCATGTTGTTGCTTTGTAAGCTAAGTGTAGTCAATTTCGCTATGTGGTGTAGCCTTAGCTTAAAAAACAGGGAAACAACTAATGTCAACAGTGTATAGTGGTGGCTGTCTATGCCATACTGTGTTTCACTGATGTGCTCCCCGAGCGCAAACACATCCTCTGACCCAATCCTCTTCCGTACAATGTACATGACCTCCAGCTGTTTGATGGGCTGTGATCGTTTGAAACTCGCTGATGCCTGGCGAATGACCCACTCTGCTGCCCTGACGACCCTCACTGTTCCCTCTGAGGGAATCACCAGGCCTCCATTGTTTTTCAGAGACAGCAGGTGGTAACTCTGGTCCTTGATGGCAGATGCAGCATCTGTCACCAGGCTGGCACGGCAGACATCACAGGACAGCTTCTTCAGAGCCCTTCGCACAACAAATCCTGAAATTTGAGTTAGTATAATAACATCGTAACTTATAATAATAATAATAATAACAATAACAACAACAACAACAACAACAACAACAACAATCAATAAGAATGGGGAAATTAAGGGGACAACTCTCTTTTTGAACTATGGTCAGATTATTTTCCCACTGATTTGACTATTGGCACTATCGGTTATAGGCTAAATCGACTTTCAGTCAGCCTTTACCTGAAATGTATACGAGAGCATTGTCCACAAGACCATTGAAGCGGACGGGAAGGTAACTGTGGTCATGTACCAATGCAGGAATGTCAGCAAACGGTGAGGGAAGATCTTCTTCTCCTCCTGCTGCAGAGGACATATCTACAGCTGACAGGCTTGTAGAGGTGTCGATAACCGCTGGTAGGGTCTCGGTTTCATCCTGTGCTGTAACATTGCCTCTGCATGGCTTCACAACTCCGCAACGGGCCATCAGCTTTCTAAATATATACTTAAACTGGCTGGCATTGGGGTTGTTATTCCAGCCACCTTAAAAAAAAATTAATACACGATATACAGGTATTATCAAACAATTCAGACTGTATCAGTGTAAATGCAGTATAAATTCTGCAAACAGATAGTAAAACACATTTTTCTAAATACTCAAAGTAGTTTGTGACACTTTCAGATAATGTATATGTCTTCAGAAAACATATTTTACCAGAAATGAAAAAACAAAAAAAAAAAAAAAAAACATATGGACTGACAAACTGAAAAATCATACAATGCAATAATACAACAATTTGCTAAAACTTGGTATCACTTAGTGTTGCAGCTGGTAAATATAAATTATGAACCCTACTGGATGCTCTGATGGAGTTAAACAGGAGTTCCAAGTGGTCCTGGCTGAATCTGTAGGTCAGGACATATCGCTGGCCTTCAAGCAGCACAGGAACCATCGATATCAACGTGTCAATGTTTATGATGAAGCCCAGGACAGAGAGGTACCTTCAAAAGCAAATATTGTATTACTAAGATGATTCTGCGAAAACAGGACACAAGAAAGTAGGGATGCAAACTAACAGTATAAAGTAAAAATAGTGAATGCTCCCAAAGCAGCACTTCTCAGGGCAGAAACAAATCTGGGGGGCTTTAAGCTAACTCGTTTGAATCCCGACTTAAAATAAAATCAGTGTGAGGTTTAGGATCCTTAAAATTACTTTTAGGACACTAAACCTTCTTGAACTAATTCAAAACATTACCTGCAATGAAAATTTAAAAAACTGAATACAAGAGAATTGGAACACAGACAAATTTGCAAATTTGAACACATTGGAGAAAGATAGCATCATATGAATAATACATAATACGTACCACTTTATGAACCTGGCAGAGACAGAAAAGAGCATCTTCTGAACTTGATGCAGAAGATAATAGATACAGAAGAAAACAGAACATCTGTTGAACTTATAGGTCATGGACTTGAGGGATGCACTGAAACCGGTAGAGTTTTACCTTAGATAGTTTAATGATTTGTAAATTGACAACTTGTACACATCTAACAAAGACTAAAATAAACCCTTATTTTCTAAATCAGCAATTGTAATTTAATTATAATTAAGAATTTGTACTGGGTATTGGTGACTACAAATGGTGTCAGTGCATCACTAATTGAACAGTCACTATATTAAAAGACCTCTTTGTTCGGTAAAGGGGTGTGCCATCCTCTATCTTCAAAGTGAGCAAGTACCCCCTGGCTTTTATCAAGAACTCCCTGGTGCTTGTCCAATTCCAAGAACCAAGGGGGGCTTTGAACCCTTTGGCTCTGGGATTGCGACTGTTCAAGATGTCAAACAGTCTGTCTGTTATCTATAAAGAAATATCTAAATTAACTGAAAGCACTGAAAACATCACTATAACTTAGAGTGGATTCACACGTGGTCTCTTTGAACCCTAAACGTGACCTAGGAACAGTTACTCCACACTAAATTAGACTGAATCAGTCTCACTTCAATGTGGAGTCACTGTTCTCAGATCACATTTATGAAAATAAAATAAAATGTTAACGGGTTAATCCCGGAGGCATTCACATTTAGGTTAAAGGGGTTGCAGCAATGAATCTCTCAAATGTTGGCAAGAACAGTAGAATGTTGGGAAATGTTGGGTGGTCCAATCCCTAGCTATATTACCTTAATAAATTCTGTAGTAGCCGCACAGTCTTTGAACTCTGCATAGCCCACTTCCTGCAAGGTGCGGAGCGCCACTGCCACAGAGTTACTTAAAGTCTGAGCAGTCAGGGAGACCTTGATTGAGTTTATAAGGAGAAATAAAGGGCACATTAGCGCTACAAGATACAAACATCATCAAAAAGTATAAAAACACAATAAAGCCCTAGAGCCCATTTCTATTGCAGCCCTCTATACATAAATCATCATGCAGACATACCTTCATCTTCTGATTAGCAAAGTTCACATGCTTGTCTGTGACTCGGTTGGCAGCATGTAGACCATTTTTCTTTTGGACATTGTTCAGCTGAACAATGTACTTCCAATTTATACAGCCACTTATGCTTGTTATATGCAGTTGTATGCCTGCAGAATCAGATTTTTTTTTTTCACTGCACACGTCAACTGTAAAGCACCATATTCTGCATAACTATGTAAACACAATCAAAATGTATAAAAAGCAGAACAGTCAACCTGAGCAGATAGGCAATAATGAGCATGTACCTGCAACATATTGCGTGCCAGCTTCAGCATGTGGCAAGCGTCCATCTTAACAAAAACTTTGTCATGGGTTACTGGATGTGGGAAATGGGTCTTCAAGGGCTCACAGGGGTCTGCTTTTAGGTCGCACCCAAGTTTGGTGCACATACTGACATTTGATGCATGACCATCCATTGTCATGCACACCACCCTTATCTGACGATGATGCAGCTCTTCTAATGCATGTTCTACTAACACTTTCTGTGATTCTGGTGTGAGGGACTTGGTCAAATAATATGCGATTGGAGCTTTCCAATAACCTTGAAGCTCAACCACCATAAACACAAGAACCTCGGAAGCAATGTCAGTCTCATTCAATCGATCCCCCATGTCCACATATCCAAACATTGTTTGTGTCTGAGGATCATGTTGGACGTGATGTTTTATGGACATGGCATCCAGCATCAGAGTGACACGTCCGTATTTGTCCTCATCTTCCTGACGCCGTCTTTCCAGCATGTCCAACATCATTTTATTGAGACCAGGTCTGGCGTCAAGAGAGCTCAGCCACCTTGTATAATTAAAAAGTAGACATTTAACCATGTAGACATTTAAATCACTTACCCAAGCATCCCTATGGTGGACACTGGACATACTAAACATATCTGTAATATGATTATGGTAACACCCATTTGACCAGAGATGTATAAAGTACTAGAGACCCAGACTTGAGTAAAAGTACAAGTGCTCTATCAAAAAAGTGACTTGAGTAGAAGTCGAAGTGCTCTTTAAGCACCATACTTAAGTGGAAGTACTAAAGTATTCAACATTTTTTGTACTTAAGTATTGCAAGTAGTTTATTTTAAAATTTACTACTCAAATACTGAAAGTAAAAGTACAAGTATTGTGTTATGCAGTTATTAAAGAAAGCAGTCAAAAGACATCATATATATATATATATCAAAAACACCATTCAGCGTGACAGCCTTTATGATAGCCAGCTAGTTAAGTGAACATCGCAGCATGTTATGAACCGCGCGTACCTAATGTTAGTTAACTTATCTAGCGCTTAGGGATAGCTCAAACTGCTGTGTTTTGTGTGTTATATTATTTTTAACTTACCTTGATATGTTTCTTCAAATTCGACGGTGAATTTCTGAAGGCCATTATTTCGCAATCTTTCGGGAGGCAGAGTAAGCACTTCATTCTATATGAATTGTCTTTCACTCCGACAAATGCTAACATGGACTCTAAATAGGGCCACGGCTGGTCTTTCTCATCGCCACGATCAGTTGAAAGTGAAGGAGTTGAAGGTGGAATTTCTGGGTTTTCCATGTCGAAAACAAACTAAAGTGCTCTCAATGCAGGCAGGCAGCGCTGTCTTCTTTGATCGTCTGATTCGCTCAATGATGAGCCAGCTTATTCAAACCTGTGACAGAGCCATCTACTGCTCTGGCAGTGATAATGTGGGTTTGGAATGGTTCGTAACATTTTTATAATTGTAACGAGTAACGATGCAGCACATAAAAAATCTATCGGAGTAAAAGTATTAAACTCATCGAAAATATGTACTGAAGTAAAAGTGGAAGTAGGAGAAAAAAACAATACTCCAGTAGAGTACAGATACGGCCTTTTAGTACTTAAGTACAGTAGTGAAGTAGTTCTACTTCGTTACTATACATCTCTGCATTTGACTTTGGGTAACTTTCACCCGATCATTCCCCAGTTCGCCCCTTTAAACAACATATTTGACACCTTTAATCATCATTGCCAGCCTGTGATTTAACCATTCATGATCATTTTGTATGTAGTGCTTTATGTAATTCAGTGTTAATGTAGACATCATATAGAATACCTTTGCATTGAACTGGGATGTGGCAGGTGAATATGTAGAGTCTCTCTCAGGTAGTTATATGCCTTTGGACCATGCAGATGGAGCGTAAGGGCAAAATCTCTCTGGGCCTTGGTGTACTCTACACCCTGCCTCGACAGGAGATGAACCGGAAGATCTGAAATTCAATTAGCAAAAGTGATTCAGTAGGTCTATTAAAAGTAACTAGGAAGTCAAAAAAGAACATATAATACACAAAATATTCAATGGAATATATATTTTTTTTTTTACCTGAGTAGCATTCAAGCCTGTCTTTCAGCTCTTCGTTGATGAGATTTTTCTCCTTCAGTTCCTCCAGAAGAGCCTGCATGTTGTTCTTGGCCCTCTTCTCTCTCCTCAAGGCATTACTCTTCTCCCGCTGCAGTTTCCTCTGTCTCACTAAGGCCTGTTGCAATTTGGCCTTTATAGCCTTAGGGGAAGCAGGCAATGCATACAAGTGCTCAGTGGCCTGCAGCTTGCGCTCCCGCTTGTGCCTCAACCTCCTCACTCTCCTCTCTGCAGTTGCTCCCTGTTGTATTGGCAAAATAATAACAACTTTTTTTTCAAGAATTCAATCTTCAATTCAATCTCAATTCTGCGAGCCTGAATACATTTTTGGGTTCTACAGTTCTTCAACAAACAACACAACAGCATACTTTTAAGAAATTGTATAGGCTTCTCCACTTGTAAGGCAAAAATATGTGTTGTGGCTCTGGACACAAAATGTAAAGGTTGTCTACCCCTGGGTGTAGTTTCGATGTTCACAAATGTTTATTCATTCTAGTGTAGGAGTGACAGAGAAAGTGAGATAGCCAGTAGTTTTCAAACTTTTTTTTAACAGAGTACCACCTCAAATAATACTGGGCTCATAGACTACTAACACCATCATAGACCTTTCTGGGTACCACCAAGATAAAGGATTTAATATTACAAGTTATTACACGGCTTTTCAGAGGGCTGCAGAAAGTTCCATTCACTTGAATGGGCCTTCCCAACATTCAAGCCTATGTTAAATCTGTAATCTATTTGTTTCTCAGCAAAAGCCACGATGAATGGTAACAAATAGGCTATAGCCTAGGCTATGTAGGCTAAAGAGTCATATCGTGGAGAGTTTATTGTTTCGTTTTGGAAAGTAGCCGTGTAATAAGCGGGATAATGTATAGAACGCCGGTCATTATTGGGAATAAGTCCCTCCGCTGTGTGTCGGGGTCCTGTTCACCCTGTCGGGACTTATTTTCCCAATAATGACCGGCATTCTATACATTATCCCTTACCTATATGATGCTATCATTAGTTGTGACATTTCACTTGCAAATACTTACATCAGGCATCAAGTCCATTGGCAGGTTGTCTTCTAGTTGTCTTGAAGTTGTTGTGCTTCTTATTGCTACTGACTAAAATAAAGTAGTTTTGAGTGTCTAAATGTGCTGTAATAAACAACAAATTGTATACCTTGCAGAAACAAAAACGGATCACATTTAATCACGTGTATATTGATATATCAGTCTTATACACCTTAAATTATTTTTGGTCAGTGATGGACATACCCTTTGAAGATATGCTGGGAAGCTGAAAATGGATGGCACAACACCATCTTTAATCCGCACAGTCTGCCCGGTCCTGTCGAAGTCCTCGGTCTTGAAGTGCTCACTGCAGATCAGTGTCCTGTCAGTGGCAGCAAAACCGTCCCTTCTTAGGGCAACTTCCCACTTCCTCCTCCTCTCTCTGGATTTGGGAAACCTTACAAAAGTGAGAAATGTACCCAGATATATCAATTATTGTCAACATTTTAAATCCATCTTTCCATTTAAGGCCAAGGACACAAGTAAACACCTAGATTATCATATGTTGGGGTAACTGTATGTAAGCATGTATGTATGTACTTCAAGAATAAGATAAACACACAAACTATATTCAAACATTCAGTGATTATGTACGTTAAATAAAATATTCTAAACCTTGTGTCAACAACAATCTAGCAATACTATTATGTAATATGTACATACTTCCACTAAGTAACTAACGATTATCCTAAAAATAATTCATAATATTGTAACATCCTACAGGTGAAAGGTGATCCCTCGGGTTCTCGTTTCGAGACAAACGGCGGTTACAGCAGCCATAGGCGGCACAAAAGTCTGGCATCTTGTCAGCAATTTCCTGTAGAAATCATAATGTAAGACGTTTTAACAAACCAACCAGACAGTAAATTCAGTTAAATCATGTTTATAATGTGTGTATTATATTGAAAAGAAAGCGTAATTCTGCCTCGCCCCAAATTACTGGATAGCTAGTAGCCTAGCTAGGCGTGATACACAACTAAACTGCACGATTAAGTCAGTTTTTTTTTTCGAGGAGAAAAGCTGCGATTTCAACATGTTCAAGCATCCAGAACTATAACCATGTTAATAATGTTTGTAAGAAAACACACAGTTTGTAAATCCATCAAGATTTCAGCGAGATAAGAGTATTAACGTTTGTGCAGGTCACTTACCTTACCTCCGTTTACCTCAGGTTCGAATGATCCCGCCAGAAAGCCAGCCTGTGGTAAGATGGCCGACCTGTGCGGACGCTCTAGACCTCGTCATAACACATCTAGTCATTCTATATATATATCTATGAGTACAGCAATCCCAGCAATCCCAGCAGCCTCTACAGCAATCCCAGAAGCCTCCTCCTGATGATTTTTTTTGATCTATGTGTCTGTTTTCCATGCATACATTTACATTATTCATTCTTACATTGTATATTTCTCTTACTGTTTTTTCCACATGCTCCCCAACCAAGAATGTTATTTTTTGCAAATTAAACGATTTAAATGAAAAACCTGAACCATAACCTTTCAATAGTCTTTATTTAGTAAAAAGCTTGCAATACAGTATATGTGCAACTCAAATTTAACTACTGGCTAAATAAAACTTTAGATATTAAACAATAATATGCAGTTAAAATATATACGATTTGGAAGATAGGAAATAAAGTTACAGGAGAATTAGGCTACTGTTTTAAAAAATGACAAATTAAAGATACTGAGGTATATTATGCAGCAAAAGATGACAGGAAAAAATATTATAGGAGAATAAAAAAGTGGCTGAAATGTAATTTCATAAAATTGTTTTTCATATTTTGCCAGGCAGGAAGGAGGCATTACTGAAAGAAGCGCTGGTCCAGCCTTTTCTTCACCCCCTGAACCCAGTGAGCTCCGGGATCGACACACACTTCATTGCCCTTTTTGGTGTGAAATCCGAAAATGAAAAAAAAAATGACATGGGTCTGTTTGTCACTTGTTAGAATCCTTCTCCATATATATCTGATCCTGAAATACAAGTCAATTCTGTTATAGACATTTTGCACACAACAAACATTAAATTCCAAAGCAGTAATACTTCAAAACAGTACATGAATAAAGTAAATATTTACTTAATTCCAGGTTTACTGCAGTCCCCTCTGGTCTCTTCATATCCAGCTATCAGGTCCATCCTCAGTCTTCCAGAAAAGTATGTAAAACAACATTTTTCTGGTGTTTTGGCTTCTGGATAGACATGAAGAACAGAAAATGTATGTATAGGCTACATACAAAATATATACAGCTACTCTGAATATAAACATAAAAAATAATGCACACCAAAAAAACTCATAGTTGGGTCTGTTACCTGGTTCCCATTTAATGAATCTTAAGTCCTGATAAAAGCTGTGAGATGCTGCAGACTTACTAGGAGCCAGAGTGGAGGACAGCAGCACTGTCATCAGGAGGAAGAAGGCAGAGATCTGATCAGGACTTCATGATTCCACTGGACGTTTGTGAAGATCAGCGTCGCTTCTGCAGCTAAACTGAGGCCAGCAGAGTTGAACCACGACCTTTTATAGGGGTTGTGTGTCTGCAGGTGGCTAGAGGGGGTGGATGGAAGATTAAAGAAGAAACATTTAGCATTTAAAGCACCAAAATGAGACTGACCACAAAGAAGACGACGGGACAGAATTTTCTGGGACTGACGTCACATGGTGTCACGTCCGGGCAGCGAGCTGGCGGTCAAGTCGGCACGCAGAGCCATGACTCAGGACAGACGGGGTTTATTCCACAACAGGCAGGCAGGAACATGTGGGCAAGACATCAAACGTGACACTACATCAATGACAAATCTAGGGATGCATTCTGGGATGCATTTTCTCCCTTGTCGTGTCCGGCAGTTTAGCAAGCAGGATGTTAGTCTGGGTGCCTTATTGTGCCAACACTTTTATTTTGCCAAGTGGAGCTTCGGATTTAAGCTCCTCTTGTTACTTGAGGTATACTCTTTATTAATCATTTTTATGTCAATGCGCCACAAAGACTGAGCTGACAGGGGGGGTTAGTGGGAAAGAGATAGAGAGAGAAAGTGAGAAAGGAGAGAAAGGGGTGAGAGATAGAGGAAGTAGAAAAATAAATAAATACATAATAAAAATAAAAATAAAATAAGGAGGGGGGTCAGAGAGAGAGAGAGACAGGGAAAGAGAAATAATACATAACAAACAGTAGAACAAAAAGGAAAGAGTAATAAGAGGACAGCTTCTGCATCTTGCTGCTTTACACCGTATCATCACACCAGCTGCTGTATCTGAAAGATAAGATCCAGGGACACACACAAACAGTATACACACAAAGAAACCAGTGGTACCATTATGACATGGGAATGTGCTTGTGCCAGTATCTGCTTCTGGAATTAAATACGTTAATACCAATGAAAGAAAATAAATATATATGCATAAGCAGACCACCAGGAACACTGTCTAAATATCGTCGTACCCATATCTGCATCAGAGAGGAGGGAGTGGAAGCCACACACCAACTTTCACACACACTCTCACACACACACACACCCAGACAAGGGGAAAGAGGGATAAAATAGGGGAAGAGAGCCCTAGGCTCTCTTGTGTGTGTGCGTGTATGTGAGTGTGTGTGTGTGCCGCATGTCTGTGTGTGTGTGCATTCTAAGTGTATGTGTGTTGATATGAAAGTGTGTGTATGTGTGTGCGTGTGCATATGTACGTGTATGTGCGTGTGTGTACGCATACGTGTATGTGTGTGTGTACGCATATGTGTATGTGTGTATGTTTGTGTGTTGTGAGTGTATGTATGAGTGTGCAGGTTAATATGGAATGATTCCCAGTGTGTGTGCGAGGCCACAACAACACCGCCCTGGGGCCCGCAGACGGCCGGGAGAGCCCCGACGGGTCACGGACCCAGCCGCCCCACAGCTGCCAGGTACCCGGGCCCCCGCCACCGGACGGCTGCGCGCCCACCCAAGGAAGGCAGGGAAGGAGGCACCGGGCGCCCCCCATACTGGGTGTTTCCTATACAGAACAGCAGATATTAACATTGGCCGCATTGCATGTTTGCTATTGGCTGTTTTTCAAACCAAATGGAGCCACCTGACTGAATCAGGGGTAACTAACCTTCTAACTAAGCTATACTTGGTAGATTCTACCGTAGTCTGTGTTGAAGCCAAACTGAGCCTTAATAATTAAAGACATTCAGGCGGTTAGGTGAATGTGATATAAAAATGAATGAAGCCTGACCAGGGCTGGGAATTAACTGCAGAGAGGTCTGGCTGTCAAGTGGCCCTAACAAGCATTATTTCTGTGTGAGATTCAGAAACTGCATCTGCATTTGTGCCTCTTCTGGCTGAAGTGTCCCAGTGGAAACCAGCAATGATCTGCTCATTCCATGTCGTCAGAGGGCCAGATGAAAATGGTGTATGCAGGCTACATCCGGCCCAGAATGATTCTGCTGACTGGGATGAACATCCCAGCAGCTGACTGGAAATAATTCTTGTAAATGTCTGGTAGATAAATGTGTAACTTGTAACTTTGTCTTCAGCTTTCTCTCGAGCTGCCAGTGAATAAAACCCCATCTGGAGTGTCAGAGACACACTCACCATCTCCCCTCATAGCTTCACCTGTGTCATTACAGCCCCCCAGCTTGGCCCTACCACCCAAGCTTTCCTGATCTAGTGCCCTCCCTGACAGACACTCCTTCTCATAGGCCAATCCCTTCTGTTATCAAAGGCCCACCATTGCTCGTTGCTTCAGTCCATATGCCACATATGTAATTTATTGTATAATTCTTTGACACCGCAAGGACTGCACCTAATTTCTTTGTACATATTACAATGACAATAAAGATATTCTGATTCTGATTCACCCTGTTCACTCACGACTGCACACCCATCCACTCCTCTAACACTACAGTGAAGTTCGCTGATGACACCCCCATAGTGGGACTGATATCAGGAGATGATGAGTGGAGGGTCAACACCTGGTCCTCAACGCTACTAAAACAAAGGAGATCGTTGTGGACTTTAAGAGAGCCAGGAAACCAAGGATTGTGGAAGCCTGGCTCCTGAACCTAGATACAGTTTATATCAGCCGCCAACTCAAGAGGACCAGCAAAATTATCAAGGACTTAACCCACTAAGGTTTGTCCCCCTTCCATCGGCCAAGAGATTGAAGACCATCAGGACATAGACAGAGAAACAGCTTCTTCCCCACCCCCCCCCCATCCCCCCAACACCCCCCCCCCCCCACACACACACACACACACACACACAAACCTGTACTCATATATTTGTGGAGATCGTCCATTCATTTCTATGGGCAAAACCCTAATTCCGACCATGACAACCTTAACCCCTACCCAGCCCTAACCTTAACCATAAGTAACCAAACATTGGCGGAGAAGTGAGACAGTCTGGCTACAGCTGTGTGGGAAAAGTTTTTTTAGGCTTGTCATTTGGGCAGCATTTGCCAGATAGCAGTTTTTCCACATACAGTAAGACGTCTCTGGGGAGGAAGAGTCCAATTAGTCCAAACTCCATCCAGCCTGACTCACTGAGCCTGTGCAGTGTGTGTCTGACTGGTGTGGAGGTTCAGTATCTGCTCACTCTCAGACAGCCTGTATGATTGACTGGCCCAGCTCTCAGATGCTGAGGTCCTGCTGGCAGGTTCACTGCTTCCTCTATCAAAGTGAGCAAAGAAGTTGTTGTATTTCTCACGCACTGGGGCGTCCCTTTGGATGAGGGTGGAGAGCTGTTGCATTTTTAGTCTGTGACAGACTTAGCAGAGATTGCTGTTCAGATGTAGTTCTGAATATTTGTATTTTACCTTCTTGATGCCTTTTTGAAAATTTCCATGAAATCACAGTTTGGCTGCTCCCTGCGTTTTGAATAGCCTACAGACAACCTTATTAAACAGTTCAATTCAATTAAATTCAATTCAATTTTATTTATATAGCCAGGGTTCGAATTACGGGGGAGCTAAGGGGACCTGGGCTCCCCTGAAAGCCTACTTTGAGACATTTAGGGGGAGCTCTAAAACACTTTCCATTTTTTGTGTCGCATATAGATTTTGATTTTCTGTACATTAAGGTTCCTGAAATAAATGATGATATTAAAAATGTGTCAATGTTGTGTGTTTATTCGCTCATTACAGTACTATTTCCGAAAACTATTTTCCGCTGTCTCCTGCTGTGACCATCCATGCGTGGCGGCGCTGCACTGAAATTACCGTATTTTTCGGACCATAAGACGCACTTTTTTCCCCCCAGAAGTGGGTGGAAAAAGTCCCTGCGTCTTATGGTCCGAATATTGCTCTGCTCACGTGCTTTAACCTTCTGGGTTCGAGTGCATTGTACAGCGTACTTTTCGCGTCTATTTCAGTTTATATCTCACTGAAATCTTAATGTAGAATAATGAAAAAACGCTGGCTTCTGTCTTTTCAAAATTACGTTAAATAAAAAAATAAATAAAAAAAATCAAACCATGTCACCTTACTTTGTTTTACCTGCATCGGGGGCGTGTAGTACCGCTGTCACCCGAAGATCGCTATTCACATTCTAAATAGCCGCATTAGCGCGTATTCAAATCGCATTCGCATGGTAATTTGCTGAACAACGCAGCGGTGAAACGCGATCTAGATACATCCCCATCAGCGCCATAAAAGGGGGGAGGGATGTGGCCAGGTAAGGATGGTTGACATAAAATATTTTAGGACACTATTTGGTTCAGAATTTTTTTTTCTTCATTTGCACCAGCTACAACTAGCTTGCCGGTGTTACCGCCGCTGCCGCCGCTAAAAGTTGCTTCTAGTGACAGCACCAGCACCGAGGATAGCGAGACTTTGGCGCCAGAAACCACCGCTGCGACCTGCAGCGGACCAGGCGATCATGCAACACCTTTCAACTGGACAACAAAGCAATGGAGTGAGTGGAGAATCAGGAATACATGGCTCTACTCCAAAAATCAGAAGTTAGGATGTACAGTATGCATGGAGGCAAAAAGCCTGTTGCTCGCCGAAAGAGCAACGGGAGTACATCTGTCAGAGGAATGGATGAATGGAGAGGTCAGCAGCGAGTCACAGAATAACCTGCGGAAAAAGATTTACAAGCATCGGGACAGTCACCGACCCTCAACATCCTGGGTTACAGGACGGAAAGCAAAGACAGAAGACCCCAGGCCTCTGTGGTCACTTCTGATTTAAGGTAAGAATCATGGAATTACTTACTTGATCTGTGCGTTTGTGAGGATTGGCCCTAATCCTATTTAATATTGATGTATTTTTTTATGATTGTTATGTGAGTTATTCTGTTTTCATCATGATTTGCATGATGTAGGCCTAAGCGCGGTTGATTCAGAACCGTGGACAGAGCTGTTTGCCCTAACACTGACAACACTGACTGACGCTTGCGTTTTGAAGTAAACGGTTTACTAAGTAAACAATAGGTTTACTGTAAACCTATTGTTTTAAATGCCCGAACATGCACCAAAAGCGTTAAAGTCAGTCAGGGAGGATCGGTAAATACGGCTTCCCCGAAAGCCACTTTGTAATTCGAACCCTGTATATAGCGCATTATCACAACATTACATTGTCTCAATGCGCTTTACATTTCTGCCTCGTAAGGACCCCCCATTGAGTAAGCCAAAGGAAAAACTCAGATGAGTCAAACAAAGAAGATGATATGACTAAGCTAATACAGGGGTTGAAATATAAGGTTTGCAAGGCGTCCATGTCCTTTTTTATTGCAAAATTGGCAGTGCAGGAGTTACATAAGTAATAACAATAACTCTTTGAGAAAGCAGAGCACCATGAGCAATTAGAGTTAATAGCCTTGCTTAAGTCAGTGTTTCTCAAGCCAGTCCTTGGGGCCCCCCAGACGGTAATTATAATAATAATACATTTTATTTATACTGCATTTTACATTACCAAAAATCTCAAAGTGCTTACAGAATCAAAAAGCAAAAGAAACAAAAAGGACTTATCAAGACTAAGATTTTAAAAGAAAGAAGATTAAAAAAACAATTACTATGAGAAGGTTTAATAACTTTTAAAACTGTCAGTAGATTGCGATGCCCTCAAAGTGTCAGGGAGAGCATTTCACAGACGAGGAGCAGCAGCACAGAAAGCCCTATCCCCCATGGTGCTTAATCTGGTTCTGGGTATTTGAAGTCGGTTTGAGTAGGAAGAGCGAAAGGAACGAGTCGTGGTTTGTGGAATGAGTAGTTCTTTGAGGTAGGGAGGGGCATTTCCATAGATACATTGATGGGTGAGAAGAGAAATCTTATATTCAATCCTGGTGGAAACTGGAACCCAATGAAGTGAATGCAGAATGGGAGTGATATGTTCATATTTCCGTACTCTCATCAGGATCCTGGCTGCAGAATTTTGAATGTATTGAAGCCTCTGGAGACTCTTGTTAGGAATCCCAATGAGAAGAGCATTGCAATAATCCAGTCTGGAGGAAACAAAAGCATGGGTCAACTTTTCAGCATCTGGTAGAGTGAGAGTAGGTCGGAGTTTGACAATATTACGAAGATGGTGGAAGGAGACCTTGCAAAGGTGATTTATATGAGATTCAAAGGTGAGGTGGGAGTCCAGTTTAACACCAAGGTTAGTGACTGATGAGGAAAGAGGAATATTATGACCGGAGAAAGTGATACTGGTTATGGATGAAGATTTAACCTGGTGGGGGGTACCTATCATGATGGCCTCAGTTTTAGAACTATTTAGCTGGAGAAAATTGTGGCCCATCCACTCCTTTATCTCCTCCAAACAGCTGACCAGTCGAGATGATGATGATGACAATGACTGAGACGGTCCAGGTTTTTGCTCCCTCCCAACTCTCAGTGAACTGAGAGAGAGCAAAAACATGGACTCGATTCACTGATTCGAGAGACACTGGCTTAAGTACCCAATGGTGAAATGACTCTCATAATCTTAGGATTGGAACCCACAACCTTCTGATCACAGGCACAGCATTCAATTGAACACCTCATCCAGATATTCAACACTTAATGCACGTCAAGCGATTAGTGGATACAAATCTCTCATAGTTTTGTAGAAGCAGAACAAGGAACAATAATTAGCTAGAAATATTAAATCATACTGTTAAAATGGCACATTTTTAATCGGGAAAGCATACTTATGGTATCATGGATGACATGTTTGAATAAGTTGTGTTAACTCTTGTTTCAGGTCAGAGAATCCATTGTCATATGTTACAAAGACACAGGAAACAAGATTTCAATCACTTATCAACTATGGGGTCAAACCCATCCCAGAAGGCACCTGTCCACGTTTTTGGACCCAGTAGAGGCCTGGAGTAACCAGAGGAGACTCACATGACATGGGGAGAACATGCAGAGTGCAAGTACCTGCAGGAAGTCATTCTGTACCTAGATAACTGCTATTACTGCTGTAAGTACGATCATTAGCAGCTCTTAGCTGACTGCAGTAATTGTTTGTTTGATTGGACGGTGAACCCAGTATATTATGTGCTGTTTGATTTAACGCATGTATTTGGTGATTTTCATATTCATGTATCATCCTTTAAAGCAGGGGCAGTCTGTTCCTTAGGGCGACCAGACGACGCACGACCAGAGTGGGAAAGGGAGGGAATTATCTACCACACCGTTACTCTAATGTAGACAGTTACTCTAGCGTAGACAGTTACTCTAACGTAGACAGTTTGCCTTGCATCTGAATATCATAGTCCAATCAGCATCAGGCCATGTTCTGTGGAGTACTCTGTCATGTTAAGGCATTTTTTTTCAAACTGCAGGCACTGTATTGTACTCTGTATGGGTTCGAGAAGGGTTTGCACTAATTTGGCTTTATCAAATGCAATCTGCTTTATAACTGGGGCAGCCTGCAATCTGTCACATTCAAGGTCAACATGACTAACGTTACCTCAACTCAAATGACTTGATTGAACTTAATGACTTGATCATGTCATTAATAGAAACATGTCCAGCTGTCACCTACCATGCTGGCACAGATAGTCCTGGGTGCAGCCATGTGGAACTCAGGCCCACCTCAGCACTCAAAGCGAGCCATACAGTACAATGCAATGATTGTGACAGACAGATACATGTGTGTGTCGTTAGATCAGTTGGAGGAAATGTGCTGTTAAGAGACAAGCAGATTTTTCTCTCTCTTTATTAATGTGGTCTTAGTGATGCCACAGGTCATTTAAAAACTGAAAATACTGTAAATGTATGGTAGTTGAGTCTGTAGTGTGATTATGATGTGAATTGGCCTGATTTTCTGCTGACCCACCCACGCTGTGATTTCTGGCTCTGCTATTGGTCGTCATAGCAGAGCCGGCCCAAGGCATAAGCGAACTAAGCGGCTGCCCCCTGGTGGCCACGGGGCCCCCAAGAGTACATGAAATTACATCGTTTTTTATTTTGATTTTTTCATTTATATATGTTTAATATTTCAGTTGATATCATATTGGTAATGAAATCCATTTTTCAATTAAAAAAAACAACGCAATATTATTTTAACTGGCTGCTGCAGGATGCATGCACAGTTGGAGTATGACAGCCTTACGATGCCTGAGGTAAATTAACTTAAATTCATTGAAGAAGCAGCGTCACTGCAGCAAAACAACTAATAATGTCACAAAAAAGGACATATCTTTCTGGTGCAGAGAAAAGAAAACGGAAGAAATCAGAGGAAGAGAAAAAACAGCAAGATAAAGGTAAGTTAAAAAAAATGAGTATAAACTAAACGAGGCTAAATTGCAAGCTAATGTTACTACTTCCGCTTAAGCGATCACCAGCGGCAGCTAACGGCTCGTCAATTCATGCTCGTGCAAAGGATGAGACGGACAAAAATTACCGATGAATAATAAAAAATAAGCTTCTGTTTTATAACTTTGGTACTGATAACAGTTTAACATTACTTACACTGGACTGGCCTAAGTTTGGGGTCTGTGTTATTATATCATTATGTCTTAATGTTTTAGGTGTACAGATGGCTCGCTGCGGTGCCATATAGGTTGATGTTAAAATAACTGTTGTTTGTTGTTATTGGTGTTATCTCCGGATAGCCTGCACTCTCCATCTGCAGAGCGGAGCTTTTCCAAACTCAAACTGATCAAAAACTATTTGAGATCTTCCATGGCCCAAGAAAGACTGAGTGGACCTGCACTAATTAGTATTAATAACATAATTGCCCATTAGATATCTTATAATGATATCATAAACGACTTTGCCTCCAGAAAAGCAAGGAAACACAAATTCTAAGGAAAGTGGAATATTGAGGTGGAATGTAAAGTTGAGTTAGTTTGTCTTTTCATATAAAAATATCCTGTTTGACTAATTTGTAGTTCTTTGGTATTTAGCTTTATATTTTATTATTTATTATATTGTAGTTGATTGTATTGCACTTTTTAAATGTTGCAAAATTTTCTGATCAAAAGTAATTAAAGTGGTTAACGTTAGCCTTATATTTTATTATTTATTTTATTTGTGTTGATTGTATTGCACTTTTTACATGTTGTAACAAAAAAAAATTAAAGTGGTTAAAGTGTTTACAGTAAGAGCATTGTCTACTAGTTTATTTTGCCACTTTTCAGTACACCACATTAAGTATGCCAACTGGTACTGCAAGACTTTGAATCTTAAAGTGCAAATTAACACCTGACTGCTCCTGTGGGTTTGCTACTGTTACAATTGAAGATCATAGCAAGGGGAAAAACATTGGTATGATGTAAGCAACACAGCTACAAAAAAATAAAATTTATATTGGGTGTGTTAGATTTATAGTGTGCGAATAATAAAGGATTGACAATAATTAGTCATATTGGTGGCACAGAGGGGCCCCCAAATAAAATTCTGCTTAAGGCCCCCTGAAGGCTTGGGCCGGCCCTGGTCATAGTAATCAGAATAAATTGATGAAGACCGAATCAGATTATTGTGAACAAGGACTTCACTCAATTTTATGCAATTAACAGAAAAGCAGGTATCGCTCTTCATGATGAAGGTTTTTTTGAGTGCAAACTGATAGATGACAATTTATCTGTTTATAACCACAGTAGATTGGTCAGTCAATGTAGATAATAATTATAAATTTTGGACATAGCTGTCCACAATCACTGTACAGCAGGGGTCACCAACTCCGGTCCTGGAGAGCTACTATCCAGCAAGTTTTCTATCCTACCTGGCTTCTGATGAGCCACACTAGTAAATACCAGGAGCAGGTGTGTTATTCTGACATCTAGTGGTTACTGGTGGTATTGTTTCACTGAGATGACCAAAACAAATATTAATTGTTCAGTGCAGCGTGAAAATATCATGTTAGCTAGCTGACTAATTTGAACAATGCAATGTAACATTTGCCTGATTAGTTAGCTGTTAATTTACCTATTAAAAGGGTCACCTTAGTCATCATCTTAACAATCACCCCCGAGAGAGATTTGGCAGGAGCTGCCACTGCTTCAAAGCTGCGTTTTAGAGATTGTTCCTATTGTCACAAAATGTAAGGATGACAGGTCAGCATCCATGAGCTCAGCTGACTGATCCCCCAGGTACATTTTCCAAGGGCTCGCAGTTTCAGTCTCCTTTAGCCGACAAAACTCTAGTTGAATAATCTTAATCAGGGACTAACATTACTTCACCACACATAGCGTACGATTCTACTAGTGTGTGTGTGTGTGTGTGTGTGTCTGTGTGTGTGTGTGTCTGTGTGTGTGGGGGGGGGGGATGGGGTGTTGGGAAGGTGCCCGTTTTATTTTTTTACCCCTACCCTTCAGACAGTCTAAGTCGTCCATCGCTTCTAAGGCTGCATTGTCTTTCACAAGCACATCACTGGAGGTTCTGGTCCATTTGAATGGGGGGGACATCAATTAGATTTTTGCATTTTAAAATGAACCGTTAATGTGTAATGAGGACTCTAGATGTTTTTTTCAAAATTACAAATCACTTTGTAATGGACACCTACAGTAGGTCCAAGTCATGAAGCTATAAAATGCAGGTGCCCCCCCCGGCCCACCCAGAACTGCCACAGGAGCAGATGATATAGAACAGGATACATTACAGCTACACTTTGCTGACTTTCACAGATTTTATCCTTTTGAAACACTGAAAGCACAGAGGGATCTACCAGTACATGTGGATGAACCTGAGTTTCAAGGCCCTTAAAAGTGACCATTATGGACTCATTCCGATCGATCCTCTCATTTTCTATAATATCGTCAGTCAGCAGTATTTGAACAGATTCATGCACTTGATTAAATTAATCCAATGCCTTTTGTAGAACCAATGACTCCAGGGCTGTCAAATGTCCCATAACTGACCGTGAGACACTCACAACTGGGTCCAATCTCATTCTCTCACACTAAGCTTGAATTTTCTCCTGCAAATTTTACAATTAAACCAAAGTGTTACATTAACCTCCCTGAAATCATGGCATTGGTGCTGTAGAATGCTGCGTGTGTGACAAGAGCTACCTGCACATTCGGGCTGTTTTCTATGGAACCAAGTACATAATCTAAAATATACAATCCAAATATACAATCTAAAATCTAAAATATAGTGCAATGGTGAGTGTAATGGCGAGGATGTACAGACTAAAGTTATTTGTACAGTAAAGTGAACATGTGCAGTATATGTGCATTCCAGTACAAACGAACGTAGTGTACAGAAGGACCAGAGTTAGTTTGAGTTGAGAAGCCTTATGGCCTGGGGGAAAAAACTCTTCCTGAGTCTCTCTGTCCTGGACATCAGGCAACGGAACCGTCTGCCTGAGTTCGGCCTTTTCCGTGTGACTTACTCATAAACAGGTGCGTCGCCTTCATTATTAACTCCTGGTTAAATAGCCTTTACAAACAAACTTATTCATTATACCCGTATGTATAAGCTATAGGCGACGCAGTTTGCGTTAACTGTGTCTTACCCGAAGCTGCTTTAAATTTACCGAGTGGCTACTTAATTTCGACTCCGAGATCTTTGGAAGCGTAGATCCCTCCTGGAAAAGGGCACTTACACAAACTTCTAAGCGATCGTCAGTAATGGTCCAAAAACTGTATCCCCCTCCGCCAGAAAAACATGCCCCTCCCCAATATGACAAATGAATTCATATTTAAATAAGGTTTGGGACCTATATACGATATAGCAATATACAGGCATTTAGAAAGACAGATTACATTTAGGCATCATTATATATACAAAACAGGCTATATTTTGTCTATTACAAGCTTATCAAATAAAATAAAGATATGCAATTTAAAAATGGTTCCAACACTGTGTGTTACAAGTATAAGGAGGTTGTATCAGTGAACAGAAGGTCGCTGGATTGAATCCTAGACAATTCACTGGCATATCTGTTGGGTCCTTAATCCCCCAAAATAAATGACTGACCCTGCGTTTGTACTCTAACATTTGATCTGCGTTTGTGCCCCAAACAGAGCAAGGTGAGATATGTGGAGACTAAGGGATTCCAGTGATCCTGTACTTGTGCAAATGGCAAATAAAGTATCCCTGCTCCAGGGGCACTGCACACTGTACACTGTCTGACCCTGTGCTGTGACCCCCCAAGCTTACGCTCAGCTGCATATATGTGTCTGTGTGTCTCATGGATCCTGCCGATCAGCCACTCTGGCATTTGGCGTCCAGTGAGACTGACAGAAGGGGATCCATCATCTGGGACGTCAGCCACCCAGCTCACACCCCCTTAACACTCCTGTCCTCTGGAAGACACTACCGGTGCATTACCTCCCCCCCCCCACCTGTTTCAGGGACAGCTTCTCTACTCAAGACAGTGACCAAGAGAGTGGCCTGCATCTGTCCCCCCCACTGCATTGTACTGCACGTTGTTAAAATTCCACTTCTGCACTTTATTAGTATTTATTACACTGCAGCCAGTTTCCATCCCCATTGCACTTCTTACATGTTTGCTCACTCTCATACTGCACTGTCTTGTCCTGCATCACACTGCTATTTGTCCCACTGCTCAACCCCCCCCCCCCCCTGCAACTGTGGTATAAGAATTTCACTGTGTTCCTCTGCACACTTGTGACAATAAAACCTGAAACTTTCACACAAAGGAATCGAGGGAGAACCATGCAGAGTGAGAGACACAAGTTTGTCTTTTATTCGTCTATAATCATCTTGTAACTGTCTTACACATCTGGGGGAAATCTCACTGTTGAACATGCTGTTTGCTGTGTTAAACTGCAATGTACTGCAAAGGAATCCATCTTTGCTGAGGATTCAGCTACCACTCAATCTGTTACAAAAACTGATTTTTAAAATAAACTGCATTAAATTACAAATCACCTTTTTCATATTTAAGTATGGTGATGTTCAGGGACACCAAAAAGGGGGGTGGGTGGGGGGGGGTTGCAGTTAGGATGATTACAGGGGCCCTGAAATGCAATTGGTCTGGGTTAGGGGCCCAAAATCTCTAATGACATCCGTAATGATGCTAAATATTAGTCCATCACTAATAGATCTGAAAGCCTGCATGTGTGACAGTTTACATGTGTGTGTGTGTGTCTATCTGTCTGCCTGCCTGTTCATCCCACTACGGTGTGTCCCAGACCGGCTCCACTTTCCTCTCAGCTCTGCAGTTCCTGCTCTTCAGCGCCCCCAGCCTGAGCTCCAGCGACATGACATCGCCCACCCTTTCCTCCATGTCTCGCAGCAGCACGCTGTTCCCCAGCAGCTCGCTTCGTTGGCGCAGCCGCAGGTTGTCTGCCCGCACCCTGTCCCGAGCCCGCTTGCCGCATGTCAGAGAGTCACGTGACCGTGCCACCGCCACCTCCATCTCTGCCAGGTCAGCTGCAAGTGCCATCTGCACCCATCGCAGCTTCTCTGTGACGTGCACGCACCTGCGATCTTGTCGCGCAGCAACAGAATCTCTGCGACTCGCTCGACCTTACCGCTGTACGTCTGGTTCTCCAGCTTCAGCTGCTCGAAGTCGAGGATGTGCAGCCCCTCCGCCAGCCCCTTCTTGGCAGACAGTGCTCTCTCACCCTTGGCGATGCCGCCTTCAGCTTGATGTTCTCCAGACGCACACGCGCCAGCTCCTTCTCCTTGTGCCGCTCGGCTGCCTGGATCTGCTCCATCTGGGCCTTTGCAGATTCCTTGCCCAGATGCCAGGCCAACGCTGGTCCTGCCACCTCCTGCTTCCGGGCCTGGAGGACCTGCCACTCCAACTCTGCCTGGCGAAGGCTCTCCTCACCCGAGAGTGTCTGCCTAGTTAGGAGGTGGGACTCCTGTTTCCTTCTGATCAAACATCTCGCTGTGCAACAGCTCATCTCCAACCTCTTGGTCAACCTCAGCTTCACTGGTGCCCCTGGTTTCTGGCTCAGCGCTCTCTGATGTTCTTAGCTCATCCTGTTCTTGTTTTCCAAAAATTTTAAATGAGGAAATTCTGAGGTTATTTGTTTCAAAAGCATACAGTGGCATGCAAAAGTTTGGGCTTAAAATGTCTGTTAAGTCAGCAGAAGATGAACTGATCACCAAAAGTATAATCATAAAGTTAATGATGACACATTTCTTTCATATTTTAAGCAAGATTAAATTTTATTTCCATCGTTCACAGGTACAAAATAACAAAAAATGTAAAGGGTCTGAAGCAAAAGTTTGGCCAGTCCAAGATCAGCCCTTAGATAACGTTTAAGTTTAACTTGTAAAATTAAAATAATTAATGCTCACCAAGCAGGAGAAGGCTACAGGAAGATAGCAAAGCGTTTCCAGATAGATGTCTCCTCAGTTCATGATGTTATTAAGAAATGGCAGTTAACAGGAATGATGGAGGTCAAGAAAACTTTCTGAAAGAACTGCTCATTCAATTGCTATGAAGGCAAATAAAAAGCCCCATTTGACCGCAAACGACCTCCAGGAGGATTTAGCAGACTCTGGAGTGGTGGTTCACCGTTCTACTGTGCAGCGACACCTGAACAAATGTAACCTTCATGGTAGAGTCGGCAGGAGAAAATCTTTCCTGTATCCTAGCCACACAATTCTGCATCTGAAGTTTGCAAAGGAACATCTAAACAAGCCTGATGCATTTTGTAAACAAGACCTGTGGACTGAAGAAGTCAAAATAGAACTTTTTGGCCACATACCAAATTCCAGGAACAGAACACCAGTCCAACTATTAAGCATGGGGGTGGATCGATCATGCTTTGGGCTTGTGTTGCAGCCAGTGGCACAGAGAACATGTCATTGGTAGAGGGAAGAATGGATTTGAATAAATATCATGCAGCAAATTCCAGCAGCAAATAGTTGAAGTTAAAAAGAGGATGGGTCCTACAATAAGATAATGATCTAAAACACACCTCAAAATCTACAATGGAATACCTCAAGGTGAAGGTTTCGCCACGGCCCTCAGTCACCCGACTTAAACATCACTGAAAATCTGCGGATACATCTCAAAAAAGCAGAGCACGCAAGACAACCCAAGAATCATGCAGAATCAGAAGCCCTTTGCAAGGACGAATGGGAGAAAATCCCCCAAATAAGAACTGAAATATTGAAGGATTGAGTGTAGATGAAGATCTAAGAACATCAGAGCATAATATTTGAGTGTAGTTCAAATATAACAAATTCATATCTTTTAAGTGCTGAACTGAACATATTTTTTGGCAAGAATTTACTTTAAAAGTTTGATTACTTAAATGTTTTCAGGTGATCTGTATGTAGGAGGGGCTGTTCTGGTGAGGCTGGGTGTGGTCGGGGTCTGATGTGGGCGTGACACACACATAGAGAATGGATACATTTATATTATGCTAATTGCATGATTCTCTAATAGTCTTTTTCAGATGCCCACCAAGTACCAGAATGTTGTTTTATAATTAAAATACTGATAAAAGAATTAAAACTCAATATATTCAAGTATAATACGCTGTAACATTTTATATGACTTGGAAAATGACAGAAAATAATTTTACAAATGAATTAAAGTCGACCCGGCGGCCCAGAAGGATAAGCGGTTTGGAAAATGGATGGAAGTAAGCTCAAGTGTAATAAAATTCATTCATCATGTTTTGCCAGGTGGACAGGAGGCGTTACTGCTGATCCAGCTTCTGCTTGACCTGCTGAACCCAGTCATCTCTGGGATCAACACACGCTTCTTTACCCTTTGTGGTGTAAAGTCTGAAAACTGAAGGGAAAAAAATGACATGGTTCTGCTTCTCACTTGTTAGAATCTGTCTCCATATGCATCTTACCGTGAACTAAAAATTAGTTCTGTTATAGATTTTTTGCACACAACAAATATTAAATCTCAAAACAGTAATAGTTCAAAACAATACATGAGTAAAGTTAATATTTACATAATTCCAGGTTTAATGCAGTTTTTACGGGTCTCTACATATCCAACTATCTGGTCCATCCACAGTATTCCAGGAAAGTACATAAAACAGCAATACACCGACAGATTGCCATCTGGATTGACATAAAGAACATAAAATGTATATATGTACAGCCTGCATACAAAATATATACAGCCACCACTGAATATATACATGAAAAATGCACAGCGAAAAAACTTATAATTGGGTCAGTAACCTTGCTTGTATCAAAGAAATTTAAAGAATCCTATAAGTCCTAGACTTAAATGGTCTGCAGCCATCTGGACAGACATGAAGAACGGAAAATGTATACACAATCTATATACAAAGTATATACAGCCATGTATACATACATACATACATACATGAGAAATACGCCCAGAGAAACTGTGTTCATGTTTCACAATTGGGTCCATGATCTTTATTAAAATCCAAGATACTGACAACGTCCTGATGAAAGCTGTGAGATGCTGCAGACTTACCTTGAGCCAAAGTGGAGGACAGCAGCACTGTCGTCGGGAGGAAGAAGGCAGAGATCTGATGGGGCTTCATGATTCCACTGGACGTTTCTGAAGATCAGCGCCGCTTCTACAGCTAAACTGAGGCCAGCAGAGTCTAACCACGTCCTTTTAGAGGGGTTGTGTGTCTGAGGTGGGGGTGGATGATAGATAAAAGGAATAAACATTTATATGTATTAGCAGACGCTTTTATCCAAAGCAACAAACTTCTTTTTGAAAAAGCAGAGTCCCTGGAGCAATTGGAGTTAAGGTCTTTGCTCGAGGGCCCAACTGTGAAGTCGTAGGATTTAAACAGATTTAAATTTCCCATGATAATTTTTTCCAACCTTCTGACAGATTGTTACAGATAAATTGTATGGTGAGATCCCACATGATAACTTTCACAGAGAGGTGAAAATCATCTTGGGCCCCACAATGTTCATGGGGAGTTTGGAAAAGATCCATTGAATACTTTTAGAGGTTCAGAGTTCACAAGGTCAATTGTCGTCTATAGCCGTCCAATCCTTCCTTTGTTGCCACCTAGTGCTGCTGTTTCAATTTTGGGCCAATTTGTCTCAAAATGAAACCAGGTCAAGATCTTTTTTGTGAGGCAGCACCCAGGAAAAGCACTGGCACACCCTGCCCTGGAAGGAGCAATTCAGGATGGGGCTCCAACCTATCACCAAGCACACACAGTCACTCACTACTATGGGCTGTTTGGTAACTCTGAATAACTTCACATGTTTTTGGACTGTGGGGGGGAAACTGGGAAACCTGGAAGAAGCCCCATGATGACACAGGGACAACATGCAAACTCCACACACAAATCAATAGAATGCACAGCTTGCGGAATTACATTTTAGTAAAACAAGCTGCAAAGAAACATTAAATACATCCTTCGCTGCATGCCACAAAGGGAAATTGTCGGTCTACGTTATTGTAACTAACTTTCATTTCCAGAGATCAACGATGTCCGTGTTTGCGATTTGCTTATCATAGGAATCGCATATATATATATTTTATTCACCTTTCTTTTTTTGTTATTAATCGTATATTAAATATATTACGCCAGCACAATAAGAGTGCGATTACTAAATTAAATTATAAATATACTTAACTAAATGCAACTTAGATTCCCCTTTATAAAATAATATCGTGGCAATAGCTACATTGGCTAATTTCCGGCTTCCTCTCCGCGCAGCGCTCCGCGCGCCATTTGCAGCCGCTGCGCGTGGTGTTTGTTCCCTTCCCTTGGGTTTGGGTACCTGACAGTAAAAGCGTGTCGGATGGCTGATTTAATATTCTCATGAAAACTAGAGGTGTATATTGTGAGTCATTGAAACTGATTTTTTTTTTGGTCTAACTAATGCCAGTGGGTGTGTTTGCAGAAACGTTTTATGTAATACCTGTGATTTCTTGGAGGGGAAAAAAAGTTATTTCATGTTTTCGTTCGAATTTCCGATGCGTTACGTAATTATGTAACGTACCTTGTTCCGTTGCCTAGTTACTGGACGCCACTTCGTCGGTTTCTGTCTTACTGCAACATGGCTTGTCCTCAGCGGAGATACGAAGTTCCTGAGATCATCTTTGATCACAGAAATGAGCGATTTTACCGCAGACTCGAACTGTTGGGAGAAGTATGTACTATAAAGATACCGTAGATAATTAAATTACAATTTGTCTTGTAGAGTAGAGGTCTGCAACGGGGTGGGACGCCCGCGGGACTCGCGGGACGCGGCGCGGGTCTACATTTGAGAGTTTCTTGTGCCAGAGCGGGATGAAAAATCAGTCCTGCGCAGACCTCTAGTTGAAATAAACGCAGAGCCGCGCCACAAATTTCAATGTTTCCCTATATTTCTCTCATTTTGACTGTGAAATGTTTCTATTGAGACTGGGTTTAGATATTTTGTAATTCAGGTCTGTAGCCTAGTTAGATAAAAAAAAAATTGGCACCTTATTTAATTTTTAAAAGCCAAGATATTATAGCGTTTAAAATGTGTCCGTGCTTGCGACTTGCTTATCATAAGAATCGTGTACATATGTATATATTTTTCACCTTTCCTTTTTTGTTATTAATCGTATACTAAGTATATTACGCCAGCACAATAAGAGTGCGATTACTAAATTAAATTATAAATATACTTAACTAAATGCAACTTAGATTCCCCTTTATAAAATAATACCATGGCAATAGCTACATTGGCTAATTCCCGGCTTCCTCTCCGCGCGCCATTTACAGCCGCTGCGCGTGGTGTTTGTTCCCTCCCTTGGGTTTGGGTACCTGACAGTAAAAGCGTGTCGGATGCCTGATTTAATATTCTCATGAAAACTAGAGGTGTATATTGTGAGTTATTGAAACTGATTTTTTTTGGTCGAACTAATGCCAATGGGTGTGTTTGCAGAAACGTTTTATTTAATACCTGTCATTTTATGAAGGGAAAAAAAGTTTTTTCATGTTTTCGTTCGAATTTCCGATGCGTTACGTAATTATGGAACGTACCTTGTTCCGTTGCCTAGTTCCTGGACGCCACTTCGTCGGTTTCTGTCTTACTGCAACATGGCTTGTCCTCAGCGGAGACACGAAGTTCCTGAGATCATCTTTGATACCAGAAATGTGCGATTTTACCGCAGACTCGAACTGTTGGGAGAAGTATGTACTATAAAGATACCGTAAATAATTCAGCTGCAATTTGTCTTGTAGAGTAGAGGTCTGCAACGGGGCGGGACGCCCGCGGTACTCGCAGGACGCGGCGCGGGTCTACATTTGACAGTTTCTTGTGCCAGAGCGGGATGAAATATCAGTCCTGCGCAGACCTCTAGTTGAAATAAACACAGAGCCGCGCCACAAATTTCAATGTTTCCCTATATTTCTGTCATTTTGACTGTGAAATGTTTCTATTGAGACTGTTTAGATATTTTTTAATTCAGGTCTGTAGCCTAGTTAGATAAAAAAAAATTTGGTACCTTATTTAATTTTTATAAGCCAAGATATTATAGCGTTTAAAATGTGTCCGGTATTTTTGGCACACCCTATACTTCAGCAGCCTTGCTTGCGGGATTCAGCAGGTGGGAGCTGGACAAACCATAACAGATGCGGGTGGGAGTGGGTCGAAATATTACACATTTCTGCGGGAGCGGGATGAAAAATTATTTTTCATAGATTACGGAAAATGGGTAATCAATTACGTATGGCAGAAATTCTTAAATTCTTAATGCACTTGTGTTTTTAGGGAGGTTTTGCCCAATGTTTCAAGATGATGGACATTTTCACTGGAGAGATATTTGCAGTGAAGGTGATTCCGATAAAGCACTCTGATGGAATAAAAGAGGTATGTGGTCTGAATCCTGCTTGAAGTCAGCCCCCTCCACAGTTAAACTGCATTTCCCTTATGCTCATTGTGGTAACACGTCTGACATTTCAGAGTCTCCGAGAAGTGGTGCTGCTGAAGCTGCTGCAACACCAGCATGTTGTTAACTTCTCCCATCATGTAGAAGATGACAAATTCTTGTATATCTTCATGGAGCTGTGCAGTAGGGGGGTGAGCCCAGCTGTTTCTGGCCTTTGCAGACAGTTTGTTAAGGTTAAGACTCTATGTCGACTCACGCCATCCTTTCTTTTCCCATTCCAGTCGATGCTAGACCTCCTTCAGGAACGAGAAATCCTGAGCACGCCTGAAGTGAGGTTTTACATGAGGCAGCTCATTGGGGCCTTACGACACATCCATGGCAAAGGCATTGTCCACAGGGACCTCAAATTAGGTATGTGTGCCTGCACACATGATTTGTTTAATTCTTCACATGTTAGTGTTGGCATTTTACATGGCATTTCCTGTGTGGTTTATATGATTGCTGCCTGCTGTTGTATTCTGCAACTGTTTAATGTCTGGTGTTATTAGGTGAAATATTTGAGTCATTGGTCTTTCAGAGAACTTATTATTAACGGAGGCCTTGGAATTAAAAGTGGCCGACTTTGGACTGGCCACCAAGCTGGAGCCACTGGAAAGCAGGCAGAAGTGGGTTCTTTTTCTTAGATTCTCCAGCAAATCTTTCAAATTGCTCATGCAACAGGCTGAAGCACATGTATACTGTTTTCCTTTTGTGTGTGTTGTAGACGCTTTTGTGGGACGAGAGAGTATGCAGCTCCTGAAGTGTGGAAGATGGAGGGACACAGGCCAGAGTCAGATGTCTGGGCGCTGGGGTGTATCATGTATGTATACCTTCTCAATCGTCCTCACAGTCAGAGCCAGAGTCAAGAATGATATCTGAAATGCACCAATGCAGAATGTTGTTAGATGCAAATGAAGCTCAAATGCCGTTGCTGACTTTCTTGATACAGGTATACGATGCTTGTTGGTGCATACCCCTTTGATGGCGACGCTGAAAAAATCAAGCAGCGTGTTACTAAAGTAGAGTACACTCTACCAAAGTCCCTCTCCTCATCAGCCAAGAAATTGATTTCTTGGATCCTACAAAAGAATCCACAGGATCGGCCCACATTGGAGCAGATCCTGAATCATAAGTTCTTCACTAAGGTACATGCAAACTGCTGGTCTGCTGAGTTCAATAGTATTCATGCATCCTGAGGAATTGCTTTGCTCAACCGAAACATCTTAAACTACAACCCTAGGGCTTCACTCCGGAGGAAATTCCATCAAACAGCTACCACAAGGTGCCAAGATTCAGAGCAGTGAAACGCGTAAAGCACTTCTTCGTCAGGCTGTTCCGCCGCATATTTGGACAAAGGAGACCAAAAGGTAAGTAAGCTCCTTCAACACAAACCTTGCTAGTCTAGTATCTCTCAGTTCATCAGGCTCAGATACCTGATTTTCCCATGTTTTCTTGCAGATATGCCCCACTGTGAATTCAAAATGAAAACCAGCGGCCCTTTCGTCTACAGCAGGGCTGTCCTAACTTTTTTTAGTGAGGGCCACATACAGAAAAATATTCCGAGGGCTGGGCCAACTTACTAGATATAAGCTATGTATGGGGACGCTCGTCGCTAATGGCTGCCTATCTCTGCTCGTCCGCGCGTCCCATCCGCCTTTTTGCCCTTTAGTCTGTCCCTTTGTCACTCTCCCGTTCGCAATTTCGCACGATTTCGGCGCTTGCCCTGTTATTCCTCCTGATGGCTGCTAATCAGCGTAGACCTCGCCCAGCCCTTTCCAGCCCGGAGAAGAAAGTACCCCGCTCTGATGGCGGCGTTACTGAGGAGGCCCTTTCCTCTCTCCTGGCTCCCTTTCTCGCGGAAATGAAGAACTTCGTTTCCGAACAGGTGAACTCGCTAAAAGGCACGCTTCAGCAACACCATTCGGAGCTCCGCGCTGACCTGAACTCGCTGAGGGCAGACTTTAAATTCATACAAAAAGAAGTCGCCTCAGTGAAGGCTGTGACCGATTGGCACTCCAGGGAGCTGGCTGATTTTAATAAGGCTCTGCTTTCCCTGGATAACAAAATCACGGAGATTGAGGACCGCAGCCGTCGCCTCAATCTTAAAGTGGTTTGGATTAAGCTAGGGCGCGAAGGGGGCGATATGCGGTCTTTCCTTAATAAGCTCTGGCCGGCTATTTTCCCCCATCTTCCCAATTTCCTGCCAGCCATTGACCGTGCCCACAGGCTGTACGGCCGGTCTGAAACCTCTTCTCGCCCCTATAAGCCAGTTATTTTATTTTATTATTAATGTACTGTTATGTGATGTTTTTTTTTTTTTTGCTTCTACTACTATATTAATTGGACGTTTGCTGTACTGCTGTTGCCCGGTTCGCTGACGGTTACTCCCATTTGCCGTTTTCTCCTGCTCTGTACACGGGGCAGCAAGCAGTGGCATGGGGTCAGTTTTATTTTACTTCCGTTGCTGTTACTCAGAAGGTGGTGGGGATGTGTGCGCGCAGTTAGTGTGTTTTGCGGCTTGGCTTCGGGCGCCACGTGCGCGCAGTTTCCGACATCGGTCGGAGGGGGCGGGAGGGTAGATGTTCTGGACCTGGCAGCAGAACCATTTACCTTTCTATTGTGTTTAATGTTGCTGCTGCGTTGCCGGTCTGGAGCATGGGTTTGGGGAATTTTTGTGTTTGTTTGGGGGGGTGGGAAGGGGGTTTTCCCTGAGACACACTTCCTAAAGTTACGGTTGACCGACCAGGGCATTCAGCCTCTGGTGCATGCCTGGCATATTGAGACTTTTATTTATTTTTATTTTTAATTTTTTTATTTTTTCCTTGTTTACACCTTACTGTCTGTTCTGTTTTGATAATGGTCAATATAAATATAGCTTCATGGAACGTTAGGGCCCTGAATACCCCCGAACAACAACTGTCCAGTGTGACTGAATTTCTGAAAAGGCAGCACGCTGACCTTGCCTTTTTAATTGAGACCCATTTACTCCAGCAAGATGCACTGCGGGCGGCCTCCAGGTTCTACAGGGTTGTCTCCACTTCATCAGCTTCCTCGCATAGATGTGGGGTGGCCATACTGGTGAGGCGGACCCTTCAGATTCATATTCTCAATTCTGGGGGTGATGCTGATGGCAGGTACTGTTATGCCCTCTCCGACCTGGGGGGCAGGAAGGTCTGCTTTGTTGCTGCATACGCTCCCACTCCCCCACGCACCTCATTCTTTCAGGATCTTTCTGACCACCTTCTTAAATTTCAAGACTTCGACTTTGTTATTGGAACTGATGCTAACGCTGTCCATGATCCTGTCCTTGATAAATCTCCCTCTCTCGTGGGTAGCCTTGCTGCCCCCCTCTACACGTTCCCTGTGTAAATTCGTGGAGGTCCTGAATTTGGTTGACTCATTCCGCCTAATTAACCCCTCCGCTAGAGAATTTTCCTTCTTCTCACCCCGCTTCAACTCCCAATCTCGCATAGACTACATCTTTGTTTCTCGATCTGTTGCCCCCGCTGTTTCTACGGCTTCTCTGATCTCTTCTTCTTTATCTGACCACAAGTGTGCTCTCCTCCACTTAGCTGTACCTTCTCTTTCTCCTCGGTCCCCACGATGGAAGCTCAATACTTCTTTGCTTCGAAACTCCAAATATATAGCCTATTTGATCCCTAGACTTGAAGAATTTATTTCAATTAATTCAGGCTCAACTGATGACCCAGTCTACTGCTGGATGGCGATAAAGGGCTTTCTCTGTGACACCACGGTTGCTTTTGCCAGTGGCCTGGCTCGTGAATGTCGCCAGAAGATCTGTGATCTCGAAAGGCGCCTAACTCACTTAGAGAGTGTTCGTCCTGCAGTGATTGATCCGGATCATGAGACCCTCATCTTAAACACAAGGGCAGAGCTAAATGTTCTTCTGTCACGCCATGCCGAGTTTTTGGTTCATCGCACTAGGTCTCGATATTATGTCTTGGGTGCTAGGCCCAGTAAGTTGTTGGCTCTCGGCTCCGGCAATGTGACTCTTTCTCCACAATCTCTTCTGTTAGAACCAAGGATGGAGCTCTCACCACTGACCCACAGGAAATTAACAGTAGCTTTTTTCAATTTTACTCATTTATTCTCCCCTCCCACTGTCTCTCCACCCTCTGACCCTGATTTGTTTCTTGATTCTGTACCTCTTTCTTGTCTCTCAGGCCCAGAAGCCTCTATGCTCGAGGCTCCCCTTTCGATGACAGAACTTAAAGAGGCTCTGGACTCCATGAGCCCTGGGAAGTCTCCAGGGCCCGATGGCCTCCCTCCTGAACTTCTTTCTGCCTTCTGGAAGCAGCTCTCTACCCCGCTCTTCCACATGCTGAATTCTGCTATTTCTGCCTCCCATCTCCATCCTTCTCTTAATCAGTCCTTGATGACTTTGTTGCTCAAACAGGGTAAGGACCCCTCAGATTGCTCCAGCTATCACCCATTGTCCCTGATGAATTCAGACATCAAACTGTTTGCCAAGGTGCTTGCCCATCGACTGCAGGCGGTGATTTCCAAATTGATTCACCCGGACCAAACTGGCTTTATTAAATCCCGTCATGCGGCCGACAACATCCGTCGCCTGCTGCATGTACTTCACGCTGCTCCTTCCTTTCCCTTCCCTGCTGCCCTTCTCTCTCTAGACGCAGAGAAGGCTTTTGATATACATGTCTTGAACATTGGAGGCCGCCTCTCTTCCTCGTCGTGGTCTCAGTCGGGTATCTCCACCCTGGGTGACATTTTTGACAGCTCTGGTCTCAAATCATTCCAGTCTCTTATGGTCACATTTAATCTTCCCTCTTCCTCATTTTTTTCTACCTCCAGCTGAGGTCCATGGTTAGGGCCTGTAATATCTCTTTTTCCTCGCCTCTTCTGCTTCACCCGCTGTGCAGATTTGCTCTGTCCTTTTCCCCCGTTTCTAAACCCGTGTCCAGTCTCTATTCCCTCCTAGAAGCAGAGAAGGCTTTTGATAGGATGAATTGGTCATTTTTGTGGAGAGTCTTGCATAGAATGGGCTTTGGCCCTTATTTTAACAACCTTGTCCAGACTCTTTACTCCTCCCTCTCTTCTGTCCTTTTGACCAATGCCAACATCTCTCCTCCTTTTCGGCTTCTTCAGGGGGCCAGGCAGGGCTGTCCCCTCTCCCCCCTGCTCTTTAATCTGTCGTTGGAGCCTCTGGCTGCTGCCCTCCGCCACTCAGACCTTATTTCCCCCATCCTAGTGAAAGGTGTCCCTCAGTCAGTTTCTTTATACGCTGATGATTTGCTCCTCTACCTTGGCAGCGCTCGCGTGGATCTTCCTCATGTCCTTAACCTGTTTCAAACATATGAATCCCTGTCTGGCTATAGGATTAACTGGGTAAAATCCTCTCTCCTTCCATTGAATTCTGCCTGCCACACCTCTTCACTTCCTCCTTCTATTCCCCAGGCGAGGTCTTTCAGATACCTGGGGCTGGACATCTATCCGTCGGTCCCAGAGCTTACAGCTGCTGGCTTCCGCCGCGTTCTCGAGGGCATTAAAGCCTCGATCTCCTCGTGGTCTTCTCTTCCCCTTTCATTTCGGGCTAGGCTGGCCGTTATTAAGATGAACGTGCTCCCGAGAATTAATTTTATTAGTTCCATGCTTCCTCTCTTCCCTCCACCTGGGTACTGGGCCTCTGTCAAGCCTGCTATTTCCACATTTCTTTGGGATGGCAAGAGACCCTCCGTCAGACACTCTACCCTAATCCGCGACCGGTTGGATGGAGGTGTCTCTCTCCCGGACTTCGAATTTTACCACCTTGCTTTTACCCTGAGGCCGGTTTGGAGCTGGATCAGTCCTCCCCAGCATCCACCCGCCTGGCTTCCTATCGAAGCAGAATATGCTCTCCCCCATCGTCTAGCCTCGCTTCCTTTCCTCCCTGTTAAATTAAAATCCATCTCTGCCTCCGTCGGTCCGATTATCTCTCATGCGCTTCGCACCTGGAGAAGGGTTGAGAAATTGTTGGGCCCCTTCCCAAAATGGCATCCCAGCGTTCCGTTGCTCCACAACCCTGTCTTGAACATTGGAGGCCGCCCCATCTCTTCCTCGCCGTGGTCTCAGTCGGGTATCTCCACCCTGGGTGACATTTTTGACAGCTCTGGTCTCAAATCATTCCAGTCTCTTATGGTCACATTTAATCTTCCCTCTTCCTCATTTTTTTCTACCTCCAGCAGAGGTCCATGCTTAGGGCCTGTAATATCTCTTTTTCCTCGCCTCTTCCGCTTCACCCGCTGTGCAGATTTGCTCTGTCCTTTTCCACCGTTTCTAAACCCGTGTCCAGTCTCTATTCCCTCCTAGACGCAGAGAAGGCTTTTGATAGGATGAATTGGTCATTTTTGTGGAGAGTCTTGCATAGAATGGGCTTTGGCCCTTATTTTAACAACCTTGTCCAGACTCTTTACTCCTCCCCCTCTTCTGTCCTTTTGACCAATGCCAACATCTCTCCTCCTTTTCGGCTTCTTCAGGGGGCCAGGCAGGGCTGTCCCCTCTCCCCCCTGCTCTTTAATCTGTCGTTGGAGCCTCTGGCTGCTGCCCTCCGCCACTCAGACCTTATTTCCCCCATCCTAGTGAAAGGTGTCCCTCAGTCAGTTTCTTTATACGCTGATGATTTGCTCTTCTACCTTGGCAACGCTCCTGTAGATCTTCCTCATGTCCTTAACCTATTTCAAACATGTGAATCCCTGTCTGGCTATAGGATTAACTGGGCAAAATCCTCTCTCCTTCCATTGAATCCTGCCTGCCACACCTCTTCACTTCCTCCTTCTATTCCCCAGGCGAGGTCTTTCAGATACCTGGGGCTGGACATCTATCCGTCAGTCCCAGAGCTCACAGCTGCTGGCTTCCGCCGCGTTCTCGAGAGCATTAAAGCCTCAATCTCCTCGTGGTCTTCTCTTCCCCTTTCATTTCGGGCTAGGCTGGCCGTTATTAAGATGAACGTGCTCCCGAGAATTAATTTTATTAGTTCCATGCTTCCTCTCTCCCCTCCACCTGGGTACTGGGCCTCTGTCAAGTCTGCTATTTCCACATTTCTTTGGGATGGCAAGAGACCCTCCGTCAGACACTCTACCCTAATCCGCGACCGGTTGGATGGGGGTGTCTCTCTCCCGGACTTCGAATTTTACCACCTTGCTTTTACCCTGAGGCCGGTTTGGAGCTGGATCAGTCCTCCCCAACATCCACCCGCCTGGCTTCCTATCGAAGCAGAATATGCTCTCCCCCATCGTCTAGCCTCGCTTCCTTTCCTCCCTGTTGAATTAAAATCCATCTCTGCCTCAGCCGGTCCGATTATCTCTCAGGCGCTTCGCACCTGGAGAAGGGTTGAGAAATTGTTGGGCCCCTTCCCATAATGGCATCCCAGCGTTCCGTTGCTCCACAATCCTGTCTTGAACATTGGAGGCCGCCCCATCTCTTCCTCGCCGTGGTCTCAGTCGGGTATCTCCACCCTGGGTGATTTTTTTGACAGCTCTGGTCTCAAATCGTTCCAGTCCCTTAAGGTCACATTTAATCTTCCCTCTTCCTCATTTTTTTTCTACCTCCAGCTAAGGTCCATGCTTAGGGCCTGTAATATCTCTTTTTCCTCGCCTCTTCCGCTTCACCCGCTGTGCAGATTTGCTCTGTCCTTTTCCCCCGTTTCTAAGCCCGTGTCCAGTCTCTATTCCCACCTCCGCAGATCCTCTCATAAACCTCTCCCCATAATTTCTGTCTGGCAGAGGGAGCTCTCTCACACCCCTGTCCTATCTTGGAGTGTTATTTTTCATAATATTAAAAACTGCTCTAAAAATCCCAATCACCAGCAAACACAATTTAAGTTTGTTCACCGATTATACCCCACTCCCCGGAAACGCCATCTCATGGGCTTAGAGCCTGACCCCTTATGTCACCTCTGTCCCCTTCAGGTCCCTGGTACCTTTCTTCATATGTTCTGGGACTGTCCTCCTGCGGCTGCTCTTTGGGATTATGTGGCCAGATCTCTCTCTTCAGTTCTTTCCTCTCCCATCCCTCTGTCTCCCGTGGTCCTTCTTCTCCTGGACTTCTCTTCTCTCTCTCTATCTCGCTTCCAGCGGAGGCTCCTGATGTCTGCCTCGTTAGCGGCTAAGCTGTTATTAGCCTCTCGTTGGAAGTCTCCTGATCGTGCCATTCCCACTGTCTGGAAGTCCACCTTTCTTGATCTGCTTCTGCTGGAACTCTCTGCGGCCCGGATTAACAATTCGTCTGCTTCTACGATCCAGAGCTGGCTCCGTGACGTGCAGCTGGTAGAGGACTGGCTGCGGGTCATGTCCTGAAGCTGTATTCCTTTTTTTTTTTACTGATTTAAGTATGTTATCTCTTTTCTCCTCAGTTTTTAGCTGCGCCCTTCGGGGCTGGGTGTGCCGGTGACCATTGTTGGTCTCCTTTGAGGTGCTGTCTCAGGGTGTATTGAGGGGTGGGGTGGGGGTCGAATATGTTTTGTTCTGTTCTGTCTTGTTCTTTGTAAAAAAAAAATAGCTATGTATGGGCTAATCTCTTTTGTATTTAAGTTCAATCAATCAAATCTGGTCAATAAATGATAATTATGCTTAATAATTTAATGTGTTTATATCATGCTATATCATGTTTATTTTATATCATAAAATTTAAATGTTCATTTGTCCTGCCTGTCATATGTGTCTTAAATAAATCAGTGTGATTTTTTTACTGTGATTATTGTCTATTGGCTTTTTATTCTTAACCCAGAGGGATTTTAATATTTATTATTGTCTATTATTGTTTGTCTGGTGTGTGTGTGTGTACAGTAACGTGGTTTATGAAAACACTTAAAGAGCCAATCATAATGCATTCTTCAGTTACATATGTGTATAAAACCTAACTGTGTGGTCCAACCTCCAGTAGAGTTAACAGGAGTCCCATGTTCAGTAAAAGAACGGAAATACTGGAAAGCATCTGACTGGGGATCTCTGATTATATGCATTACCAGTGTTGTATGGTGTTCTTCCCACAAAATACTGGAACCACCTCTTCCTTCTTGTTTTTGGAATTTATACTCTGCTTCAGGAAAAGGTTAAACTGGTTGACATTAGTACTGCTGAAAAAGAACTGAAGAAATTTGTTATGGTGTTTGAAAGGTTGTACAGAAAGACGAACATCTCTTAATGCGCATTTGGTGACAAGTGTGAGAAACTGGGGTCCTTTGTGGACCACCTCAACTTTTTCCTTTGAATCTTTTAAAGGAGCTCTGTTGAAGTACTTTAATGGAAGCATGTATGTCCAAGATCAAAAGGTTCCTTAGGTGGAGGGATCTCACACATAAGGCTGACAAGTCAATGAAAAATGAATTGGTATATACTGTATACATATTCAGCAGTAGGACAATGTTACAATTGTACACTTCCAAGTACAGCCAATAGCATTTTAAATAAGACTGAAACAATTTCATTTTCACAAATTAGACTAAAGTGCCGCCAGAAGTGTACAGTTTTGTAGCACGTTTTTTAAAGCGTAATTAAATACATCTGTATCGACTCCCTTTAGGTTGGCCTCCCTGCAAAATCTATACAAGTGCAAAGTGTAACCTATTATTATTAGTATGATTACAATGTAGAAGTAGTATGATTACAATGTAGAAGTAAGCACATGAGAATTACAAACATATTCCAAACATACTGTATGAATTGAAAATGATGGAGGTCAAGAAAACTTTCTGAAAGAACTGCTCATTCAATTGCTATGAAGGCAAAAAAAGCCCCATTTGACCGCAAACGACCTCCAGGAGGATTTAGCAGACTCTGGAGTGGTGGTTCACCGTTCTACTGTGCAGCGGTACCTGAACAAATGTGACCTTCATGGTAGAGTCTGAAGGAGAAAACCTTTCCTGTATCCTAGCCACACAATTCTGCATCTGAAGTTTGCAAAGGAACATCTAAACAAGCCTGATGCATTTTGGAAACAAGACCTGTGGACTGAAGAAGGCAAAATAGAACTTTTTGGCCACATACCGAATTCCAGGAAAAGAACACCTGTCCAACTATTAAGCATGGGGGTGGATCGATCATGCTTTGGGCTTGTGTTGCAGCCAGTGGCACAGAGAACATGTCATTGGTAGAGGGAAGAATGGATTTGAATAAAGATCATGCAGCAAATTCCAGCAGCAAAAAGTTGAAGTTAAAAAGAGGATGGGTCCTACAATAAGATAATGATCTAAAACACACCTCAAAATCTACAATGGAGTACCTCAAGATGAAGGTTTTCCACGGCCCTCAGTCACCCGACCTAAGCATCACTGAAAATCTGCGGATACATCTCAAAAAAGCAGAGCATGCAAGACAACCCAAGAATCTTGCAGAATCAGAAGCCCTTTGCAAGGACGAATGGGAGAAAATCCCCCAAATAAGAACTGAAATATTGAAGGATTGAGTGTAGATGAAAAGCTAAGAACATCAAAGCATAATATTTGAGTGTAGTTCAAATATAACAAATTCATGTCTTTTAAGTGCTGAATTGAACATATTTTTTGGCAAGAATTTACTTTAAAAGTTTGATTACTTAAGTGTTTTCAGGTGATCTGTATGTAGGCGGGGCTGTTCTGGTGAGGCTGGGTGTGGTCGGGGTCCGATGTGGGCGTGACACACACATAGAGAATGGATACATTTATATTATGCTAATTGCATAATTCTCTAATAGTCTTTTTCAGATGCCCACCAAGTACCAGAATGTTGTTTTATAATTAAAATACTGATAAAAGAATTAAAACTCAATATATTCAAGTATAATACGCTGTAACATTTTATATGACTTGGAAAATGACAGAAAATAATTTTACAAATGAATGAATTAAAGTATATACAGCCACTCTGAATATATACATGAAAAATGCACTGCGAAAAAACTTTTTTTTTTTTCTCACTTGTCGTGTCCGGCAGTTTAGCAAGCAAGATGTTAGTCTGGGTGCCTTATTGTGCCAACACTTTTATTTTAACAAGTGGAGCTTCGGATTTAAGCTCCTCTTGTTACTTGAGGTATACTCTTTATTAATCATTTTTATGTCACTGCGCCACAAAGCCGGAGCTGACTGGGGGGGTTAGTGGGAAAGAGATAGAGAGAGAAAGTGAGAAAGGAGAGAGAGGGGTGAGAGACAGAGGAAGTAGAAAAATTAATAAATACATAATAAAAATAAAAATAAAATAAGGAGGGGGGTCAGAGAGAGAGAGAGACAGGGAAAGAGAAATAATACATAACAAACAGTAGAACAAAAAAGAAAGAGTAATAAGAGGACAGCTTCTGCATCTTGCTGCTTTACACCGTATCATCACACCAGCTGCTGTTTCTGAAAGATATGATCCAGGGACACACACAAACAGTATACACACAAAGAAACCAGTGGTACCATTATGACATGGGAATGTGCTTGTGCCAGTATCTGCTTCTGGAATTAAATATGTTAATACCAACGAAAGAAAATAAATATATATGCATATGCAGACCACCAGGAACACTGTCTAAATATCGTCGTACCCGTATCTGCATCAGAGAGGAGGGAGTGGAAGCCACACACCAACTTTCACACACACTCTCACACACACACACACCCACACCCAGACAAGGGGAAAGAGGGATAAAATAGGGGAAGAGAGCCCTAGGCTCTCTTGTGTGTGTGTGTGTGTGTGTGTGTGTGTGTGCATTCTAAGTGTATGTGTGTTGATATGAAAGTGTGTGTATGTGCATATGTACGTGTATGTGTGTGTATGTGTGTGCATGTGCATATGTACGTGTATGTGTGTGTATGTACGCATACGTGTATGTGTGTGTGTACGCATACGTGTATGTGTGTGTGTTTGTGTGTTGTGAGTGTATGTATGAGTGTGCAGGTTAATATGGAATGATTCCCAGTGAGTGTGCGAGGCCACAACAACACCGCCCTGGGGCCCCCAGACGGCCGGGAGCTGTCACGGACCCAGCCGCCCCACAGCTGCCAGGTACCCGGGCCCCCGCCACCGGACGGCTGCGCGCCCACCCAAGGAAGGCAGGGAAGGAGGCACCGGGCGCCCCCCACCGGTGAGCACGAGGCAGGAACCCCATGGCCACAGGCGGCAGCGCGCCGCCCCCCCCCCCGGGAGGCCGGCCACGCAGGCACGGACAGAGCCCGGACCCCGGACCACCCGCACACCCCGCTATAAAAAACTTATAATTGGGTCAGTAACTTTGCTTGTATCAAAGAAATTTAAAGAATCTTATAAGTCCTAGATTTAAATGGTCTGCAGCCATCTGGACAGACATGAAGGACGGAAAATGTATACACAATCTATATACAAAATATATACAGCCATGTATACATACATGAGAAATACGCCCAGAGAAACTGTGTTCATGTTTCACAATTGGGTCCATGATCTTTATTAAAATCCAAGATACTGACAACGTCCTGATGAAAGCTGTGAGATGCTGCAGACTTACAGTACCTTGAGCCAAAGTGGAGGACAGCAGCACTGTCGTCGGGAGGAAGAAGGCAGAGATCTGATGGGGCTTCATGATTCCACTGGACGTTTCTGAAGATCAGCGCCGCTTCTACAGCTAAACTGAGGCCAGCAGAGTCTAACCACGTCCTTTTAGAGGGGTTGTGTGTCTGAGGTGGGGGTGGATGATAGATAAAAGGAATAAACATTTATCTAATATGTATTAGCAGGCACTTTTATCCAAAGCAACAAACTTCTTTTTGAAAAAGCAGAGTCCCTGGAGCAATTGGAGTTAAGGTCTTTGCTCGAGGGCCCAACTGTGAAATAATAGGATTTAAACAGGCAACCTTAGGCTCACAGACACAGCACCGTAACCCACTGAGTCACACTGCAGCCACACGATCACCAGTTAATGCACGTGAAACAAACTCTGACCACAGACATGATCTTCACTCACTTTGTCAGGAGATTAATAAACACAAATCTCTCTTACAGTGTTTATAGAAGCAGAACAAAGAACAATAACTAGGTAGAAATATTACCTCAGACTTAAATGACACACTTTTAACTTGGAAAGCATATTCATTGATGACATGTCCAGATGTTTGGGTGACAATTAATACAGTATGTTTTAACTATTATCTCAGATTAGAAAAATCATTGAATGCTGCCTCAAAGTACCTGATTATCAATCTAATTACAAAGGGAGGTATAAAATACCTGTAACACGTAAAGCCCAACATTGTGTGACTTTTCTCAATGTAATCAGGTTGAGCAGATCTGTGTCTGTGGTCCTTTCAGGTGCCATCATCAAGTGATACTGCTTCAGTTTTGCTGTGAAATGTCTCAGATCATCACCTATACTTGCTTAATACATCACATGATGCCACACATACAGTCGCTCTTTAGAACGCCTGTGGCCTTGGCCTGGAGCCGATGTCGTCAGACGGTGCCCAACCTTCTCAGGGTGTTTCGACCCTTATCCGCTACACCCTCCAGTTGGCGGGTCGGCAGTGGTGGCCAGGTCACTGCCCATCAGCTCCAGGCCTCCAGTCCCCCTCCTCCCTTCTAAACCACAACCAACAAGAGGCTCTTTCTGCTGCCTCTCCAATCCTGCGCACAGCTGCCTTACGGTCCTTGCCTGATACGCCGAGTGTAGTGAGCACCGACCATACAGACTGTGCCGGAAACCCTCTACACCCCACCTCTACTGGAAACAGCCACGTTTGTCATCCTTTCTCTCTGCACTCCATGATGAGGTCCTGGTATTTCAGATACTTTCTCTCATGGGCCTCATCACAGCCTTCTTCCCATGGGACAGTCAGTTCTACCCGGATGATCTTCTATGCCTGCTCTGACCAGATGACAATGTCAGGTCTCAAGGTGGTCTGGACGATGGGAGGGAAAATGAGCTTCCTACCCAGGTCAACTATCACCTCCCATCCTTGTGCCCCCTGGAGGATGTTGGTCCTGGTTCTCCTTGCAGAAGATGGCTGCTCCCCTGCCTTGATGAACTGCAGCACTGATGTTTGTGGCTTGAGTGGTTGCGGCCTTCTCCTGGCCTGCTCCAGGAGCTGAGCGCTGAGCACCTGATCATGCCCCCACCTGTATCTCCCCTGGGCCAGAGCTGTTTGACACCCTGCTATAATGTGGGAGAGTGTGCCATTCTTCCCACACAATTTGCAGAGTGGGTCCTCCCTCAGGCCCTACCTTACCAGGTTTGCAGGTGACGGGAGTGTGTCATATACAGACCTCAGGAGGAAACTCACACGGAACGGTTCCAGCCTCCAGATTTCGGTCCACGTGACCCTCTTTTTTGGGAGGTCCCATCTGGTCCAAGTTCCTTGGGTTGCTAGTTCGACAGCCTTCGCCTTCCGTGTCTCTTCTACCTGGTGCCGCACTTCGGCTTGCACCATCTCTCTCCTCTGCTGCACAGTTGCCTTCCCCCACTGGATGAAACGGGAGGTTCCTAGTGTCTGCCGGCCAGTGCAGACATTGCCAATGATATCCCTCAACTCTATGGAGCTTTCAGCTTGCCTAACTGCGGTGTCTGCTACCCACTTGCGGCCTGTTTTTGTTATGACCCCCGCATTGCTGACACGCTCGTCTTTAGAGTCTCTGAGTACCATTGCCACCCTGCACTTGGCCACCTTGAACCCCTCCACCACAGATGAGAATGGAAGCTGAAGCTGGCTGACGGGGGTTAGCATGGATGCTCCTCACTAGGATTAGCATGGACACTCTGACTGCGGTCAGCATGGACGCTCTGACTGGGGTTAGCATGGACACTCTCACTGAAGTTAGCATGGACACTCTCACTGAAGGTAACATGTACACTCTGACTAGGGGTAGCATGAACGCTCTGACTGGGGTTAGCATAGATGCTCTGACTGGGGTTAGCATGGACGCTCTGACTGGGGTTAGCATGGACGCTCTGACTGGGGTTAGCATGGACGCTCTGACTGAGTTTAGCATGGGCGCTCTGACTGGGGTTAGCATGGACACTCTGACTGAAGTTAGCATGGACACTCTGACTGAAGTTAACATGTACACTCTGACTATGGTTAGCATGGACGCTCTGACTGAGGTTAGCATGGACGCTCTGACTGGGGTTAGCATGGGCGCACTGACTGGGGTTAGCATAGAAGCTCTGATTGGGGTTAGCATGGACGCTCTGACTGGGTTTAGCATAGACGCTCTGACTGGGGTTAGCATAGACGCTCTGACTGGGGTTAGCATGGACGCTCTGACTGGGGTTAGCATGGACGCTCTGACTGGGGTTAGCATGGACGCTCTGACTGAGTTTAGCATGGACGCTCTGACTGGGGTTAGCATGGACGCTTTGACTGGGGTTAGCATGGATGCTCTGACTGAGTTTAGCATGGGCGCTCTGACTGGGGTTAGCATGGACACTCTGACTGGGGTTAGCATGGACGCTCTGACTGAAGTTAGCATGGGCGCACTGACTGTGGTTAACATGGACATTCTGACTGAAGTTAGCATGCACTAGCAACCCAATTCTGACTGTTATGAGTTCAGGAGTCTGATGGCTTGAGGAATGAAACTGTTGCAGAATCTGGCTGTTCTGGTCTTAATACTGCAAAGCCTCTTCCCCGAAGGCAGCAGGGAGAACAGACTGTGGTGCGGGTGGGTGGAATCCCCGATGATGTCACGGGCTCTCCTCAGACAGCGTTTAAGTGCAATGTCCTGGATGGATGGAAGAGAAGTCCCGATGATCCTCTCTGCAGTCCTCACCACTCTCTGCAGCAATTTTCTGTCTGAGGCTTTTGAGCTGCCAAACCAGATGGAGATACAGCTGGTTAGCACGCTCTCTATGGTGCCTCGGTAGAAAGTGGTGAGTATGGGAGAGGAAAGGTGTGCTCTCTTCATCCTGCGCAGGAAATGCAACCTCTGCTGAGCCCGTTTTACCTGTGAAGTTGTATTTGGTGACCAGTCCAGGTTTCCAGTCATCTGCACACCCAGAAATGTTATGCTGCTGACCACCTCCACGACATTGTTGTCAATGACGAGTGGTGAATGACTGGGCTGTTTTCTCCTGAAGTCGATGATCATCTCCTTGGTCTTTTCAACGTTCAGGATCAGGTTGTTATGCCTGCACCATCCCACCAGTCGCTTCACCTCCTCTCTATAGGGCTGGTCGTTGTCGTTCCTAATGAGACCCACCACTGTTGTGTCATCTGCGTATTTTATGATGTGATTCGAGGCAGATGCAGCACAGCAGTCGTGAGTCAGCAACGTGAACAGCAAAGGACTGAGGACACAGCCCTGAGAGGAACCGATGGAGAGAGAGATGGAGCTGGAGATGTTGTTACCCAGTCTCACTGACTGTGGTCTGGCAGTGAGGAAGTCCAGCAGCCAGTTGCACATGGGTGTGCTGTACTATAAGGTATTAATGTACTATAAGGTATTAATATTAGCTGCAATGCATGTGTGCAATTGGCTGTTTTTCAAACCACATGGAGCCACCTGGCTGAGTATGTGGTCAGTATATTTTAGGTGTTTTAAGTACTAAATGTTTTTTCTTCTCTTGTCTTTCTTTTTGATTCACCCCACCCCCTTCATGAAGTCCCATAAGGTCTCTGCCTTCTTCCTCCTGATGACAGTGCTGCTGTCCTCCACTCTGGCTCAAAGTAAGTCTATGTCTGCATTAATGCATTAATTTTTTTTTTTGACTGGGGTTTCTTAAGAAAAACCTTTCACGTTCACACTGCACCGTGTAAAAGGCAAATGACATAGCTTATGATGCATATTAGCATACAGTGGGGTGAAAATTGTGCCACCAAGCACTGCTCAGTCCAGGTCTTACCCAGAGTCAGCGTTCCTTATAAAGATTAAACAATTGCATTCAGAAAGCAACATTCAGTTCAATTTTTGAAATAGAGCATTTTTACAATATTACATTGGCTTAAAATTTCCTCTGATTCCCCCTGGTTGGTGAGCATCTGAAAAAGACATTTAGAGATATTTACAATGTAATAATGAATAATGTAATTCATGCATTCGGTATGGTACCTGGCTGCTGTTGCACCATGCACTGCCATCCGGACTGTGGGACAAAGGCTGCAGGTGTGTCTCTCTGTGCAGAAACTGCTAGCACCAGTACAGCAGCCCATTGTGCTCTGTGAGCCCCCCCCCCCCACTGTGAGTAGAAGGCCTTGGTCTCCAGGTTGAGAGAAGAGGACTCCTTCCACTTCAGCTGCTTCCACACCTGCAGCCAGCCAGCGCCAGGTCATTCTCCTGCTCCATCTGCAGCCATTGGCAGTCAACGGTCTCCAGTCCCTTTCCACCAATGGTCACCTGCACTGCTGCTGCCATGGGCCTCCTCTGGCTGTCCTTGATGTGGCGGCAGCAACAGGAGTCATCCGTCCTACAGGGGCAATGAGAGAGGGTGTGGTTGGAGCTTGCCTGGCCGATGGTGAACCTTGAAGTCATGTCACTGGAAGATGTCCACCCAATGTGCTAGTTGTGCCCAGGGGTTACAGAAGTTTAGCAACCAGGTCAGAAACACGTGGTCTGTCTGTTTGGCCTTTCCAAATCCATCGTGAAAAAAGTGAGGAGGAAAATATGTAACACAAATCAACAGAATGCACAGCTTGTGGAATTACATTTTAGTAAAACAAGCTGCAAAGCAACATTAAATACATCCTTCGCTGCATGCCACAAAGGGAAATTGTCGGTCTACGTTCTTGTAACTAACTTTCATTTCCAGAGTTCAACGATGTCCGTGTTTGCGACTTGCTTATCATAGGAATCGTGTATATATATATATATATATATATTTTCACCTTTCTTTTTTTGTTATTAATCGTATATTACGCCAGCACAATAAGAGTGCGATTACTAAATTAAATTATAAATATACTTAACTAAATGCAACTTTGATTCCCCTTTATAAAAAAATACCATGGCAATAGCTACATTGGCTAATTGCCGGCTTCCTCTCCGCGCAGCGCTCCGCGCGCCATTTACAGCCGCTGCGCGTGGTGTTTGTTTCCCTCCCTTGGGTTTGGGTACCTGACAGTAAAAGCGTGTCAGATGGCTGATTTAACATTCTCATGAAAACTAGAGGTGTATATTGTTACTGAAACAGATTTTTTTTTTTGGTCGAACTAATGCCAGTGGGTGTGTTTGCAGAAACGTTTTATGTAATACCTGTAATTTCTTGGAGGGGAAAAAAAAGTTATTTCATGTTTTCGTTCGAATTTCCGATGCGTTACGTAATTATGTAACGTACCTTGTTCCGTTGCCTAGTTACTGGACGCTACTTCGTCGGTTTCTGTCTTACTGCAACATGGCTTGTCCTCAGCGGAGACACGAAGTTCCTGAGATCATCTTTGATCCCAGAAATGAGCGATTTTACCGCAGACTCGAACTGTTGGGAGAAGTATGTACTATAAAGATACCGTAGATAATTAAGTTGCAAATTGTCTTGTAGAGTAGAGCAGGGCCGGAGTGGGACTCCTTTTCAGCCCTGGATTTTCAAGCCTTAGACCGGCCCACTTTAGTTCACGACTGACTATATTAAAATAACGTCATTTCCAATTCAGTGCAAATACAGTAGCCTAAGTGTATATGTATAAAATAAAGATTAAAATAAAATGTATTAAACTTTCTAATGACACTATCATGTCTTTTTCAAGGAAACAGCTGCTTTATGACTTCAAATATTTTTCATAAATATGAGAACATTAAAGGGTAAATCTCCAACACTATTCTTTAACCAGGGACGTGTGGAAGGGGATGGAAAAGATCACAGGCTTCAAGTCCAGCAGACAGGTGACTGATGGTGATGCTGAGAGGGCCAATGAGTTTAACCAGTTTTTTAACAGGTTCAACAATGGGCCTCAGCCCAACGGCCCCTCCATCTCCAGCATGACCCTCGCAGCACCCAATGCCCCTGTGTCCAGCTTCAGCAGTACATCACCAATATGCTGCCCCCCATCCTATTCATCTTCACCTCCCACTGTAGCACCTGGAAGGGTCTCCACCACTTCTTCTGAGGATGAAAACACTAACACCCAGGGAACAAGCATCATCATCACTAAGGATCAAGTGATGAGACAATTATCCAGACTTCACCCTAAAAACGCGCCGGGCCCGGATGGCATAAACCCACAGGTTCTGAAGTCCTGTGCCTCCCAGCTATGCGGAGTTCTGCACAAGATCTTCAAGTTAAGCCTAAATATCATGAAGGTTCCGGTGCTGTGGAAGACATCATGTCTAGTCCCTGTCCCGAAAAAGGCACGACCCTGTGCCCCATCAGACTACAGGCCAGTTGTACTCACTTCTCACTGCATGAAAGTCTTTGAGAAACTGGTCCTCGTCTCACTCCACCCAGTAGTTCTACCAGCACTCGATCCACTTCAGTTTGCTTATCGGACAAAGGTTGGAGTGGATGATGCCATTATTTACCTGCTGCACCGTGCCTACAGCCACCTGGAGAAACCTGGAGGATCCCTGAGGATCACATTCTTTGATTTCACCAGTGCCTTTAACACCATTCAGCCTGCCCGACTGGGGAGTAAGTTGTCTGCTATGCAGGTTCCCTCCCCCTTAGTCTCATGGATTATGGACTATCTGACAGGAAGGCCACAATACGTGAGGCTGCAGGGCTGTGTCTCAGACACAGTAATGTGTAGCACTGGAGCTCCTCAGGGAACAGTTCTGTCACCGTTTCTCTTCACCATGTATACATCCGACTTCAAATACAACACGGAGGGCTGCCATCTGCAGAAATTCTCAGATGACTCAGCTATAGTTGGATGCATCAGGAATGGAGACGACTCGGAATACAGGAAGGCGGTGGACAGGTTTGTGGAATGGTGTGAGCTGAACCAACTGCAACTCAACATCAACAAGACCAAGGAACTGGTGGTTGACTTAAAAAGATTACGGTCTCCTGCTACTCCCCTGTCCATTAGGGGGGTGGATGTGGAGATCGTTCAGGACTACAAGTACCTCGGCGTCCACCTGGACAATAAGCTGGACTGGTCAAAGCATTCACTGGCTACCTACAAGAAGGGTCAAAGTAGGATGTACTTCCTAAGGAGACTCAGGTCTTTTAGAGTCTGCAACACCATGCTGCGGATGTTTTATGAGGCTGTGGTGGCCAGCGCCATTTTCTTCTCTGTAGCAAGCTGGGGTGGCAGCATGAAAGTGGCAGAGGCCAAGAGGCTGAACAAGCTTATTAGGAAAGCGGCTTCTGTAGTGGGTGAGGAACTTGACAGCTTGGAAATGGTGGCTGAACGGAGGATATTGTTCCGACTTCAGTCTATCATGGACAATGCTGATCACCCGCTCCACAATGTGGTGGCTGATCAGAGAAGCACTTTTAGCTACAGGCTGACTAGCTTTAAGTGCTCCACTGAACGCTACAGAAGATCTTTCCTACCTACGGCCATCAGACTATATAACTTGTTAAAATGATCTCACACCCAGCCTCAGACGCTAAAATAAATAAATAAACTCCATCCCGCCACACACCATACCTACCTTACATACCATACCACAGCCTGGGCAAGAAACCTGCTGCTATTCGGATGTGCAATGTTCACACAGTAATTTACCTGTGTAAATTACCACTTAACTTAACAGTATTTATTCTATTTATATATATTGTATTTCTGCTTCTGTATATATCATGGTGTACATAGCGCAGAGTCTCTTATAACTTTATTTTTAGTTCTTATACATCTGATATTCTTTTCTTTTATGTTCTTGTCCTGTGTCTATGTGTGACCGTCTGTAGTAACATGAGCAATTTCCTCCGGGATAAATAAAGTTTTCTGATTCTGATCTGATAAAACATCACAATGTCCTTTTCTGCAATATCTGAATATATATTCTGTGCAAAATTGTTCACAGATATCCAGTCCTTAAACACAAATAAAGAATAAAACAAGTATTGCACTATTATCTGCAATACTTTTTTTAACCTGTGGTACAACAGCTTGCCTGTGTTTTCCACATTGAGAGTCTCTTGCATGGTACAACTGGGTCCTGGCTCTGCGTCTGACACTAAATGAAATTTAAAAAATGCTAATATTTCTCACCACAAATTTCCCCTTTTTAGCTTTCTGATCAAGTTAAGTCAGATTTATTAATGTAGTGAATCATCTGATGTCATTAATTATCTCAGGGCATTTTTCATTGAGCAGGTGTAATATTCATTAATATTAATATTAATTATTCAAATTCTTATATTCACTCAATGACAATCCTACCTGCCCATTCTAGTGTGTTGGGCTCATGACTGGTGCTTGGTAACGTTACGTTGCCTGGCTCTTCACTGTTAGCAGCTAACTGGACTAGAGGCTGCTGCTGCCGAAGAGCTACAGTACAAGAAAAAGTTCGATACATAAGCATGAACGGTGGTTTGCAGACATCGTTGTTTTGCACTGCTCCTAACTAGCTTAACGTTAACTTACCGGCCGTTTCATCGTCTTCATGTGTTGTTGTACTCTCGCTGCCGCTGGTTTTAACGAGAAATGTACTCAGCTTAGTACATTTGGCCGCGTCAGTTTCTAGAGCTTTCTTTTTTTTAATTCTGGCCTTTTCAGCGCCACGTTTTCGCTTTTTATTATCCATTTTTCATCTCTCGTGTATCTCTTAACAACTAATTTTGATCTGTTGAGCAAAGTGCCGCTGTTGGGGAAGTCGAATGCTAATTACGTCATCATTAACCTGCAGGCTGTATTCTGCTCATGGGGCTGCGAGAAAATAAATAAAAAGAGTGGAGCTGCGGTAAAATAATGAATAAAAAGAGTGAGGCTATGGTTAAATAAATAAATAAATACATAAACAAACAAACAAATAAATAAATAATTAAAAAAGTGCGACTGCTGTGAGTGCAGGCAGCTATAGGGACACCGGCCCTGGCGGCCAAAAGACGGACCGGCCCACCGGGAATTATCCCGGTCCTCCCGATTAGCCAATCCGGGCCTGGAGTAGAGGTCTGCAGTAGAGTTTCTTGTGCCAGAGCGGGATGAAATATCAGTCCTGCGCAGACCTCTAGTTGAAATAAACGCAGAGCCGCGCCACAAATTTCAATGTTTCCCTATATTTCTCTCATTTTGACTGTGAAATGTTTCTATTGAGACTGTTTAGATATTTTTTAATTCAGGTCTGTAGCCTAGTTAGATAAATAAATTTGGTACCTTATTTAATTTTTATAAGCCAAGATATTATAGCATTTAAAATGTGTCCGGTATTTTTGGCACACTCTATACTACACCAGCCTTGCTTGCGGGATTCAGCAGGTGGGAGCTGGACAAACCATAACAGATGCGGGCGGGAGCGGGTCGAAATATTACACATTTCTGCCGGAGCGGGACAGAAACTTGTGGGAGCGTGCGGGAGCGGGATGAAAAATCAGTCCCGCGCAGACCTCTACTGTAGAGTACACTCTGGAAAATGGACAATCAATTACATACTGTATGGCAGAAATTCTTAAATTCTTAATGCACTTGTGTTTTTAGGGAGGTTTTGCAAAATGCTTTAAGATGGTGGACATTTTGAGTGGAGAGATATTTGCAGTGAAGGTGATTCCGATAAAGCACTCTGATGGAATAAAAGAGGTATGTGGTCTGAATCCTGCTTGAAGTCAGCCCCCTCCATAGTTAAATTGCATTTCCCTTATGCTCATTGTGGTAACACGTCTGACATTTCAGAGTCTCCGAGAAGTGGTGCTGCTGAAGCTGCTGCAACACCAGCAAGTTGTAAACTTCTCCCATCATGTAGAAGATGAGAAATTCTTCTATATCTTCATGGAGCTGTGCAGTAGGGGGGTGAGCCCAGCTGTTTCTGGCCTTTGCAGACAGTTTGTTAAGGTTAAGACTCTATGTTGACTCACGCCATCCTTTCTTTTCCCATTCTAGTCGATGCTAGACCTCCTTCAAGAACATGAAATCCTGAGCAAGCCAGAAGTGCGGTATTACATGAGGCAGCTCATTGGGGCATTACGACACATCCATGGCAAAGGCATTGTCCACAGGGACCTCAAATTAGGTATGTGTGCCTGCACACGTGATTTGTTTAATTCTTCACATGTTAGTGTTGGCATTTTACATGGCATTTCCTGTGTGGTTTATATGATTGCTGCCTGCTGTTGTATTCTGCAACTGTTTAATGTCTGGTGTTATTAGGTGAAATATTTGAGTCATTGGTCTTTCAGAGAACTTATTATTAACGGAGGCCTTGGAATTAAAAGTGGCCGACTTTGGACTGGCCACCAAGCTGGAGCCACTGGAAAGCAGGCAGAAGTGGGTTCTTTTTCTTAGATTCTCCAGCAAATCTTTCAAATTGCTCATGCAACAGGCTGAAGCACATGTATACTGTTTTCCTTTTGTGTGTGTTGTAGAGGCTTTTGTGGGACGAGAGAATATGCGGCTCCTGAAGTGTGGAAGATGGAGGGACAAGGGCCAGAGTCAGATGTCTGGGCGCTGGGGTGTATCATGTATGTATACCTTCTCAATCGTCCTCACAGTCAGAGCCAGAGTCAAGAATGATATCTGAAATGCACCAATGCAGAATGTTGTTATATGCAAATGAAACTCAAATGCCGTTGCTGACTTTCTCAATACAGGTATACGATGCTTGTTGGTGCATACCCCTTTGATGGCGACGCTGAAGAAATGAAGCTGCGTGTCACTCAAGAAGAGTACACTCTACCCAAGTACCTCTCCTCATCAGCCAAGAAATTGATTTCTTGGATCCTACAAAAGAATCCACAGGATCGGCCCACATTGGAGCAAATCCTGAACCATAAGTTCTTCACTAAGGTACATGCAAACTGCTGGTCTGCTGAGTTCAATAGTATTCATGCGTCCTGAGGAATTGCTTTGCTCAACCGAAACATCTTAAACTACAACCCTAGGGCTTCACTCCTGAGGAAATTCCATCGAACAGCTACCACAAGGTGCCAAGATTCAGAGCAGTTAAACGCGTAAAGCACTTCTTCGTAAGGCTGTTCCGGCGCATATTTGGACAAAGGACACCCAAAGGTAAGTAAGCTCCTTCAACACAAACCTTGCTAGTCCAGTATCTCTCAGTTCATCAGGCTCAGATACCTGGTTTTCCCATGTTTTCTTGCAGATATGCCCCACTGTGAATTGAACATGAAAACCAGCAGAGAGAACAGCGGCCCTTTCGTCTACAGCAGGGGTGTCCTAACTTTTTTTAGTGAGGGCCACATACAGAAAAATATTCCAAGGGCTGGGCCAACTTACTAGATGTCAGCTATGTATGGGTTCATCTCTTTTGTATTTAAGTTCAATCAATCAAATCTGGTCAATAAATGATAATTATGCTTAATAATTTAATGTGTTTATATCATGCCCCGCTCCCCAATCAAATTTAAATGTTCATTTGTCCTGGCTGTCATATGTGTCTTAAATAAATCAGTGTGATTTTTTACTGTGATTATTGTCTATTGGCTTTTTATTCTTAACCCAGAGGGATTTTAATATTTATTATTGTCTATTTATTATTGTTTGTCTGGTGTGTGTGTGTGTGTGTGTGTGTACAGTAACGTGGTTTATGAAAACACTTATAGAGCCAATCATAACGCATTATTCAGTTACATTTGTGTATAAAACCTAACTATGTATGGTCCAACCTCCAGTAGAGTTAACAGGAGTCCCATGTTCAGTAAAAGAACAGAAATACTGGAAAGCATCTCACTGGAGATCTCTGATTATATGCATTACAAGTGTTGTATGGTGTTCTTTCCACAAAATACTGGAACCACCTCTTCCTTCTTGTTTTTGGAATTTATACTCTGCTTCAGGAAAAGGTTAAACTGTAGCTGTATGCCTTTCCATCCATCTTCTAAACCTGCATGCCCTCTATTAAAGGTCAGCAAATGGCCAGATCCAACCCATCTAGAAACTTATTTGGCCCCCAGAACAAGGTTTCCCTTTTTACTTTTCATCACAAAAAGTTTTGGTATCTCACAAAAGGTCCTATTCGGTGGGGGGGGGGGGGGGACGGAGCCTATCCCAGAGGCCATGGGCACCCATACTTGGATATTTTGGCTTTAGTTCACTTTGGTATGTTTTTTGACTGGGGGGGAGACCAGAAGAAACACCATGATGACACAGGAAGAACACAGGACCTCCACACAAGTGGAGCTGAGGAAGAGGCTCAAACCCTGGACCCGCACCACCGCACCTCCCTCGATGCCGTATACAGGATCTCGGTGAGAAATGAATGCAAATCTGGATGAAAATAAAAGGGTGAGATGTTGCATAAGCCTGTGGAAACAATGCCATGATAAATGTGCACCATAATCACAGCTAAAGGAGGTCCAATGAAAAATTCAAATGGCAACTTTTTTTTTGGCCGGGCAGTGTGACTCTATTCTTTGAGGTTCTCACTGATGCGGTTGATGTTCTTCCTGTGGTTGTCTTTGGGGCTGAGTGTCCCGGAGGGCTGCTTACGGGCAAAGCTGCGCATGGTGCACACCAGGGGTACAGTCAAAGGGTACGCGTGCTACTCGGAGTACTTGTTCACCTCTACAGTGACTGGTCCATCGCCCTTTTCCTCTTCCTCCTCCCTGTTGCATATCCTATAAGAGGAGAACATGAGCTTCTTGCACTCCTGTGGCACCTCCTTGTTGAGCTTGGCCTGCTGCTGCACTATGGGCCACAGCGCCTCCCACTGGTTGGTGATTTTCTTGTCTAGCCCTGCTGGCTGCTGCCAATCCCACTGTTTTATCCATTTGTTCGTCCACCAGACGCAGATCACCAGGCAGGAGAACGACAGAATGTAAAAGAATGTGCACAGGGCCGGTACCAGGTAGTCTTCCCAGGAGGATAGCCAATCAGAACACACTATAGCCCGTGGGGCTATCCTGAGGCTGAGAGGCTCAGACTACTGTTATAGTGGCAGTGAAAGCCGTGCTCCATTCTCATGGGTGAATTTGACAGCCAAGCCACAGTCGTCATATGGCCCATCTGCAAGCCTCACATGACCATGCATGTCTGTCGAAGACAAAGACTGCTGGATCTGACTATGCTTATCGCTTAAACAGGGAGTAACTCATCCACGTCATCTGCAGGTTCCTAAGGCCAGCCACTGCTGGGGTGCAGGGGTCAAAGGTCAAAAGTGTAGTACTCACTGATATGACAGTCTGGGTTAGCAAATCCCAGGGTGCATTTACAGTGGAACCAGTTCACCCCGTCCACACGGATGCCGCTGTTGTAACTGTGGGACAAAACAAAGACCTTTCTTCATAGTGCCCTCCACAGACTCAATCCTGCTAGTACACTTAGACATGGATAATGATTAATGACCTTTCACATGCTCATACCCGCCCCAACATCCAGACTTTTTCAAAAATACCCCCACTCATAAACAGACCCCATTAAAGCCTGACAGACTCCTATTAACTTAGACACTACCCCCCCCCCCCTCCCCCAAGTGATTAATGTTTACTTTGAAATATCAAAGACAGAAATATTCAGAAATATCAGGCAGCTTGGGGTCACCATCCCACCAAAAGGAAAGGCTACTATGGGCAGGGTGGTCAGAGACGCCACTGATGAGAGCTTTACTTACCAGGAATGAGGGTTTGTGTTTGTGGGGGGAAATGGAAAACAAGATGTTACTACACCCTCCCCCGTACACAGGAAACACAAGCAGGTGGCAGGACATCGGAGCTGTGGGTCAGGATGCCGGAATATACTGATGGCAGTCAGTCCATTACAGCTCTGCTAGTGTGGGCTATGCTGACATCATCAGCGTAGCCTGGATTTCTGCTTTGCTGTTTTTGGAAGTCGCCGGTTCAAGCCCTTCAGTGATACAACTCCACACTAGAGTCAGACACACACGGGGCTTTCAGATGTTAATAAAGTGCAGATTCAGGCTAAAAGGGGACAGTGATGTCTCTCAGGAGCCCCAAAACCTGGACACATACAGCAGATGGGAGGGCCCTCTGCATCTACTCTGCATCTACCAGGGAACCATCTTCTGGACAAGAAGTAATGTCACCTCTGCAGCTCTTGTCTTGTGACCCCCAACCCCCCAATCTCACTACATGCCACTGCAGCTGATTGGCTGGAATCCTGCAGTAGGGTCTGGAAGGGAGCATAAGGGCTGATTTATACTTTACTCTCACAACACATACGCCTGTGCATCATGGCTGCCACATGTTTTCTGTGTTCATTCCACACGTCATAGATGCATGTACACGAGATGCAATCCCACCAAAAACTGGGGTGGCATTACGGTCACCTTTTGTCACGGGATTATCTGTATATATACGGCAGTTAGTATTAAAGTAACATCTGATTGTTTAAGAATGAATGGCCGGTAGAGCTGTATATTTTCAGAGGCAAGAGAAAATTGAGAGCACTATTGTGTCCGTCTGTGTACAGCGTCTTCAAAATTTAATGGCAGGTTAAGATTGTAAGAAAGCGGCATTATGTGTATGAGGTACAATGAAATTCTAACTTGAAATTCTGACTTGCCTGCTTTCATAAGCAATGTTATTTTTCAAAACAGTTCCGGTATTTATAAATCTTGGTTACAAAATTCACCTAGAGCGTGGGGTTTACGTTTCGCTAGAACATTTATATTGTTATAAGAAACAAAACTTAGCAAGCCGTGCAACTTTAATGACGCTCCTTTTCGGGATTATCTACTACAGGTTTAACATTAGTGTAAAGTACACCGCCGCTACTTTTGCCTCATCATTTTCATCCATGCTTGTTAAATCACTCATGAATAGACATGTTTGTGGGAAATTGCTTTATTTACAACTTTTTTCATTATAAATACTTCAATTCTTATTGCAGAAATTGATATTTTCAAGTGTCATGCAGCCGAATTACAAAATACTATGACGAAATATCTGGCCCCCTGGTGGACATGACCTTTAACCCTGCAGGTGGCAGGCGCAGCAGAAAGCGTTTTCATGCTTGTAGCAGGTACCACCATTGCTGCAGGTGGTGGCTTTTACCTGCGAGGGGGAGGAAGTCAGACGGAGCAAAAACACGCAGGCGACTGATCGGGGGGGCAGGCAGAGTCAAACCGAGACAAAAACATGCAGGCCACATATTGGGTGGGGGGTGTTTGGGGGTTGGCAATCAGGGGGAAAACACGCAGGCCACAGATCGGGAGGGGGCAGGCAGACCATGGCAAAACCACGCAGTCTGGTCAGATCTTGAATTTAATCCATGCCGCAGAAAGACATCCACAGTCCAATCAATCAGGAGAAACTCATTTCTGTTACTGCCAGAGAAGATCATGGTGCCCCAGTGGTTCTCAGCCCATGGACTCGCATGAGAGTACCACAGCCCTCACAGGTGGATTCAGCATATTTATTTGGGCAGGAAGTTAAACAGAACCTCATCATCATCACCATGGAGTCCAATGGTTTCAAACCTCACTTCTGAAACATGGGTCACATGACCCAAGTGGAGCCATCAAGACATTAAGTTGATCATAATTATCACAGCACTGCTCCAGCACGAGACCAGAAGCATATATGTGAAAGAACCCAATGTTGGGTCTGGATCCAGAAGCACAAAAGTACGATGACTGAAAGGGGCTTGAGTGAATCCAAGACAGAACGGCCAGCTAAATGTCAGTTTGGCACTTTCAAAAAAAGCTCATGCCTTAGCAAACATCAAATCAGGTGTTGAGGCAGGCCTGGTCCTCAGGGTTTTGAAATCTTGACACAGATCTATAAACATGCTGAAACATATGAGGTCTTTGAGAAAAGTATTACCATCAAGAGGGCATCATCACCTAAATACACTTTGCTAGGAAAACACCACAGGTGCAAACCCTGAGGAGCAGACCCCGTGTGAATGGTCAGCAGCCCAGTCCCTGTCCTTCTGAACAGCCCACGCCTCTCTGCAGGGGCGCCGTAAGGGGGAGGAAAGCTAGGACGATTCCAAGGGCCCCTGAGTGACAGGGGCCCTAAAAAATTAGGAAAATAACTGGATTGGTTTGGACTGGGGGGCCTAATATGATATGCTTTCATGGGGCCCAAAATCTCTAGCAACGCCCCTGCCTCTCTGCACACCAGGTCTACAGCCATGGTGCCCCTGTGGTTTCCGAGACCTTCACTGAAGCATGAGCAGCGACCCCCACCTACTTCACTGCTGAACTACACAACCCCAGAAGTGAAGAGACTTCGGTCCCTCTCTTGGACATGGCAACCACATGGTTGCTGGTTCATAGATTTTGAAAGATCAGATACATGCCTTAAGCTTATCGCATCATTTCCATTGCTTTTCACAGTTTTCAGTGCATCCAGATAGTACTCACAGGGTTTCACTATTTCCACATTTTGTTATAGCCTTTTCCCAAAATGGGTTAGATTCAATTTTTACCTCAAAATTCTACACACAATACCCCATAATGACAAAGTGAAAAACGTTTGCTTGGCTGTTAGCCATGTGTGATGAGTAGATGAACTTTAGTTAAATGATTAGTTGGACATCTTTCCAAGTATGGAAAATATGATACGTGATGGGGGGTTGGGGTATTAGAAAAATCTGTGCACTAAACCCCTAGAGTCCCGACTGCATCCCCCAGTGAGAGCAGTGGAAAGTGAGAGCAGTGGAAAGTGAGAACCAGGAAACAGGAATTATTAGCAGCTCCAGATTATATTAGGAAGTGGCCTCCTAACCTGTGGGGGCTGATCCTTCCTGACGGGCTTTCACTGTCCCTCCAGATACAGATGTTTTATACACCCCCATTCTGATTGGGTAATGTAAGGAGATCAGCCTGCCAGCACAGTGACTCTCCACATCACTTTTGGCTTGTTTTCCCTCCTTTTCTCCATTTACGCTGTACAGGAAGTGCATTGCATGATAGTTTTTCCACGATGTCCCATGAAGTTATGGTCTCGACGTTCTCACATCGTAACCCCCCGCCCCCAATCAATAACAAACAAATACAGAAAGAGTATTTACTGTTGGAGTCTGACTTACTTTTTATCTTGCTAATGTGTTGGGTTTAAATCTTAAAAGCTTAAAGTTTCCAAGCTTAAAGTTTTAGTATGGATGCTGCAGCGCCCCGTCACAATGAGACCGTTCCTCTAACACGGATCTAGGTGTGCTGGGAGCCATGGCTCTCTGTCCTCCCCCAGCAAACACCCACCCACCCCCTGACCAGACGACATGGCCCTCTGTGAGTTTGAGACTGATAGCCATGATACAATACGATTTTCTCTTGATTTTTTAACAAAATGAGCTGCAGACAAATTTATTTAAAAATATTCCTTTATTTTTCTTTCTAAACTGTACAAAATGTGTCCTTTTCTTAACAGTGCAACTGAAATTGAATAAAATACTTAAAAAAACACCCGAAATAATAATAATAAAAAAGATTTCAAATAAATAAACAGTAACGCTTTACATTAATTGCACCTTCGTAATTATTTTATATTACATTCATAGAACGTTCAGTACACCTTCATAATGTATTCATTAAGTATTTAGAAATCATTCATAAACATCATGCATGTATACATCCTAACATCCCTTAACAGCTTTAATATACATTAATAACAAACATTACATGATTATACAATTATAATGTTTGTTATTATAATATAATGTTTGTTATTTATGTATATTATAGCTGTTAAGGGATGTTAGGATGTTGAAGTGTACTTGCATGCTGCTTATGAATGTTCCATGAATGCATTATAAAGGTGCACTGAATATTCTATAAATGCATAATGAATGCATTATGAAGGTGCACTTAATGTTCCATGAATGCATTATGAAGGCGCACTTAATGTTCTATGAATGCATTATGAAGGCGCACTTAATGTTCTATGAATGCATTATGAAGGCGCCCTGAATGTTCTATGAATGCATTATGAAGGTGCCCTGAATGTTCTATGAATGCATTATGAAGAAGCACTTAATATAAAGCGTTACCAAGTAAACTAAGGCTTGCATGTGAAGCTTTTTAGTGTAGTTTGCCCTTTTAATAACCTTCGCTCTTGCGGTGGTGAATTGAGCTCACTGTGGTGCCGGTGTTCTGTCATAAAATCCTACCTATCGAGATGTGCTATCGAGCCTTTCCGCGCATATGCAGTTCCACCGTCTTGGGATTAGGGTTAGGTTTTAGGGTTTAGGGTAAGAGTTAAGGTTAGGGCTATCGATTAGCACTACGGTAGCATTTTTCGACAAGGCAGCATAAATCGACAGAACACTGGTAGACATGCTGAAGCATGTTCGCTGTGCTGTTTTGTGTATTTTATCAATCTTTTACAATGTTTGCACAAGTTTTATCTTGTCTGTGCTTTTCTCACCGTTTTCGTTTGTGATTACCGGAAAGCTAAAATGCTGCCACACTGCCGATTTAAGATGGGGGGGATGTCCTCAGTTTCAAATTCACTCGCCATCTCGCGTTCGGTCAAAACCACAAATTAACGTACGACGTCAACGTGAATACGCAGTGACATCTGATGTCGAACTGACGTCACAAAATCAAATGTAATATTACACCAGTTTTTCCTGTAAAGTAAACTACCATGAAGTACTCCTAAAGAAGCGATTCAATTTCCATATCAGCCGGTTTAAATCATACATTTACCTTGATTTTTAACCTACTGTATTTGTGATTCATCGTTAGATTGCCTACATTTCATGGATGAAACTGATTCTGTGGAATCATGAAATGCATTTCGTCTTTTGCTTAATCACGAAAGATACCACAAAATGCCTTTCCTCTTTTGCTGAGTAACGAGACGTATGTAATAGGCGCACAGCTGTGGGGGGAGCAGTACCTTCCAATGACTAGAAGGTGGAGCGCCGGCTTTGATTATGCAGACACCGTGTATTTAAATTTAACTTGCATATAAATGGGTTAAAAATAGAAATAACTCTGATAGATCTCATTGATTCCCTCCTGTTGTAGGCTAAGCCACTTTCCCCTGAATAATACTGTCCCCGATAGTTCAGATACAACACACTGAGGAGCCTGTGTGTAAAATATAACAATAAAATGACGAGTATGAATGGATTAATACAAGGAGTAACAGACTCTCTGCGGATCCTCATAGAATCATTGGTGTCAGAAATAGCAGATGGAGCTACAGTTACTCAACCCGGTCCGCAGAGTGTTCAGGGGGACAGTCAGGACAGGACAGTCACTGGTCAGCTGCCTGTTGTAAGGAAGGTTCCTTACAGTAGCCAAGTGCACTTTCTATTCTGTCATCACTGCCACTGCTGCCTGGTGATTTATCATCAAACTTCTCTGCAGTTTGTGTCTCTTCTGGACCTTCTTCTGCCTTCATCTGTTGTTCATTCCTGCTATTTTCAGCAGGGTTTAACCCATCCATCACTTTACTAATTAACTCCCTCATATATACAGTTAAAAAAGCACAAGGACAGAAGGCAGGGAATAACCCAGGATGAGGTGCCAACCTATAACACTGGTATTGTCTGAGTGTCTGTTTTTGTGTCGTACTTCTGTGTGCTCTGCATTCCCTTGGGGTCTGTGTGTAATTATACTATTTCCAAAGGGAAATATGCCGGTAGATGTGTAAATACTGTTTTATTAAATAAAGCCCTGTAAATATGCAGCTAACTGAAGTGGCTCTGAGTGCTTAATCTTTCCCTGCTGAGTCACACATGGCTGCCCTGGTTCCTGTCTCAGGTGCCTGATTCAGGTGTGATAAACAGCAGACTGAGCCTGTGATCAAACCACTGGCTGCTTAGCAGCTCATCATACTGTCATTATGTTGTGTTACAAGTGAGTAGAAGTCATTCCTCAAAGCAAAACTGGAGCTGTGTGTGGCTCAGTGGGCTAAGCCTGTGTGTCTTGCATCACAAGGTTGCTGGTTCAAACCCTTAACCTCAAGGCCCTTAAACCCAAGCTCCTGAGGTACTGCTATGGGTGGCTGCCCTTTGTGGACAACATAATTTACAAAGTGCAAGTTGAGGGGGACATAAAGACAATTTCTCCACAGGGATCAATAAAGTATTTATTATTATCCATTTACATGGCCATTGTAGGCTCTTTTGACAGTGGACTGGGGTTAGAATGGACCCTCTGAATGGGGTTAGAATGGACCCTCTGAATGGGGTTAGAATGGACCCTCTGAATGGGGTTAGCATGGACCCTCTGAATGGGGTTAGCATGTAGCTCTGAATGGGGTTAGCATGGACCCTCTGAATGGGGTTAGCATGGACACTGGTTTATGTGTCTGTTTTCCATGCATACATTTACATTATTCATTCTTACATTGTATATTTCTCTTACTGTATTTTCCATATGCTCCCCAACCAAGAATGTTATTTTTTGCAAATTAAACGATTTAAATGAAAAACCTGAACCATAACCTTTCAATAGTCTTTATTTAGTAACAAGCTTGCAATACAGTATATGTGCAACTCAAATTTAACTACTGGCTAAATAAAACTTTAGATATTAAACAATAATATGCAGTTAAAATGTATACGATTTGGAAGATAGGAAATAAAGTTACAGGAGAATTAGGCTACTGTTTTAAAAAATAACAAATTAAAGATACTGAGGTATATTATGCAGCAAAAGATGACAGGAAAAAATATTATAGGAGAATAAAAAAGTGGCTGAAATGTAATTTCATAAAATTGTTTTTCATATTTTGCCAGGCAGGAAGGAGGCATTACTGAAAGAAGGTCTGGTCCAGCCTTTTCTTCACCTCCTGAACCCAGTGAGCTCCGGGATCGACACACTTCATTGCCCTTTTTGGTGTGAAATCCGAAAATGAAAAATAAAATGACATGGGTCTGTTTGTCACTTGTTAGAATCCTTCTCCATATATATCTGATCCTGAAATACAAGTCATAGACATTTTGCACACAACAAACATTAAATTCCAAAGCAGTAATACTTCAAAATAGTACATGAATAAAGTAAATATTTACTTAATTCCAGGTTTACTGCAGTCCCCTCTGGTCTCTTTATATCCAGCTATCAGGTCCATCCTCAGTCTTCCAGAAAAGTATGTAAAACAACATTTTTCTGGTGTTTTGGCTTCTGGATAGACATGAAGAACAGAAAATGTATGTATAGGCTACATACAAAATATATACAGCTACTCTGAATATAAACATAAAAAATAATGCACACCAAAAAAACTCATAGTTGGGTCTGTTACCTGGTTCCCATTTAATGAATCTTAAGTCCTGATAAAAGCTGTGAGATGCTGCAGACTTACTGTGAGCCAGAGTGGAGGACAGCAGCACTGTCACGAGGAGGAGGAAGGCAGAGATCTGATGGGGCTTCATGATTCCACTGGACGTTTCTGAAGATCACCGTCGCTTCTGCAGCTAAACTTAGGCCAGCAGAGTTGAACCACGACCTTTTATAGGGGTTGTGTGTCTGCAGGTGGCTAGAGGGGGTGGATGGAAGATTAAAGAAGAAACATTTAGCATTTAAAGCACCAAAATCAGACTGACCACAAAGAAGACGATGGGACAGAATTTTCTGGGACTGACGTCACATGCTGTCACGTCCGGGCAGCGAGCTGGCAGTCAAGTCGGCACGTACAGTAGAGCCATGACTCAGGACAGACGGGGTTTATTCCACAACAGGCAGGCAGGAACACGTGGGCAAGACATCAAACGTGACACTACATCAATGACAAATCTAGGGATGCATTCTGGGATGCATTTTCCCCCTTGTCGTGTCGGCAGTTTAGCAAGCAGGATGTTAGTCTGGGTGCCTTATTGTGCCAACACTTTTATTTTAACAAGTGGAGCTTCGGATTTAAGCTCCTCTTGTTACTTGAGGTATACTCTTTATTAATCAGTTATATGTCAATGCGCCACAAAGCCGAAGTTGACAGGGGGGGTTAGTGGGAAAGAGATAGAGAGAGAAAGTGAGAAAGGAGAGAAAGGGGTGAGAGACAGAGGAAGTAGAAAAATAAATAAATACATAATAAAAATAAAAATAAAATAAGGAGGGGGGTCAGAGAGAGAGAGAGACAGGGAAGAGAAATAATACATAACAAACAGTAGAACAAAAAGGAAAGAGTAATAAGAGGACAGCTTCTGCATCTTGTTGCTTTACACCGTATCATCACACCAGCTGCTGTTTCTGAAAGATAATTCAATTCAATTCAATTCAATTTTATTTATATAGCGCATTATCACAACATTACATTGTCTCAATGCGCTTTACATTTCTGCCTCGTAAGGACCCCCCAATTGAGTAAGCCAAAGGCAACGGTGGCAAGGAAAAACTCCCTAAGAGGAAGAAACCTTGGGAGGAACCAGACCCAAAGGGGGAGCCCATCCTCCAGGGGCCGGCAGATGAGTCAAACAAACAAGATGAAATGACTAAGCTAATACAGGGGTTGAAATATGTCTCAATGCAGCGGCCGACCGGTGCAGGCACGGGGTGCTTGATGCACGATGGCAGGATTAATAGAGGCACAGCCGCAGGGAAGGATGGCGAGGCATCGTGTTGAGCCAAGGGCAGGCAGGTTGGAGGGTAGTTGCCGGAGGTGGAGGTAGTTGTCTTGCAGGCAGCAGAGGCATAAATTCTTCAACGACATTGTGCTCCAGGGAGCACACCCCAGAAGGGGTGAGGGAGGAAGTAAGAATAATTGTGTATTAGCCAGAGTTGAGGAAACCAGAGGCAGTGCAAGCAAAATGATCGAGTGCAATATTCGTCTAGGCTCCGGCAGATCTGAGTATAGCAGCATGAGAAAGAGGGAGAGACAGGCGGGAACACAGGCATGGGGACTCCCTGAACATCAGCACTCTAGTGTAAAGCTAGAGTGACAGCACTGACGCCTCAGTTTATCCAAAGCCAATGACACCGATCCCCACCCAGCTCATCACCTCATACTGTTAGTCTGACTGGGAGTGAGCGACTAGCTGGAACCAGAACTAGGTTTCCTATACGCTAAGCTATACAAGTGCGTTTTTAATCTAGACTTGAAAAGCGAGAGTGTGCCTGAATCCCGCACATCCGCCGGGAGACCATTCCACAGCTGCGGAGCTCTGTAAGAGAATGCTCTGCAGCCTGCCGTAGCCCTGTCTACTTTAGGAACTAGAGTACTAAAGTACTACTTTAGGAACTAAAGATAAGATCCAGGGACACACACAAACAGTATACACACAAATAAACCAGTGGTACCATTATGACATGGGAATGTGCTTGTGCCAGTATCTGCTTCTGGAATTAAATACGTTAATACCAACGAAAGAAAATAAATATATATATATTTATATGCTTATATGCATAAGCAGACCACCAGGAACACTGTCTAAATATCGTCGTACCCGTATCTGCATCAGAGAGGAGGGAGTGGAAGCCACACACCAACTTTCACACACACTCTCACACACACACACACACACACCCAGACAAGGGGAAAGAGGGATAAAATAGGGGAAGAGAGCCCTAGGCTCTCTTGTGTGTGTGTGTGTGTGTGTGCCGCATGTCTGTGTGTGTGTGCATTCTAAGTGTATGTGTGTTGATATGAAAGTGTGTGTATGTGTGTGCGTGTGCATATGTACGTGTATGTGTGTGTGTGTACGCATACGTGTATGTGTGTGTGTACGCATATGTGTATGTGTGTATGTTTGTGTGTTGTGAGTGTATGTATGAGTGTGCAGGTTAATATGGAATGATTCCCAGTGTGTGTGCGAGGCCACAACAACACCGCCCTGGGGCCCCCAGACGGCCAGGAGCTGTCACGGACCCAGCCGCCCCACAGCTGCCAGGTACCCGGGCCCCCGCCACCGGACGGCTGCGCGCCCACCCAAGGAAGGCAGGGAAGGAGGCACCGGGCGCCCCTCATACTGGGTGTTTCCTATACAGAACAGCAGATATTAACATTGGCCGCATTGCATGTTTGCTATTGGCTGTTTTTCAAACCAAATGGAGCCACCTGACTGAATCAGGGGTAACTAACCTTCTAACTAAGCTATACTTGGTAGATTCTACCGTAGTCTGTGTTGAAGCCAAACTGAGCCTTAATAATTAAAGACATTCAGGCGGTTAGGTGAATGTGATATAAAAATGAATGAAGCCTGACCAGGGCTGGGAATTAACTGCAGAGAGGTCTGGCTGTCAAGTGGCCCTAACAAGCATTACTTCTGTGTGAGATTCAGAAACTGCATCTGCATTTGTGCCTCTTCTGAAGTGTCCCAGTGGAAACCAGCAATGATCTGCTCATTCCATGTCGTCAGAGGGCCAGATGAAAATGGTGTATGCAGGCTACATCCGGCCCAGAATGATTCTGCTGACTGGGATGAACATCCAAGCAGCTGACTGGAAATAATTCTTGTAAATATCTGGTAGATAAATGTGTAACTTTGTCTTCAGCTTTCTCTCGAGCTGCCAGTGAAGAAAACCCCATCAGCAGTGTCAGAGACACACTCACCATCTCCCCTCGTAGCTTCACCTGTGTCATTACAGCCCCCCAGCTTGGTCCTACCGCCCAAGCTTTCCTGATCTAGTGTCCTCCCTGACAGACACTCCTCCTCATAGGCCAACCCCTTCTGTTATCAAAGGCCCACCATTGCTCGTTGCTTCAGTCCATATGCCACATATGTAATTTATTGTATAATTCTTTGACACCGCAAGGACTGCACCTAATTTCTTTGTACATATTACAATGACAATAAAGATATTCTGATTCTGATTCACCCTGTTCACTCACGACTGCACACCCATCCACTCCTCTAACACTACAGTGAAGTTCGCTGATGACACCCCCATAGTGGGACTGATATCAGGAGATGATGAGTGGAGGGTCAACACCTGGTCCTCAATGCTACTAAAACAAAGGAGATTGTTGTCTACTTTAGGAGAGCCAGGAAACCAAGGATTGTGGAAGCCTGGCTCCTGAACCTAGATATAGTTTATATCAGCCGCCAACTCAAGAGGACCAGCAAAATTATCAAGGACTTAACCCACTAAGGTTTGTCCCCCTTCCATCGGCCAAGAGATTGAAGACCATCAGGACACAGACAGAGAAACAGCTTCTTCCCCAAAGCTGTAGCCTCTATCACCCCCCCCCCCCCCCCCCCCCCGCCACACACACACACACAAACCTGTACTCATATCTTTGTGGAGATCGTCCATTCATTTCTATGGGCAAAACCCTAATTCCGACAATGACAACCTTAACCCCTACCCAGCCCTAACCTTAACCATAAGTAACCAAACACAATACAAGACTTGCTGAGCCACATTTCGCTGATCCTTGCTTCCACTCCCCCAAACACATCTCACTTGCCAGGATGCCACAGCGGCATGAAGAAAACTTCCATGAAAATAGATAAAAACAACAGATAATATACTGTATGAAACATACAGAAAAATATATTTAACATCCCTTTTTAGATGAAACATAAAACTAGTTGAAATAGCCAATACATTTCAATGGATCCTCATTTTTACTTGCAAAGGTAATAAATATGCAATATATGTAGGTTTCTAATATTTCTAATATAACTACTGCTCTGGAAACATAGTTGTGCTGACAGAAGGCTACACTGCGAGGCAGGCTGCTTCAAATGTACAGCAGTACACAAGAACACGGTGAAGCAGGAGACATTGGGAACTACTAGAAACCAGCCGGGTAAAGGGCGCAACTTTCTAATGCCAGAGATGACCGGCAACTTGTCCGTCAGTGCCTCATAAATCAGCGGATGACCTCAAGTGACCTTCAAAAGGAATGGGAAACATTAAGTGCAGGTGTGATGTGCAGTGCTAGAACAGTTCATATCAGGCTCCTAGAAGCAGGACTGAAGTCCCATAAAGCAAGGAAGAAGCCCTTCATTAATGAGAAACAGAGAAAAACCAGGCTGCAGTTTAAAAAAAAAAAATTCAGACACACAGCCGTAAACTGAGACATGAGTGAACCAAAATATGTCTGGCGAGCATGCTGGGAAATACTAATACTGTAGGTTCTTCTATGCAGTGCCATCTCACTGGCGCTACAAAACTATTCACACACGGATACCCATGAACTGAGAAATGAGTGAAACAAAAAATGTTGCTGTGGTCTCTTCATTTTTCCAGAGCTGTATGTTTGGTATGTGTGAAGCAGTGCAGAACGGTGTCTGAATCCATGGGTTGGTTCTATGGTGTGGTGTGGGGGCGGTGTATCATTTTCGGCTCCCCTGAAAAGGACCTGGGCTCCCCTGAAAGCCTACTTTGAGACATTTAGGGGGAGCTCTAAAACACTTTCCATTTTTTGTGTCGCATATAGATTTTGATTTTCTGTACATTAAGGTTCCTGAAATAAATGATGATATTAAAAATGTGTCAATGTTGTGTGTTTATTCGCTCATTACATTACTATTTCCGAACACTATTTTCCGCTGTCTCCTGCTGTGACCATCCATGCGTGGCGGCGCTGCACTGAAATTACCGTATTTTTCGGACCATAAGACGCACTTTTTTCCCCCCAGAAGTGGGTGGAGAAAGTCCCTGCGTCTTATGGTCCGAATATTGCTCTGCTCACGTGCTTTAACCTTCTGGGTTCGAGTGCATTGTACAGCGTACTTTTCGCGTCTATTTCAGTTTATATCTCACTGAAATCTTAATGTAGAATAATGAAAAAACGCTGGCTTCTGTCTTTTCAAAATTACGTTAAATAAAAAAATAAATAAAAAAAATCAAACCATGTCACCTTACTTTGTTTTACCTGCATCGGGGGCGTGTAGTACCGCTGTCACCCGAAGATCGCTATTCACATTCTAAATAGCCGCATTAGCGCGTATTCAAATCGCATTCGCATGGTAATTTGCTGAACAACGCAGCGGTGAAACGCGATCTAGATACATCCCCATCAGCGCCATAAAAGGGGGGAGGGATGTGGCCAGGTAAGGATGGTTGACATAAAATATTTTAGGACACTATTTGGTTCAGAATTTTTTTTTCTTCATTTGCACCAGCTACAACTAGCTTGCCGGTGTTACCGCCGCTGCCGCCGCTAAAAGTTGCTTCTAGTGACAGCACCAGCACCGAGGATAGCGAGACTTTGGCGCCAGAAACCACCGCTGCGACCTGCAGCGGACCAGGCGATCATGCAACACCTTTCAACTGGACAACAAAGCAATGGAGTGAGTGGAAAATCAGGAATACATGGCTCTACTCCAAAAATCAGAAGTTAGGATGTACAGTATGCATGGAGGCAAAAAGCCTGTTGCTCGCCGAAAGAGCAACGGGAGTACATCTGTCAGAGGAATGGATGAATGGAGAGGTCAGCAGCGAGTCACAGAATAACCTGCAGAGAAAGATTTACAAGCATCGGGACAGTCACCGACCCTCAACATCGTGGGTTACAGGACGGAAAGCAAAGACAGAAGACCCCAGGCCTCTGTGGCCACTTCTGATTTAAGGTAAGAATCATGGAATTACTTACTTGATCTGTGCGTTTGTGAGGATTGGCCCTAATCCTATTTAATATTGATGTATTTTTTTATGATTGTTATGTGAGTTATTCTGTTTTCATCATGATTTGCATGATGTAGGCCTAAGCGCGGTTGATTCAGAACCGTGGACAGAGCTGTTTGCCCTAACACTGACAACACTGACTGACGCTTGCGTTTTGAAGTAAACGGTTTATTTTAAATGCCCGAACATGCACCAAAAGCGTTAAAGTCAGTCAGGGAGGATCGGTAAATACGGCTCCCCCGAAAGCCACTTTGTAATTCGAACCCTGACTGGACTGGCCTAAGTTTGGGGTCTGTGTTATTATATCATTATGTCTTAATGTTTTAGGTGTACAGATGGCTTGCTGCGGTGCCATATAGGTTGATGTTAAAATAACTGTTGTTTGTTGTTATTGGTGTTATCTCCGGATAGCCTGCACTCTCCATCTGCAGAGCGGAGCTTTTCCAAACTCAAACTGATCAAAAACTATTTGAGATCTTCCAAGGCCCAAGAAAGACTGAGTGGACTTGCACTAATTGGTATTAATAACATAATAAGAACATAAGAACATAAGAAATTTACAAACGAGAGGAGGCCATTCGGCCCATCAAGCTCGTTTGGGGAGAACTTAGCTAATATCTCAGAGTTGTTAAAATCTTATCTAGCTCTGATTTAAAGGAACCCATGGTTTTAGCTTCCACTACAATAGCAGGAAGACTATTCCATACTCTGACTACACGCTGTGTAAAGAAGTGCTTCCTCAAATTTGTTTTAAAATGTTCTCCCGCTAATTTCCACTTATGGCCACGAGTTCTAGTATTTAGACTAATATTGAAATAGTCATTTGGCTGAACAGCATCCAGACCCGTTAGAATCTTATAGACCTGAATCATATCCCCCCTTAGTCTCCTTTGCTCAAGGCTGAACAGATTCAGTTCCGCTAACCTCTCCTCGTAAGACATTCCTCTAAGACCAGGAATCATTCTCGTAGCTCTTCGTTGCACCTTTTCTAAGGCAGCAATGTCCTTCTTGAGGTATGGTGACCAAACCTGCACACAGTATTCTAGGTGGGGTCTTACCAAGGAATTATATAAGTGTAACATCACCTCCCTTGACTTAAACTCCACACATCTAGAGATATAACCCAACATTCTGTTCGCCTTTTTTATTGCTTCCCCACATTGGCGAGAGTGGGACATGGAAGCATCAACATACATACCGAGATCTTTCTCGTAATCAGCTACCTTTATTTCAGTGGAACCCATAAAATATCTGTACTGTATATTTCTGCTCCCTGCATGGATTACCTTACATTTATCTGTGTTAAATTTCATCTGCCAAGTATCAGCCCATTCGCTAATTAAATCCAGATCCCGTTGAAGCCTCTCTGCTGCTTGATTAGTATCTGCTACCCCGCCCACCTTAGTGTCGTCTGCAAATTTAACCAGTTTACTGTATGTATTCGTGTCAATATCATTAATGTAAATTAGGAACAATAGTGGTCCTAAAATTGAACCCTGCGGTACCCCACTATAAACGGAGGCCCACTGTGACATAGTGCCTCTAATAACTACTCGCTGCTTCCTATCAGTTAGCCAGTTTTTGATCCAAGCTGCCACAGTTCCTAAAATTCCTGCAGCTTTAAGCTTTAACAAGAGCCGTTTGTGGGGGACAACATCAAAGGCTTTCTGGAAATCTAAGTAAATCACATCATAGGCCTTTTTGTGATCAATTTCACTTGTAGCTTCCTCAAAGAACTCAAGCAGATTCGTTAAGCAGGATCTACCTCTCCTAAATCCATGTTGGCTATCCTTTATAATGTTATTTGCATCTAGGTAATCTACCATTTTCACTTGAATTATAGCTTCCATTATTTTTCCAGTAATGCTAGTTAAACTGATTGGCCTATAGTTTGCTGGATTACTTCTATCCCCTTTTTTGAATATGGGTGTTATATTAGCATGCTTCCAATCTGATGGTACCACACCCGCAGATAACGATTTCTGGAATATTAAAGTCAAAGGTTGGCTAATAATATCCCTCATCTCTTTCAAGACTAAAGGTAAGATGCCATCAGGCCCCTGCGATTTATTTATTTTGAGTTTAGCTAGGCTTAGTATCACATCAACCTTCTTAGTATCACATTCCAGTGATCCTGTACTTGTGCAAATGGCAAATAAAGTATCCCTGCTCCAGGGGCACTGCACACTGTACACTGTCTGACCCTGTGCTGTGACCCCCCAATTGCCCATTAGACATCTTATAATGATATCATAAACGACTTTGCCTCCAGAAAAGCAAGGAAACACAAATTCTAAGGAAAGTGGAATATTGAGGTGGAATGTAAAGTTGAGTTAGTTTGTCTTTTCATATAAAAATATCCTGTTTGTATTTGACTAATTTGTAGTTCTTTGGTATTTAGCTTTATATTTTATTATTTATTATATTGTACTTGATTGTATTGCACTTTTTAAATGTTGCAAAATTTTCTGACCAAAAGTAATTAAAGTGGTTAACGTTAGCCTTATATTTTATTATTTATTTTATTTGTGTTGATTGTATTGCACTTTTTACATGTTGTAAAAAATAAATAAATAAAGTGGTTAAAGTGTTTACAGTAAGAGCATTGTCTACTAGTTTATTTTGCCACTTTTCAGTACACCACATTAAGTATGCCAACTGGTACTGCAAGACTTTGAATGTTAAAGTGCAAATTAACACCTGACTGCTCCTGTGGGTTTGCTACTGTTACAATTGAAGATCATAGCAAGGGTAAAAACATTGGTATGATGTAAGCAACACAGCTACAAAAAAATAAAATTTATATTGGGTGTGTTAGATTTATAGTGTGCGAATAATAAAGGATTGACAATAATTAGTCATATTGGTGGCACAGAGGGGCCCCCAAATAAAATTCTGCTTAGGGCCCCCTGAAGGCTTGGGCCGGCCCTGGTCATAGTAATCAGAATAAATTGATGAAGACCGAATCAGATTATTGTGAGAGCGAGGACTTCACTCAATTTTATGCAATTAACAGAAAAGCAGGTATCGCTCTTCATGATGAAGGTTTTTATGAGTGCAAACTGATAGATAACAATTTATCTGTTTATAACCACAGTAGATTGGTCAGTCAATGTAGATAATAATTATAAATTTTGGACATAGCTGTCCACAATCACTGTACAGCAGGGGTCACCAACTCCGGTCCTGGAGAGCTACTATCCAGCAAGTTTTCTATCCTACCTGGCTTCTGATGAGCCACACTAGTAAATACCAGGAGCAGGTGTGTTATTCTGACATCTAGTGGTTACTGGTGGTATTGTTTCACTGAGATGACCAAAAAAAATATTAATTGTTCAGTGCAGCGTGAAAATATCATGTTACTGTAGCTAGCTGACTAATTTGAACAATGCAATGTAGCATTTGCCTGATTAGTTAGCTGTTAATTTACCTATTAAAAGGGTCACCTTAGTCATCATCTTAACAATCACCCCCGAGAGAGATTTGGCAGGAGCTGCCACTGCTTCAAAGCTGCGTTTTAGAGATTGTTCCTATTGTCACAAAATGTAAGGATGACAGGTCAGCATCCATGAGCTCAGCTGACTGATCCCCCAGGTACATTTTCCAAGGGCTCGCAGTTTCAGTCTCCTTTAGCCGACAAAACTCTAGTTGAATAATCTTAATCAGGGACTAACATTACTTCACCACACATAGCGTACGATTCTACTAGTGTGTGTGTGTGTGTGTGTGTGTGTGTGGGGGGGGGGGTGTTGGGAAGGTGCCTGTTTTATTTTTTTACCCTAACCCTTCAGACAGTCTAAGTCGTCCATCGCTTCTAAGGCTGCATTGTCTTTCACAAGCACATCACTGGAGGTTCTGGTCCATTTGAATGGGGGGGGGGGGGAACATCAATTAGATTTTTACATTTTAAAATGAACCGTTAATGTGTAATGAGGACTCTAGATGTTTTTTTCAAAATTACAAATCACTTTGTAATGGACACCTACAGTAGGTCCAAGTCATGAAGCTATAAAATGCAGGTGCCCCCCCCCGGCCCACCCAGAACTGCCACAGGAGCAGATGATATAGAACAGGATACATTAGAGCTACACTTGGCTGACTTTCACAGATTTGATCCTTTTGAAACACTGAAAGCACAGAGGGATCTACCAGTACATGTGGATGAACCTGAGTTTCAAGGTCCTTAAAAGTGACCATTTTGGACTCATTCCGATCGATCCTCTCATTTTCTATAATATCGTCAGTCGGCAGTATTTGAACAGATTAATGCACTTGATTAAATTAATCCAATGTCTTTTGTAGAACCAATGACTCCAGGGCTGTCAAATGTCCCATAACTGACCGTGAGACACTCACAACTGGGTCCAATCTCATTCTCTCACACTAAGCTTGTATTTTCTCCTGCAAATTTTACAATTAAACCAAAGTGTTACATTAACCTCCCTGAAATCATGGCATTGGTGCTGTAGAATGCTGCGTGTGTGACAAGAGCTACCTGCACATTCGGGGTGTTTTCTATGGAACCAAGTACATAATCTAAAATATACAATCCAAATATACAATCTAAAATCTAAAATATAGTGCAATGGTGAGTGTAATGGCGAGGATGTACAGACTAAAGTTATTTGTACAGTAAAGTGAACATGTGCAGTATATGTGCATTCCAGTACAAACGAACGTAGTATACAGAAGGACCAGAGTTAGTTTGAGTTGAGAAGCCTTATGGCCTGGGGGAAAAAACTCTTCCTGAGTCTCTCTGTCCTGGACATCAGGCAACGGAACCGTCTGCCTGAGTTCTGCCTTTTTCGTGTGACTTACTCATAAACAGGTGCGTCGCCTTCATTATTAACTCCTGGTTAAATAGCCTTTACAAACAAACTTATTCATTATACCCGTATGTATAAGCTATAGGCGATGCGGTTTGCGTTAACTGTGTCTTACCCGAAGCTGCTTTAAATTTACCGAGTGGCTACTTAATTTCGACTCCGAGATCTTTGGAAGCGTAGATCCCTCCTGGAAAAGGGCACTTACACAAACTTCTAAGCGATCGTCAGTAATGGTCCAAAAACTGTATCCCCCTCCGCCAGAAAAACATGCCCCTCCCCAATATGACAAATGAATTCATATTTAAATAAGGTTTGGGACCTACAGTATATACGATATAGCAATATACAGGCATTTAGAAAGACAGATTACATTTAGGCATCATTATATATACAAAACAGGCTATATTTTGTCTATTACAAGCTTATCAAATAAAATAAAGATATGCAATTTAAAAATGGTTCCAACACTGTGTGTTACAAGTATAAGGAGGTTGTATCAGTGAACAGAAGGTCGCTGGATTGAATCCTAGACAATTCACTGGCATATCTGTTGGGTCCTTAATCCCCCAAAATAAATGACTGACCCTGCGTTTGTACTCTAACATTTGATCTGCGTTTGTGCCCCAAACAGAGCAAGGTGAGATATGTGGAGACTAAGGGATTCCAGTGATCCTGTACTTGTGCAAATGGCAAATAAAGTATCCCTGCTCCAGGGGCACTGCACACTGTACACTGTCTGACCCTGTGCTGTGACCCCCCAAGCTTACGCTCAGCTGCATATATGTGTCTGTGTGTCTCATGGATCCTGCCGATCAGCCACTCTGGCATTTGGCGTCCAGTGAGACTGACAGGAGGGGATCCATCATCTGGGACGTCAGCCACCCAGCTCACACCCCCTTAACACTCCTGTCCTCTGGAAGACACTACCGGTGCATTACCTCCCCCCCCCCACCTGTTTCAGGGACAGCTTCTCTACTCAAGACAGTGACCAAGAGAGTGGCCTGCATCTGTCCCCCCCACTGCATTGTACTGCACGTTGTTAAAATTCCACTTCTGCACTTTATTAGTATTTATTACACTGCAGCCAGTTTCCATCCCCATTGCACTTCTTACATGTTTGCTCACTCTCATACTGCACTGTCTTGTCCTGCATCACACTGCTATTTGTCCCACTGCTCAACCCCCCCCCCCCCCCCCTGCAACTGTGGTATAAGAATTTCACTGTGTTCCTCTGCACACTTGTGACAATAAAACCTGAAACTTTCACACAAAGGAATCGAGGGAGAACCATGCAGAGTGAGAGACACAAGTTTGTCTTTTATTCGTCTATAATCATCTTGTAACTGTCTTACACATCTGGGGGAAATCTCACTGTTGAACATGCTGTTTGCTGTGTTAAACTGCAATGTACTGCAAAGGAATCCATCTTTGCTGAGGATTCAGCTACCACTCAATCTGTTACAAAAACTGATTTTTAAAATAAACTGCATTAAATTACAAATCACCTTTTTCATATTTAAGTATGGTGATGTTCAGGGACACCAAAAAGGGGGGTGGGTGGGGGGGGGGTTGCAGTTAGGATGATTACAGGGGCCCTGAAATGCAATTGGTCTGGGTTAGGGGCCCAAAATCTCTAATGACATCCGTAATGATGCTAAATATTAGTCCATCACTAATAGATCTGAAAGCCTGCATGTGTGACAGTTTACATGTGTGTGTGTGTGTCTATCTGTCTGCCTGCCTGTTCATCCCACTACGGTGTGTCCCAGACCGGCTCCACTTTCCTCTCAGCTCTGCAGTTCCTGCTCTTCAGTGCCCCCAGCCTGAGCTCCAGCGACATGACATCGCCCACCCTTTCCTCCATGTCTCGCAACAGCACGCTGTTCCCCAGCAGCTCGCTTCGTTGGCGCAGCCGCAGGTTGTCTGCCCGCACCCTGTCCCGAGCCCGCTTGCCGCATGTCAGAGAGTCACGTGACCGTGCCACCGCCACCTCCATCTCTGCCAGGTCAGCTGCAAGTGCCATCTGCACCCATCGCAGCTTCTCTGTGACGTGCACGCACCTGCGATCTTGTCGCGCAGCAACAGAATCTCTGCGACTCGCTCGACCTTACCGCTGTACGTCTGGTTCTCCAGCTTCAGCTGCTCGAAGTCGAGGATGTGCAGCCCCTCCGCCAGCCCCTTCTTGGCAGACAGTGCTCTCTCACCCTTGGCGATGCCGCCTTCAGCTTGATGTTCTCCAGACGCACACGCACCAGCTCCTTCTCCTTGTGCCGCTTGGCTGCCTGGATCTGCTCCATCTGGGCCTTTGCAGATTCCTTGCCCAGATGCCAGGCCAACGCTGGTCCTGCCACCTCCTGCTTCCGGGCCTGGAGGACCTGCCACTCCAACTCTGCCTGGCGAAGGCTCTCCTCACCCGAGAGTGTCTGCCTAGTTAGGAGGTGGGACTCCTGTTTCCTTCTGATCAAACATCTCGCTGTGCAACAGCTCATCTCCAACCTCTTGGTCAACCTCAGCTTCACTGGTGCCCCTGGTTTCTGGCTCAGCGCTCTCTGATGTTCTTAGCTCATCCTGTTCTTGTTTTCCAAAAATTTTAAATGAGGAAATTCTGAGGTTATTTGTTTCAAAAGCATACAGTGGCATGCAAAAGTTTGGGCTTAAAATGTCTGTTAAGTCAGCAGAAGATGAACTGATCACCAAAAGTATAATCATAAAGTTAATGATGACACATTTCTTTCATATTTTAAGCAAGATTAAATTTTATTTCCATCGTTCACAGGTACAAAATAACAAAAAATGTAAAGGGTCTGAAGCAAAAGTTTGGCCAGTCCAAGATCAGCCCTTAGATAACGTTTAAGTTTAACTTGTAAAATTAAAATAATTAATGCTCACCAAGCAGGAGAAGGCTACAGGAAGATAGCAAAGCGTTTCCAGATAGATGTCTCCTCAGTTCATGATGTTATTAAGAAATGGCAGTTAACAGGAATGATGGAGGTCAAGAAAACTTTCTGAAAGAACTGCTCATTCAATTGCTATGAAGGCAAATAAAAAGCCCCATTTGACCGCAAACGACCTCCAGGAGGATTTAGCAGACTCTGGAGTGGTGGTTCACCGTTCTACTGTGCAGCGACACCTGAACAAATGTAACCTTCATGGTAGAGTCGGCAGGAGAAAATCTTTCCTGTATCCTAGCCACACAATTCTGCATCTGAAGTTTGCAAAGGAACATCTAAACAAGCCTGATGCATTTTGTAAACAAGACCTGTGGACTGAAGAAGTCAAAATAGAACTTTTTGGCCACATACCAAATTCCAGGAACAGAACACCAGTCCAACTATTAAGCATGGGGGTGGATCGATCATGCTTTGGGCTTGTGTTGCAGCCAGTGGCACAGAGAACATGTCATTGGTAGAGGGAAGAATGGATTTGAATAAATATCATGCAGCAAATTCCAGCAGCAAATAGTTGAAGTTAAAAAGAGGATGGGTCCTACAATAAGATAATGATCTAAAACACACCTCAAAATCTACAATGGAATACCTCAAGGTGAAGGTTTCGCCACGGCCCTCAGTCACCCGACCTAAACATCACTGAAAATCTGCGGATACATCTCAAAAAAGCAGAGCACGCAAGACAACCCAAGAATCTTGCAGAATCAGAAGCCCTTTGCAAGGATGAATGGGAGAAAATCCCCCAAATAAGAACTGAAATATTGAAGGATTGAGTGTAGATGAAGATCTAAGAACATCAGAGCATAATATTTGAGTGTAGTTCAAATATAACAAATTCATATCTTTTAAGTGCTGAACTGAACATATTTTTTGGCAAGAATTTACTTTAAAAGTTTGATTACTTAAATGTTTTCAGGTGATCTGTATGTAGGAGGGGCTGTTCTGGTGAGGCTGGGTGTGGTCGGGGTCTGATGTGGGCGTGACACACACATAGAGAATGGATACATTTATATTATGCTAATTGCATGATTCTCTAATAGTCTTTTTCAGATGCCCACCAAGTACCAGAATGTTGTTTTATAATTAAAATACTGATAAAAGAATTAAAACTCAATATATTCAAGTATAATACGCTGTAACATTTTATATGACTTGGAAAATGACAGAAAATAATTTTACAAATGAATTAAAGTCGACCCGGCGGCCCAGAAGGATAAGCGGTTTGGAAAATGGATGGAAGTAAGCTCAAGTGTAATAAAATTCATTCATCATGTTTTGCCAGGTGGACAGGAGGCGTTACTGCTGATCCAGCTTCTGCTTGACCTGCTGAACCCAGTCATCTCTGGGATCAACACACGCTTCTTTACCCTTTGTGGTGTAAAGTCTGAAAACTGAAGGGAAAAAAATGACATGGTTCTGCTTCTCACTTGTTAGAATCTGTCTCCATATGCATCTTACCGTGAACTAAAAATTAGTTCTGTTATAGATTTTTTGCACACAACAAATATTAAATCTCAAAACAGTAATAGTTCAAAACAATACATGAGTAAAGTTAATATTTACATAATTCCAGGTTTAATGCAGTTTTTACGGGTCTCTACATATCCAACTATCTGGTCCATCCACAGTATTCCAGGAAAGTACATAAAACAGCAATACACCGACAGATTGCCATCTGGATTGACATAAAGAACATAAAATGTATATATGTACAGCCTGCATACAAAATATATACAGCCACCACTGAATATATACATGAAAAATGCACAGCGAAAAAACTTATAATTGGGTCAGTAACCTTGCTTGTATCAAAGAAATTTAAAGAATCCTATAAGTCCTAGACTTAAATGGTCTGCAGCCATCTGGACAGACATGAAGAACGGAAAATGTATACACAATCTATATACAAAGTATATACAGCCATGTATACATACATACATACATACATGAGAAATACGCCCAGAGAAACTGTGTTCATGTTTCACAATTGGGTCCATGATCTTTATTAAAATCCAAGATACTGACAACGTCCTGATGAAAGCTGTGAGATGCTGCAGACTTACCTTGAGCCAAAGTGGAGGACAGCAGCACTGTCGTCGGGAGGAAGAAGGCAGAGATCTGATGGGGCTTCATGATTCCACTGGACGTTTCTGAAGATCAGCGCCGCTTCTACAGCTAAACTGAGGCCAGCAGAGTCTAACCACGTCCTTTTAGAGGGGTTGTGTGTCTGAGGTGGGGGTGGATGATAGATAAAAGGAATAAACATTTATATGTATTAGCAGACGCTTTTATCCAAAGCAACAAACTTCTTTTTGAAAAAGCAGAGTCCCTGGAGCAATTGGAGTTAAGGTCTTTGCTCGAGGGCCCAACTGTGAAGTCGTAGGATTTAAACAGATTTAAATTTCCCATGATAATTTTTTCCAACCTTCTGACAGATTGTTACAGATAAATTGTATGGTGAGATCCCACATGATAACTTTCACAGAGAGGTGAAAATCATCTTGGGCCCCACAATGTTCATGGGGAGTTTGGAAAAGATCCATTGAATACTTTTAGAGGTTCAGAGTTCACAAGGTCAATTGTCGTCTATAGCCGTCCAATCCTTCCTTTGTTGCCACCTAGTGCTGCTGTTTCAATTTTGGGCCAATTTGTCTCAAAATGAAACCAGGTCAAGATCTTTTTTGTGAGGCAGCACCCAGGAAAAGCACTGGCACACCCTGCCCTGGAAGGAGCAATCCAGGATGGGGCTCCAACCTATCACCAAGCACACACAGTCACTCACTACTATGGGCTGTTTGGTAACTCTGAATAACTTCACATGTTTTTGGACTGTGGGGGGAAACTGGGAAACCTGGAAGAAGCCCCATGATGACACAGGGACAACATGCAAACTCCACACACAAATCAATAGAATGCACAGCTTGCGGAATTACATTTTAGTAAAACAAGCTGCAAAGAAACATTAAATACATCCTTCGCTGCATGCCACAAAGGGAAATTGTCGGTCTACGTTATTGTAACTAACTTTCATTTCCAGAGATCAACGATGTCCGTGTTTGCGATTTGCTTATCATAGGAATCGCATATATATATATTTTATTCACCTTTCTTTTTTTGTTATTAATCGTATATTAAATATATTACGCCAGCACAATAAGAGTGCGATTACTAAATTAAATTATAAATATACTTAACTAAATGCAACTTAGATTCCCCTTTATAAAATAATATCGTGGCAATAGCTACATTGGCTAATTTCCGGCTTCCTCTCCGCGCAGCGCTCCGCGCGCCATTTGCAGCCGCTGCGCGTGGTGTTTGTTCCCTTCCCTTGGGTTTGGGTACCTGACAGTAAAAGCGTGTCGGATGGCTGATTTAATATTCTCATGAAAACTAGAGGTGTATATTGTGAGTCATTGAAACTGATTTTTTTTTTGGTCTAACTAATGCCAGTGGGTGTGTTTGCAGAAACGTTTTATGTAATACCTGTGATTTCTTGGAGGGGAAAAAAAGTTATTTCATGTTTTCGTTCGAATTTCCGATGCGTTACGTAATTATGTAACGTACCTTGTTCCGTTGCCTAGTTACTGGACGCCACTTCGTCGGTTTCTGTCTTACTGCAACATGGCTTGTCCTCAGCGGAGATACGAAGTTCCTGAGATCATCTTTGATCACAGAAATGAGCGATTTTACCGCAGACTCGAACTGTTGGGAGAAGTATGTACTATAAAGATACCGTAGATAATTAAGTTACAATTTGTCTTGTAGAGTAGAGGTCTGCAACGGGGTGGGACGCCCGCGGGACTCGCGGGACGCGGCGCGGGTCTACATTTGAGAGTTTCTTGTGCCAGAGCGGGATGAAAAATCAGTCCTGCGCAGACCTCTAGTTGAAATAAACGCAGAGCCGCGCCACAAATTTCAATGTTTCCCTATATTTCTCTCATTTTGACTGTGAAATGTTTCTATTGAGACTGGGTTTAGATATTTTGTAATTCAGGTCTGTAGCCTAGTTAGATAAAAAAAAAATTGGCACCTTATTTAATTTTTAAAAGCCAAGATATTATAGCGTTTAAAATGTGTCCGTGCTTGCGACTTGCTTATCATAAGAATCGTGTACATATGTATATATTTTTCACCTTTCCTTTTTTGTTATTAATCGTATACTAAGTATATTACGCCAGCACAATAAGAGTGCGATTACTAAATTAAATTATAAATATACTTAACTAAATGCAACTTAGATTCCCCTTTATAAAATAATACCATGGCAATAGCTACATTGGCTAATTCCCGGCTTCCTCTCCGCGCGCCATTTACAGCCGCTGCGCGTGGTGTCTGTTCCCTCCCTTGGGTTTGGGTACCTGACAGTAAAAGCGTGTCGGATGGCTGATTTAATATTCTCATGAAAACTAGAGGTGTATATTGTGAGTTATTGAAACTGATTTTTTTTTGGTCGAACTAATGCCAATGGGTGTGTTTGCAGAAACGTTTTATTTAATACCTGTCATTTTATGAAGGGAAAAAAAGTTTTTTCATGTTTTCGTTCGAATTTCCGATGCGTTACGTAATTATGGAACGTACCTTGTTCCGTTGCCTAGTTCCTGGACGCCACTTCGTCGGTTTCTGTCTTACTGCAACATGGCTTGTCCTCAGCGGAGACACGAAGTTCCTGAGATCATCTTTGATACCAGAAATGTGCGATTTTACCGCAGACTCGAACTGTTGGGAGAAGTATGTACTATAAAGATACCGTAAATAATTCAGCTGCAATTTGTCTTGTAGAGTAGAGGTCTGCAACGGGGCGGGACGCCCGCGGTACTCGCAGGACGCGGCGCGGGTCTACATTTGACAGTTTCTTGTGCCAGAGCGGGATGAAATATCAGTCCTGCGCAGACCTCTAGTTGAAATAAACACAGAGCCGCGCCACAAATTTCAATGTTTCCCTATATTTCTCTCATTTTGACTGTGAAATGTTTCTATTGAGACTGTTTAGATATTTTTTAATTCAGGTCTGTAGCCTAGTTAGATAAAAAAAAATTTGGTACCTTATTTAATTTTTATAAGCCAAGATATTATAGCGTTTAAAATGTGTCCGGTATTTTTGGCACACCCTATACTTCAGCAGCCTTGCTTGCGGGATTCAGCAGGTGGGAGCTGGACAAACCATAACAGATGCGGGTGGGAGCGGGTCGAAATATTACACATTTCTGCGGGAGCGGGATGAAAAATTATTTTTCATAGATTACGGAAAATGGGTAATCAATTACGTATGGCAGAAATTCTTAAATTCTTAATGCACTTGTGTTTTTAGGGAGGTTTTGCCCAATGTTTCAAGATGATGGACATTTTCACTGGAGAGATATTTGCAGTGAAGGTGATTCCGATAAAGCACTCTGATGGAATAAAAGAGGTATGTGGTCTGAATCCTGCTTGAAGTCAGCCCCCTCCACAGTTAAACTGCATTTCCCTTATGCTCATTGTGGTAACACGTCTGACATTTCAGAGTCTCCGAGAAGTGGTGCTGCTGAAGCTGCTGCAACACCAGCATGTTGTTAACTTCTCCCATCATGTAGAAGATGAGAAATTCTTGTATATCTTCATGGAGCTGTGCAGTAGGGGGGTGAGCCCAGCTGTTTCTGGCCTTTGCAGACAGTTTGTTAAGGTTAAGACTCTATGTCGACTCACGCCATCCTTTCTTTTCCCATTCCAGTCGATGCTAGACCTCCTTCAGGAACGAGAAATCCTGAGCACGCCTGAAGTGAGGTTTTACATGAGGCAGCTCATTGGGGCCTTACGACACATCCATGGCAAAGGCATTGTCCACAGGGACCTCAAATTAGGTATGTGTGCCTGCACACATGATTTGTTTAATTCTTCACATGTTAGTGTTGGCATTTTACATGGCATTTCCTGTGTGGTTTATATGATTGCTGCCTGCTGTTGTATTCTGCAACTGTTTAATGTCTGGTGTTATTAGGTGAAATATTTGAGTCATTGGTCTTTCAGAGAACTTATTATTAACGGAGGCCTTGGAATTAAAAGTGGCCGACTTTGGACTGGCCACCAAGCTGGAGCCACTGGAAAGCAGGCAGAAGTGGGTTCTTTTTCTTAGATTCTCCAGCAAATCTTTCAAATTGCTCATGCAACAGGCTGAAGCACATGTATACTGTTTTCCTTTTGTGTGTGTTGTAGACGCTTTTGTGGGACGAGAGAGTATGCAGCTCCTGAAGTGTGGAAGATGGAGGGACACAGGCCAGAGTCAGATGTCTGGGCGCTGGGGTGTATCATGTATGTATACCTTCTCAATCGTCCTCACAGTCAGAGCCAGAGTCAAGAATGATATCTGAAATGCACCAATGCAGAATGTTGTTAGATGCAAATGAAGCTCAAATGCCGTTGCTGACTTTCTTGATACAGGTATACGATGCTTGTTGGTGCATACCCCTTTGATGGCGACGCTGAAAAAATCAAGCAGCGTGTCACTAAAGTAGAGTACACTCTACCAAAGTCCCTCTCCTCATCAGCCAAGAAATTGATTTCTTGGATCCTACAAAAGAATCCACAGGATCGGCCCACATTGGAGCAGATCCTGAATCATAAGTTCTTCACTAAGGTACATGCAAACTGCTGGTCTGCTGAGTTCAATAGTATTCATGCATCCTGAGGAATTGCTTTGCTCAACCGAAACATCTTAAACTACAACCCTAGGGCTTCACTCCGGAGGAAATTCCATCAAACAGCTACCACAAGGTGCCAAGATTCAGAGCAGTGAAACGCGTAAAGCACTTCTTCGTCAGGCTGTTCCGCCGCATATTTGGACAAAGGAGACCCAAAGGTAAGTAAGCTCCTTCAACACAAACCTTGCTAGTCTAGTATCTCTCAGTTCATCAGGCTCAGATACCTGATTTTCCCATGTTTTCTTGCAGATATGCCCCACTGTGAATTCAAAATGAAAACCAGCGGCCCTTTCGTCTACAGCAGGGCTGTCCTAACTTTTTTTAGTGAGGGCCACATACAGAAAAATATTCCGAGGGCTGGGCCAACTTACTAGATATAAGCTATGTATGGGGACGCTCGTCGCTAATGGCTGCCTATCTCTGCTCGTCCGCGCGTCCCATCCGCCTTTTTGCCCTTTAGTCTGTCCCTTTGTCACTCTCCCGTTCGCAATTTCGCACGATTTCGGCGCTTGCCCTGTTATTCCTCCTGATGGCTCCTAATCAGCGTAGACCTCGCCCAGCCCTTTCCAGCCCGGAGAAGAAAGTACCCCGCTCTGATGGCGGCGTTACTGAGGAGGCCCTTTCCTCTCTCCTGGCTCCCTTTCTCGCGGAAATGAAGAACTTCGTTTCCGAACAGGTGAACTCGCTAAAAGGCACGCTTCAGCAACACCATTCGGAGCTCCGCGCTGACCTGAACTCGCTGAGGGCAGACTTTAAATCCATACAAAAAGAAGTCGCCTCAGTGAAGGCTGTGACCGATTGGCACTCCAGGGAGCTGGCTGATTTTAATAAGGCTCTGCTTTCCCTGGATAACAAAATCACGGAGACTGAGGACCGCAGCCGTCGCCTCAATCTTAAAGTGGTTTGGATTAAGCTAGGGCGCGAAGGGGGCGATATGCGGTCTTTCCTTAATAAGCTCTGGCCGGCTATTTTCCCCCATCTTCCCAATTTCCTGCCAGCCATTGACCGTGCCCACAGGCTGTACGGCCGGTCTGAAACCTCTTCTCGCCCCTATAAGCCAGTTATTTTATTTTATTATTAATGTACTGTTATGTGATGTTTTTTTTTTTTTTGCTTCTACTACTATATTAATTGGACGTTTGCTGTACTGCTGTTGCCCGGTTCGCTGACGGTTACTCCCATTTGCCGTTTTCTCCTGCTCTGTACACGGGGCAGCAAGCAGTGGCATGGGGTCAGTTTTATTTTACTTCCGTTGCTGTTACTCAGAAGGTGGTGGGGATGTGTGCGCGCAGTTAGTGTGTTTTGCGGCTTGGCTTCGGGCGCCACGTGCGCGCAGTTTCCGACATCGGTCGGAGGGGGCGGGAGGGTAGATGTTCTGGACCTGGCAGCAGAACCATTTACCTTTCTATTGTGTTTAATGTTGCTGCTGCGTTGCCGGTCTGGAGCATGGGTTTGGGGAATTTTTGTGTTTGTTTGGGGGGGTGGGAAGGGGGTTTTCCCTGAGACACACTTCCTAAAGTTACGGTTGACCGACCAGGGCATTCAGCCTCTGGTGCATGCCTGGCATATTGAGACTTTTATTTATTTTTATTTTTAATTTTTTTATTTTTTCCTTGTTTACACCTTACTGTCTGTTCTGTTTTGATAATGGTCAATATAAATATAGCTTCATGGAACGTTAGGGCCCTGAATACCCCCGAACAACAACTGTCCAGTGTGACTGAATTTCTGAAAAGGCAGCACGCTGACCTTGCCTTTTTAATTGAGACCCATTTACTCCAGCGAGATGCACTGCGGGCGGCCTCCAGGTTCTACAGGGTTGTCTCCACTTCATCAGCTTCCTCGCGTAGATGTGGGGTGGCCATACTGGTGAGGCGGACCCTTCAGATTCATATTCTCAATTCCGGGGGTGATGCTGATGGCAGGTACTGTTATGCCCTCTCCGACCTGGGGGGCAGGAAGGTCTGCTTTGTTGCTGCATACGCTCCCACTCCCCCACGCACCTCATTCTTTCAGGATCTTTCTGACCACCTTCTTAAATTTCAAGACTTCGACTTTGTTATTGGAACTGATGCTAACGCTGTCCATGATCCTGTCCTTGATAAATCTCCCTCTCTCGTGGGTAGCCTTGCTGCCCCCCTCTACACGTTCCCTGTGTAAATTCGTGGAGGTCCTGAATTTGGTTGACTCATTCCGCCTAATTAACCCCTCCGCTAGAGAATTTTCCTTCTTCTCACCCCGCTTCAACTCCCAATCTCGCATAGACTACATCTTTGTTTCTCGATCTGTTGCCCCCGCTGTTTCTACGGCTTCTCTGATCTCTTCTTCTTTATCTGACCACAAGTGTGCTCTCCTCCACTTAGCTGTACCTTCTCTTTCTCCTCGGTCCCCACGATGGAAGCTCAATACTTCTTTGCTTCGAAACTCCAAATATATAGCCTATTTGATCCCTAGACTTGAAGAATTTATTTCAATTAATTCAGGCTCAACTGATGACCCAGTCTACTGCTGGATGGCGATAAAGGGCTTTCTCTGTGACACCACGGTTGCTTTTGCCAGTGGCCTGGCTCGTGAATGTCGCCAGAAGATCTGTGATCTCGAAAGGCGCCTAACTCGCTTAGAGAGTGTTCGTCCTGCAGTGATTGATCCGGATCATGAGACCCTCATCTTAAACACAAGGGCAGAGCTAAATGTTCTTCTGTCACGCCGTGCCGAGTTTTTGGTTCATCGCACTAGGTCTCGATATTATGTCTTGGGTGCTAGGCCCAGTAAGTTGTTGGCTCTCGGCTCCGGCAATGTGACTCTTTCTCCACAATCTCTTCTGTTAGAACCAAGGATGGAGCTCTCACCACTGACCCACAGGAAATTAACAGTAGCTTTTTTCAATTTTACTCATTTATTCTCTCCTCCCACTGTCTCTCCACCCTCTGACCCTGATTTGTTTCTTGATTCTGTACCTCTTTCTTGTCTCTCAGGCCCAGAAGCCTCTATGCTCGAGGCTCCCCTTTCGATGACAGAACTTAAAGAGGCTCTGGACTCCATGAGCCCTGGGAAGTCTCCAGGGCCCGATGGCCTCCCTCCTGAACTTCTTTCTGCCTTCTGGAAGCAGCTCTCTACCCCGCTCTTCCACATGCTGAATTCTGCTATTTCTGCCTCCCATCTCCATCCTTCTCTTAATCAGTCCTTGATGACTTTGTTGCTCAAACAGGGTAAGGACCCCTCAGATTGCTCCAGCTATCACCCATTGTCCCTGATGAATTCAGACATCAAACTGTTTGCCAAGGTGCTTGCCCATCGACTGCAGGCGGTGATTTCCAAATTGATTCACCCGGACCAAACTGGCTTTATTAAATCCCGTCATGCGGCCGACAACATCCGTCGCCTGCTGCATGTACTTCACGCTGCTCCTTCCTTTCCCTTCCCCGCTGCCCTTCTCTCTCTAGACGCAGAGAAGGCTTTTGATATACATGTCTTGAACATTGGAGGCCGCCTCTCTTCCTCGTCGTGGTCTCAGTCGGGTATCTCCACCCTGGGTGACATTTTTGACAGCTCTGGTCTCAAATCATTCCAGTCTCTTATGGTCACATTTAATCTTCCCTCTTCCTCATTTTTTTCTACCTCCAGCTGAGGTCCATGGTTAGGGCCTGTAATATCTCTTTTTCCTCGCCTCTTCTGCTTCACCCGCTGTGCAGATTTGCTCTGTCCTTTTCCCCCGTTTCTAAACCCGTGTCCAGTCTCTATTCCCTCCTAGAAGCAGAGAAGGCTTTTGATAGGATGAATTGGTCATTTTTGTGGAGAGTCTTGCATAGAATGGGCTTTGGCCCTTATTTTAACAACCTTGTCCAGACTCTTTACTCCTCCCTCTCTTCTGTCCTTTTGACCAATGCCAACATCTCTCCTCCTTTTCGGCTTCTTCAGGGGGCCAGGCAGGGCTGTCCCCTCTCCCCCCTGCTCTTTAATCTGTCGTTGGAGCCTCTGGCTGCTGCCCTCCGCCACTCAGACCTTATTTCCCCCATCCTAGTGAAAGGTGTCCCTCAGTCAGTTTCTTTATACGCTGATGATTTGCTCCTCTACCTTGGCAGCGCTCGCGTGGATCTTCCTCATGTCCTTAACCTATTTCAAACATATGAATCCCTGTCTGGCTATAGGATTAACTGGGTAAAATCCTCTCTCCTTCCATTGAATCCTGCCTGCCACACCTCTTCACTTCCTCCTTCTATTCCCCAGGCGAGGTCTTTCAGATACCTGGGGCTGGACATCTATCCGTCGGTCCCAGAGCTTACAGCTGCTGGCTTCCGCCGCGTTCTCGAGGGCATTAAAGCCTCGATCTCCTCGTGGTCTTCTCTTCCCCTTTCATTTCGGGCTAGGCTGGCCGTTATTAAGATGAACGTGCTCCCGAGAATTAATTTTATTAGTTCCATGCTTCCTCTCTTCCCTCCACCTGGGTACTGGGCCTCTGTCAAGCCTGCTATTTCCACATTTCTTTGGGATGGCAAGAGACCCTCCGTCAGACACTCTACCCTAATCCGCGACCGGTTGGATGGAGGTGTCTCTCTCCCGGACTTCGAATTTTACCACCTTGCTTTTACCCTGAGGCCGGTTTGGAGCTGGATCAGTCCTCCCCAGCATCCACCCGCCTGGCTTCCTATCGAAGCAGAATATGCTCTCCCCCATCGTCTAGCCTCGCTTCCTTTCCTCCCTGTTAAATTAAAATCCATCTCTGCCTCCGTCGGTCCGATTATCTCTCATGCGCTTCGCACCTGGAGAAGGGTTGAGAAATTGTTGGGCCCCTTCCCAAAATGGCATCCCAGCGTTCCGTTGCTCCACAACCCTGTCTTGAACATTGGAGGCCGCCCCATCTCTTCCTCGCCGTGGTCTCAGTCGGGTATCTCCACCCTGGGTGACATTTTTGACAGCTCTGGTCTCAAATCATTCCAGTCTCTTATGGTCACATTTAATCTTCCCTCTTCCTCATTTTTTTCTACCTCCAGCAGAGGTCCATGCTTAGGGCCTGTAATATCTCTTTTTCCTCGCCTCTTCCGCTTCACCCGCTGTGCAGATTTGCTCTGTCCTTTTCCGCCGTTTCTAAACCCGTGTCCAGTCTCTATTCCCTCCTAGACGCAGAGAAGGCTTTTGATAGGATGAATTGGTCATTTTTGTGGAGAGTCTTGCATAGAATGGGCTTTGGCCCTTATTTTAACAACCTTGTCCAGACTCTTTACTCCTCCCCCTCTTCTGTCCTTTTGACCAATGCCAACATCTCTCCTCCTTTTCGGCTTCTTCAGGGGGCCAGGCAGGGCTGTCCCCTCTCCCCCCTGCTCTTTAATCTGTCGTTGGAGCCTCTGGCTGCTGCCCTCCGCCACTCAGACCTTATTTCCCCCATCCTAGTGAAAGGTGTCCCTCAGTCAGTTTCTTTATACGCTGATGATTTGCTCTTCTACCTTGGCAACGCTCCTGTAGATCTTCCTCATGTCCTTAACCTATTTCAAACATGTGAATCCCTGTCTGGCTATAGGATTAACTGGGCAAAATCCTCTCTCCTTCCATTGAATCCTGCCTGCCACACCTCTTCACTTCCTCCTTCTATTCCCCAGGCGAGGTCTTTCAGATACCTGGGGCTGGACATCTATCCGTCAGTCCCAGAGCTCACAGCTGCTGGCTTCCGCCGCGTTCTCGAGAGCATTAAAGCCTCAATCTCCTCGTGGTCTTCTCTTCCCCTTTCATTTCGGGCTAGGCTGGCCGTTATTAAGATGAACGTGCTCCCGAGAATTAATTTTATTAGTTCCATGCTTCCTCTCTCCCCTCCACCTGGGTACTGGGCCTCTGTCAAGTCTGCTATTTCCACATTTCTTTGGGATGGCAAGAGACCCTCCGTCAGACACTCTACCCTAATCCGCGACCGGTTGGATGGGGGTGTCTCTCTCCCGGACTTCGAATTTTACCACCTTGCTTTTACCCTGAGGCCGGTTTGGAGCTGGATCAGTCCTCCCCAACATCCACCCGCCTGGCTTCCTATCGAAGCAGAATATGCTCTCCCCCATCGTCTAGCCTCGCTTCCTTTCCTCCCTGTTGAATTAAAATCCATCTCTGCCTCAGCCGGTCCGATTATCTCTCAGGCGCTTCGCACCTGGAGAAGGGTTGAGAAATTGTTGGGCCCCTTCCCATAATGGCATCCCAGCGTTCCGTTGCTCCACAATCCTGTCTTGAACATTGGAGGCCGCCCCATCTCTTCCTCGCCGTGGTCTCAGTCGGGTATCTCCACCCTGGGTGATTTTTTTGACAGCTCTGGTCTCAAATCGTTCCAGTCCCTTAAGGTCACATTTAATCTTCCCTCTTCCTCATTTTTTTTCTACCTCCAGCTAAGGTCCATGCTTAGGGCCTGTAATATCTCTTTTTCCTCGCCTCTTCCGCTTCACCCGCTGTGCAGATTTGCTCTGTCCTTTTCCCCCGTTTCTAAGCCCGTGTCCAGTCTCTATTCCCACCTCCGCAGATCCTCTCATAAACCTCTCCCCATAATTTCTGTCTGGCAGAGGGAGCTCTCTCACACCCCTGTCCTATCTTGGAGTGTTATTTTTCATAATATTAAAAACTGCTCTAAAAATCCCAATCACCAGCAAACACAATTTAAGTTTGTTCACCGATTATACCCCACTCCCCGGAAACGCCATCTCATGGGCTTAGAGCCTGACCCCTTATGTCACCTCTGTCCCCTTCAGGTCCCTGGTACCTTTCTTCATATGTTCTGGGACTGTCCTCCAGCGGCTGCTCTTTGGGATTATGTGGCCAGATCTCTCTCTTCAGTTCTTTCCTCTCCCATCCCTCTGTCTCCCGTGGTCCTTCTTCTCCTGGACTTCTCTTCTCTCTCTCTATCTCGCTTCCAGCGGAGGCTCCTGATGTCTGCCTCGTTAGCGGCTAAGCTGTTATTAGCCTCTCGTTGGAAGTCTCCTGATCGTGCCATTCCCACTGTCTGGAAGTCCACCTTTCTTGATCTGCTTCTGCTGGAACTCTCTGCGGCCCGGATTAACAATTCGTCTGCTTCTACGATCCAGAGCTGGCTCCGTGACGTGCAGCTGGTAGAGGACTGGCTGCGGGTCATGTCCTGAAGCTGTATTCCTTTTTTTTTTACTGATTTAAGTATGTTATCTCTTTTCTCCTCACTTTTTAGCTGCGCCCTTCGGGGCTGGGTGTGCCGGTGACCATTGTTGGTCTCCTTTGAGGTGCTGTCTCAGGGTGTATTGAGGGGTGGGGTGGGGTGGGGGTCGAATATGTTTTGTTCTGTTCTGTCTTGTTCTTTGTAAAAAAAAAATAGCTATGTATGGGCTAATCTCTTTTGTATTTAAGTTCAATCAATCAAATCTGGTCAATAAATGATAATTATGCTTAATAATTTAATGTGTTTATATCATGCTATATCATGTTTATTTTATATCATAAAATTTAAATGTTCATTTGTCCTGCCTGTCATATGTGTCTTAAATAAATCAGTGTGATTTTTTTACTGTGATTATTGTCTATTGGCTTTTTATTCTTAACCCAGAGGGATTTTAATATTTATTATTGTCTATTATTGTTTGTCTGGTGTGTGTGTGTGTACAGTAACGTGGTTTATGAAAACACTTAAAGAGCCAATCATAATGCATTCTTCAGTTACATATGTGTATAAAACCTAACTGTGTGGTCCAACCTCCAGTAGAGTTAACAGGAGTCCCATGTTCAGTAAAAGAACGGAAATACTGGAAAGCATCTGACTGGGGATCTCTGATTATATGCATTACCAGTGTTGTATGGTGTTCTTCCCACAAAATACTGGAACCACCTCTTCCTTCTTGTTTTTGGAATTTATACTCTGCTTCAGGAAAAGGTTAAACTGGTTGACATTAGTACTGCTGAAAAAGAACTGAAGAAATTTGTTATGGTGTTTGAAAGGTTGTACAGAAAGACGAACATCTCTTAATGCGCATTTGGTGACAAGTGTGAGAAACTGGGGTCCTTTGTGGACCACCTCAACTTTTTCCTTTGAATCTTTTAAAGGAGCTCTGTTGAAGTACTTTAATGGAAGCATGTATGTCCAAGATCAAAAGGTTCCTTAGGTGGAGGGATCTCACACATAAGGCTGACAAGTCAATGAAAAATGAATTGGTATATACTGTATACATATTCAGCAGTAGGACAATGTTACAATTGTACACTTCCAAGTACAGCCAATAGCATTTTAAATAAGACTGAAACAATTTCATTTTCACAAATTAGACTAAAGTGCCGCCAGAAGTGTACAGTTTTGTAGCACGTTTTTTAAAGCGTAATTAAATACATCTGTATCGACTCCCTTTAGGTTGGCCTCCCTGCAAAATCTATACAAGTGCAAAGTGTAACCTATTATTATTAGTATGATTACAATGTAGAAGTAGTATGATTACAATGTAGAAGTAAGCACATGAGAATTACAAACATATTCCAAACATACTGTATGAATTGAAAATGATGGAGGTCAAGAAAACTTTCTGAAAGAACTGCTCATTCAATTGCTATGAAGGCAAAAAAAGCCCCATTTGACCGCAAACGACCTCCAGGAGGATTTAGCAGACTCTGGAGTGGTGGTTCACCGTTCTACTGTGCAGCGGTACCTGAACAAATGTGACCTTCATGGTAGAGTCTGAAGGAGAAAACCTTTCCTGTATCCTAGCCACACAATTCTGCATCTGAAGTTTGCAAAGGAACATCTAAACAAGCCTGATGCATTTTGGAAACAAGACCTGTGGACTGAAGAAGGCAAAATAGAACTTTTTGGCCACATACCGAATTCCAGGAAAAGAACACCTGTCCAACTATTAAGCATGGGGGTGGATCGATCATGCTTTGGGCTTGTGTTGCAGCCAGTGGCACAGAGAACATGTCATTGGTAGAGGGAAGAATGGATTTGAATAAAGATCATGCAGCAAATTCCAGCAGCAAAAAGTTGAAGTTAAAAAGAGGATGGGTCCTACAATAAGATAATGATCTAAAACACACCTCAAAATCTACAATGGAGTACCTCAAGGTGAAGGTTTTCCACGGCCCTCAGTCACCCGACCTAAGCATCACTGAAAATCTGCGGATACATCTCAAAAAAGCAGAGCATGCAAGACAACCCAAGAATCTTGCAGAATCAGAAGCCCTTTGCAAGGACGAATGGGAGAAAATCCCCCAAATAAGAACTGAAATATTGAAGGATTGAGTGTAGATGAAAAGCTAAGAACATCAAAGCATAATATTTGAGTGTAGTTCAAATATAACAAATTCATGTCTTTTAAGTGCTGAATTGAACATATTTTTTGGCAAGAATTTACTTTAAAAGTTTGATTACTTAAGTGTTTTCAGGTGATCTGTATGTAGGCGGGGCTGTTCTGGTGAGGCTGGGTGTGGTCGGGGTCCGATGTGGGCGTGACACACACATAGAGAATGGATACATTTATATTATGCTAATTGCATAATTCTCTAATAGTCTTTTTCAGATGCCCACCAAGTACCAGAATGTTGTTTTATAATTAAAATACTGATAAAAGAATTAAAACTCAATATATTCAAGTATAATACGCTGTAACATTTTATATGACTTGGAAAATGACAGAAAATAATTTTACAAATGAATGAATTAAAGTATATACAGCCACTCTGAATATATACATGAAAAATGCACTGCGAAAAAACTTTTTTTTTTTTCTCACTTGTCGTGTCCGGCAGTTTAGCAAGCAAGATGTTAGTCTGGGTGCCTTATTGTGCCAACACTTTTATTTTAACAAGTGGAGCTTCGGATTTAAGCTCCTCTTGTTACTTGAGGTATACTCTTTATTAATCATTTTTATGTCACTGCGCCACAAAGCCGGAGCTGACTGGGGGGGTTAGTGGGAAAGAGATAGAGAGAGAAAGTGAGAAAGGAGAGAGAGGGGTGAGAGACAGAGGAAGTAGAAAAATTAATAAATACATAATAAAAATAAAAATAAAATAAGGAGGGGGGTCAGAGAGAGAGAGAGACAGGGAAAGAGAAATAATACATAACAAACAGTAGAACAAAAAAGAAAGAGTAATAAGAGGACAGCTTCTGCATCTTGCTGCTTTACACCGTATCATCACACCAGCTGCTGTTTCTGAAAGATATGATCCAGGGACACACACAAACAGTATACACACAAAGAAACCAGTGGTACCATTATGACATGGGAATGTGCTTGTGCCAGTATCTGCTTCTGGAATTAAATATGTTAATACCAACGAAAGAAAATAAATATATATGCATATGCAGACCACCAGGAACACTGTCTAAATATCGTCGTACCCGTATCTGCATCAGAGAGGAGGGAGTGGAAGCCACACACCAACTTTCACACACACTCTCACACACACACACACCCACACCCAGACAAGGGGAAAGAGGGATAAAATAGGGGAAGAGAGCCCTAGGCTCTCTTGTGTGTGTGTGTGTGTGTGTGTGTGTGTGTGTGTGCATTCTAAGTGTATGTGTGTTGATATGAAAGTGTGTGTATGTGCATATGTACGTGTATGTGTGTGTATGTGTGTGCATGTGCATATGTACGTGTATGTGTGTGTATGTACGCATACGTGTATGTGTGTGTGTACGCATACGTGTATGTGTGTGTGTTTGTGTGTTGTGAGTGTATGTATGAGTGTGCAGGTTAATATGGAATGATTCCCAGTGAGTGTGCGAGGCCACAACAACACCGCCCTGGGGCCCCCAGACGGCCGGGAGCTGTCACGGACCCAGCCGCCCCACAGCTGCCAGGTACCCGGGCCCCCGCCACCGGACGGCTGCGCGCCCACCCAAGGAAGGCAGGGAAGGAGGCACCGGGCGCCCCCCACCGGTGAGCACGAGGCAGGAACCCCATGGCCACAGGCGGCAGCGCGCCGCCCCCCCCCCCGGGAGGCCGGCCACGCAGGCACGGACAGAGCCCGGACCCCGGACCACCCGCACACCCCGCTATAAAAAACTTATAATTGGGTCAGTAACTTTGCTTGTATCAAAGAAATTTAAAGAATCTTATAAGTCCTAGATTTAAATGGTCTGCAGCCATCTGGACAGACATGAAGGACGGAAAATGTATACACAATCTATATACAAAATATATACAGCCATGTATACATACATGAGAAATACGCCCAGAGAAACTGTGTTCATGTTTCACAATTGGGTCCATGATCTTTATTAAAATCCAAGATACTGACAACGTCCTGATGAAAGCTGTGAGATGCTGCAGACTTACAGTACCTTGAGCCAAAGTGGAGGACAGCAGCACTGTCGTCGGGAGGAAGAAGGCAGAGATCTGATGGGGCTTCATGATTCCACTGGACGTTTCTGAAGATCAGCGCCGCTTCTACAGCTAAACTGAGGCCAGCAGAGTCTAACCACGTCCTTTTAGAGGGGTTGTGTGTCTGAGGTGGGGGTGGATGATAGATAAAAGGAATAAACATTTATCTAATATGTATTAGCAGGCACTTTTATCCAAAGCAACAAACTTCTTTTTGAAAAAGCAGAGTCCCTGG